>NC_064647.1:71097817-71405640 GCF_023864345.2 Schistocerca serialis cubense
TATTGAGCTTCTCAAATAACTAAGTTCAGCTACTTTTCCTCATCGTATGATTGTTAATCTTGGAAACAAATGAGGAAAGCTCCTACCATATTTTGCATTTTCCCACTGAGTGATGCGTTATGGAACAATTTTCTGCACTAGCCCATCACTTATAGATAAGGCATTGATTTTACAACAGCAAACGGTAAGAATAATATGTGGTGTTATTCTACCTACATTATTTAGGTACCTCTTCAAGAAGGAAGGCATTTTAACTGCGCAATCACAGTACATATATTCGCTAAAATATATTCGCTATTCGTCAAAAATAATCCACCACAATTTGAGAAGGTGATTGATGTCGATACCTACAGCACTAGAGGGTGAAACAGCTTTTATTATACGTTTTTTTTTGTTCCTAACCCAGTATCATAAAATGTCTTTCTGGAAACAAAGCAGGTTTTAAATCTAACTTAAAATCATTTCTGTTGGTCAACTCCTTCTATTCAACTGACGAATTTATACTTAAAAACTGGTAGCCAGTTAAAAAATAAATAAAATAAAACGTGTTTTATGTGTAGTTGAATGAGATGTACTGAAAAAATAATGTGTTCATTAATGTTAACACTAATCATGTATGTGTTGTTGTTGTGGTCTTCAGTCCTGAGACTGGTTTGATGCAGCTCTCCACGCTACTCTATCCTGTGCAAGCTTTTTCATCTCCCAGTACCTACTGCAACCTACATCCTTCTGAATCTGCTTAGTGTATTCATCTCTTGGTCTCCCCCTACGATTTTTACCCTCCACGCTGCCCTCCAATACTAAATTGGTGATCCCTTGATGCCTCAGAACATGTCCTACCAACCGATCCCTTCTTCTGGTCAAGTTGTGCCACAAACTTCTCTTCTCCCCAATCCTATTCAATACTTCCTCATTAGTTATGTGATCTACCCATCTAATCTTCAGCATTCTTCTGTAGCACCACATTTCGAAAGCTTCTATTCTCTTCTTGTCCAAACTATTTATCATCCATGTTTCACTTCCATACATGGCTACACTCCATACGAATACTTTCAGAAATGACTTCCTGACACTTAAATCAATACTGGATGTTAACAAATTTCTCTTCTTCAGAAACGCTTTCCTTGCCATTGCCAGCCTACATTTTATATCCTCTCTACTTCGACCATCATCAGTTATTTTGCTCCCCAAATAGCAAAACTCCTTTACTACCTTAAGTGCCTCATTTCCTAATCTAATTCCCTCAGCATCACCCGACTTAATTAGACTACATTCCATTAACCTTGTTTTGCTTTTGTTGATGTTCATCTTATATCCTCCTTTCAAGACACTGTCCATTCCATTCAACTGCTCTTCCAAGTCCTTTGCTGTCTCTGACAGAATTACAATGTCATCCGCGAACCTCAAAGTTTTTATTTCTTCTCCATGAATTTTAATACCTACTCCGAATTTTTCTTTTGTTTCCTTTACTGCTTGCTCAATATACAGATTGAACAACATCGGGGACAGGCTACAACCCTGTCTTACTCCCTTCCCAACCACTGCTTCCCTTTCATGTCCCTCGACTCTTACAACTGCCATCTGGTTTCTGTACAAATTGGAAATAGCCTTTCGCTCCCTGTATTTTACCCCTGCCACCTTTAGAATTTGAAAGAGAGTATTCCAGTCAACATTGTCAAAAGCTTTCTCTAAGTCAACAAATGCTAGAAACGTAGGTTTGCCTTTCCTTAATCTTTCTTCTAAGATAAGTCGTAAGGTCAGTATTGCCTCACGTGTTCCAGTGTTTCTACGGAATCCAAACTGATCTTCCCCGAGGTTGGCTTCTACTAGTTTTTCCATTCGTCTGTAAAGAATTCGTGTTAGTATTTTGCAGCTGTGACTTATTAAGCTGATAGTTCGGTAATTTTCACATCTGTCAACACCTGCTTTCTTTGGGATTGGAATTATTATATTCTTCTTGAAGTCTGAGGGTATTTCGCCTGTTTCATACATCTTGCTCACCAGATGGTAGAGTTTTGTCAGGACTGGCTCTCCCACGGCCGTCAGTAGTTCCAATGGAATATTGTCTACTCCGGGGGCCTTGTTTCGACTCAGGTCTTTCAGTGCTCTGTCAAACTCTTCACGCAGTATCGTATCTCCCATTTCATCTTCATCTACATCCTCTTCCATTTCCATAATATTGTCCTCAAGTACATCGCCCTTGTATAGACCCTCTATATACTCCTTCCACCTTTCTGCTTTCCCTTCTTTGCTTAGAACTGGGTTTCCATCTGAGCTCTTGATATTCATACAAGTCGTTCTCTTATCTCCAAAGGTCTCTTTAATTTTCCTGTAGGCGGTATCTATCTTACCCCTAGTGAGATAAGCCTCTACATCCTTACATTTGTCCTCTAGCCATCCCTGCTTAGCCATTTTGCACTTCCTGTCGATATCATTTTTGAGACGTTTGTATTCCTTTTTGCCTGTTTCACTTACTGCATTTTTATATTTTCTCCTTTCATCAATTAAATTCAATATTTCTTCTGTTACCCAAGGATTTCTACTAGCCCTCGTCTTTTTACCTACTTGATCCTCTGCTGCCTTCACTACTTCATCCCTCAAAGCTACCCATTCTTCTTCTACTGTATTTATTTCCCCCATTCCTGTCAATTGCTCCCTTATGCTCTCCCTGAATCTCTGTACAACCTCTGGTTCTTTTAGTTTATCCAGGTCCCATCTCCTTAAATTCCCACCTTTTTGCAGTTTCTTCAGTTTTAGTCTACAGGTCATAACCAATAGATTGTGGTCAGAGTCCACATCTGCCCCTGGAAATGTCTTACAATTTAAAACCTGGTTCCTAAATCTCTGTCTTACCATTATATAATCTATCTGATACCTTTTAGTATCTCCAGGGTTCTTCCATGTATACAACCTTCTTTCATGATTCTTAAACCAAGTGTTAGTTATGATTATGTTGTGCTCTGTGCAAAATTCTACCAGGCGGCTTCCTCTTTCATTTCTGTCCCCCAATCCATATTCACCTACTATGTTTCCTTCTCTCCCTTTTCCTACACTCGAATTCCAGTCACCCATGACTATTAAATTTTCGTCTCCCTTCACAATCTGAATAATTTCTTTTATTTCATCATACATTTCTTCAATTTCTTCGTCATCTGCAGAGCTAGTTGGCATATAAACTTGTACTACTGTAGTAGGTGTGGGCTTCGTATCTATCTTGGCCACAATAATGCGTTCACTATGCTGTTTGTAGTAGCTTACCCGCATTCCTATTTTCCTATTCATTATTAATCCTACTCCTGCATTACCCCTATTTGATTTTGTGTTTATAACCCTGTAGTCACCTGACCAGAAGTCTTGTTCCTCCTGCCACCGAACTTCACTAATTCCCACTATATCTAACTTCAACCTATCCATTTCCCTTTTTAAATTTTCTAACCTACCTGCCCGATTAAGGGATCTGACATTCCACGCTCCGATCCGCAGAACGCCTGTTTTCTTTCTCCTGATAACGACATCCTCTTGAGTAGTCCCCGCCCGGAGATCCGAATGGGGGACTATTTTACCTCCGGAATATTTTACCCAAGAGGACGCCATCATCATGTAATCATACAGTAAAGCTGCATGCCCTCGGGAAAAATTACGGCTGTAGTTTCCCCTTGCTTTCAGCCGTTCGCAGTACCAGCACAGCAAGGCCGTTTTGGTTATTGTTACAAGGCCAGATCAGTCAATCATCCAGACTGTTGCCCCTGCAACTACTGAAAAGGCTGCTGCCCCTCTTCAGGAACCACACGTTTGTCTGGCCTCTCAACAGATACCCCTCCGTTGTGGTTGCACCTACGGTACGGCTATCTGTATCGCTGAGGCACGCAAGCCTCCCCACCAACGGCAAGGTCCATGGTTCATGGGGGGTAATCATGTATATATAGCCCGTAAAGTGACTCGTTCTACATGATTTCGATAAGAGTTTCGTTCAAATGATGTATGGAAGATTTAACTGACTAAACCTTGAAATTGTTCATTCTTCACTCATCCGGTTATCAGTTGGCATGCTCCTGTAATATCTGTACTGTGAAAGCAGTTTAATTTGACTTTCTGTTGCTTTAAGTTTTATGCCTTCTTCCTCGTGTACTCTCTTCTCCCTTAATCACACATGTTTCCACATTGTGGTAACATAAGTTAATATTCGAAAGAAAGAAAGAAAGTAGTTGGAAAATGAATAAATTAACTTAACTACTGGATAAAAAAAATCTCCTGCAGATAATTTAATAATCCTGTACTGTATTACCTAACTAGGGTAGATTTGTTAAGGGTAGATATGAAGCTTGATAATCATTTCTCGCTCTGTAAGCCATGAAGTATAACAGGAAAATGTCAAAGTCTTGTGTTTAGAGAGTATTATCAGATGACATCACTTCGTCGTGTCATAAAGTTCCAACATAAGTAATTCCCACACCAGGAAAATGTCAGTATTTCAATTACATACGTGATGATATTTGCCAAAGTTTTATCAGCGTCCGGGAGTTTCCCGATTCCCACTGAAATTGCAGGTCATAATGCCGCTGATATCGTTGCAAGAGAAAATTTTGAGTTGGACGCTTTTTTGTGGTGCAACATAGATTACGAGCAACAGCCAATAAATAATTGATGTGTGATGGCTTACGTGCATGGTAGGTTCATATTAGCGTTACAGGGCCGCACGTAGCAGGTTCCTTACAAACAAGCAAAAGAGTAAATGCAATTCTAGGGAGCTGGACTACTTTTAACAACACAATTTGCTGCCATCGGTTGTCATAGTGATGTAAAACACGCAGTGTGGTTACAAGAGTGGTCATACTGCTGTAGCGAAGCTTATCTTTTATTTTTTAATAAAAACTTAAACACCTAGATGGTAAATTAGCATTTCTGCTAGCTAATCAGCCACAGATTGAGCGGTAACCTACGTTGCAGTACGTAATTTCAGCAACAAAATTTAAGGAAAAGTCTTATAGACTTTGCCAAAATCGTAAACCGAATTCCTAATTTTTCTCTTCTGTAGATTATTCTTTTTTATGTTATTAACCAAACATCTTAGAGGCAAATTACGTAGCATAAAAAAAAGTCGCATTGAGTATACAGTGATCTAAGGTTTGAAATTTTTAAAATTCAAAACAGTCTTTTAAAGCAATATTTTTGCTTTACTTTATGACCGGCTTAGATTTGTGAGAGTATCATCAGATGCGTCTGTCTCTTTAAACTAGAAAACAAAACATAAAATAACTTTCAGCCAAGTCGGTAGCGTCAAAAGACTTAAAAAAGTCACGAAACTAAAAGATACACAAATGATTCATAGTGTATGATCAACGTCGGTACACCTGTCATTGTCAAACTCTTAACGCCATCTTTGTCAAGGCGAATACTCTTTCAGTAACCAATGGTGAAAACAGTTACAAACAGAAATTATGAATGGGGAAAGAACTGCAAAAGCAGCCGATTAATCTGCAGCTCTCTGGATGGAAAATATCTTTTCATTACCGTACTCGATTGAAGGAAACATAAAATAGCTTCTTCTCATCGAATTACATTCTACTGAAGCACCACATCTCAGAAGCTTCTATTCTCTTCTTGTCTGATGACCTATTTCTCATTCATGTTCCAATTCCCTACAGGCCTACACTCCAGGCAAATACTTTCAGAAAATAGTCCCTGACATCGAAATTTACGTTGCATGGTAACGTATTTACAATTTTAAGAAAGGTTTTTAATTGATATTGGCAGTTTGCAATTTATATCCTCTCTACTTCAGCCATCATTAGTTATTTTGCTGTCCAAAGAGCAAAACCCATCTCCTATTATTAGTGTCTCATTTCTTAATCTAATTTCTATTTCTCTCAGCATCACTTGATTTCATCCAACTGCGGTTCATTTCCCTTGTCTTACTTTGGTGATATTCACAACGTCTACGCAATACGCTATCCATTCCATTCAACTTACATTTCAAATCCTTTGCGATCTCCGAGAATTGGAAGGTGCCCTGTCGGTAGAGAAAATTCTGCAGTGGAACAATCCTCCGCGAAATTACGTTACGAAATGCGAATGAATCAAAGTCGCGTCAAGAAGGCACATTTCAATGGCGATGAGATTTTCTTAGTGTCCTATAATAGGCATTAACACCACCTGCAATCAACTCGTCGTACTCTGAAAATAATAAAACGTACCATTAATAGTGGCCATCGATGAAAGAAACATATGATAAAGTTTCACGCCCACATCTTTTGGCTGTTTGCCGTCATTGTTTAATGACACTCGACCATGAAAGTTTAACAAACTTCCTACACCGAAACAGTGTAGGAATTAAAGTAGCCAGAATTCCAGAGATTAATTAACAAAATAAAACACATAAAGCTCGAATCATTTGTGGAAGGAAAAGTTCCTCTCGAACCTTTTGAAAAGGGTCTCTGTGAAGATAAATATTAAATCTACTGCAGGAAATATTATTTCATATAAGGTACAGGGTATGTCATCTGATCACAAATTATTTCGTAAGGGATAGTACAAGAAACTTACATATTTCCTCTGCAAAGGCCCGGAAGAGAAAGAGAAGTGAGTGGCGAAGAAATAATTAAAGGTAAATCATTAGCTTTAAAAAACAAGATAACGTGGAAGATGGGAAACTTCTCACGTTAGACGTATTAATAATATACATTCCTGCTTTGTAAACGTTGGACTACGGTATTTTTATTTTTTTGACTTTGAATATCGTGTTTTCAGAAAAAAGAAAATTTTGTCACATAAGATCGTTTTGTGATAAAAAGTAAAGAATTACAGTATCATCGGTAAATCTCGAAGATTTTATTTCTCCCCCGTGAATTTTAATTCCTTTCTAAATTTGTTTTTGGTTTCATTGACTGCTTGCCCAACGTTCAGATCGAATGACATTGCGGACAGGCTGCACACCTATTTCACTCCATTCTCTACCAGTGCCCCCTTTTCACGTCTTCGAACTGTTTATAACTGTACAAGTTGTAGATAGCGTTTGGCTCGCTGAAAACTTTAGAATTATTAGTATCACATTTCGGATGAAAGAAGACAAATAATCAATTACATTAACTGTAAGATAAGGAAAGTTTAGAATCAATGCAAGTCAGCAGTCTTCACTTTGGACAGTTAATGTTAAGGTCGTAAAAAAGCTACGGTTTGTGCAGCCAGCAATGGAGAGATGCATGTCAGTTATTATTGGGATTTACAAGGAAGCAAACGAATGAACAGGGAACGGGTCGGAGAGGAAAACGTAATTGTGAGCGTAATGAAAGTGATACGGAAGTGGATGGATGTCATGATATGAGGGCCTCTAAGGCACTTCTACTAAATGAGACTTCAGTTTATAATGCAATCACAACGCAAATCTTGTCTAATACTTTACATGTTGCGTAAAATGTGCTTCTGGTAGAGAAAGTCACAAATAACGTGCGCCGTCGATGATTCAATTAGCAGATTAGACGTCGTACGAACTGCTGTATCTGACGTAGCACCTGTATTGCCTTCTATACCTCACCTTTTCGTAATTATGGAGGTTTGCTCATCCGAGCGTACGTAAGGCAGTACTGCATTAAGCTTTGCTTCAACATGATAAACGTTTGTAATAGGATACGAAGAAAATAGTATGTACTAGAAAAGCAGACAAGTATAAGTTAACCTACTTCCTGGCAAATACTAGCAATAAACTACTTTACTCTAGCGTATAGTTAATTACTTTACTCAGTAATGAAACGTGTTTATTACACTATGTAGTGCATTAATCAGTATGACATGAGGTGGCCCTAAACCGTAGTTATGTTCAACAATACTTTTAAAATCGCTATCGCATATTTCTTGTAACTGTCAGTAACGTCAGTTTTATTCACTGTATAATGATGAAGCTCTGCATTGCGCTGATCATGGCTTGCATAGAGGGACCGCGACTCTGTCATTGCTTAGATAAGGTACTTCAACCCAAACTTTTAAGGTTGCATAAATCTGAAAAGCAGATTGCTTAAGTTTTACACAAACTATCACTGGTGATCAATAAATACCCTCCAAGTGATTCACAATTCATGTTACACATCTGTAGAGGTTATAGAGGGGACTTAGTAAATGAAGCTTTACACAGTAAACCATATCCTGAAAAGTCATCCAACGACGCTACAGTGCGTCAAAGTTATAGGCACCGGCGCCTGTAAATGTATGTCTGCACAGGGTTACAAACATTATTATATTTTATTATCTCCATACATAATTAAGCTTACGTGGAACCCTCAAAGCGTGACTTCTACTCGCACTTGTCTGGTATTTTCCTTAACGATTTGTTTTGTTTCAGGTGCTCAGTCATACTCAAGAACTGACTACACCTCAGTAGAAAGCCAAATGCGTGGCGCGGTAAGCGGAAACGAAATCACCCTCTGATGTCCAAAGAAATTTCTTACGTAAATTTCAAAGGGAGTTAAGACGATTAGGCCTGAACATGATGGTGTAAACCGTCAGATTAGGCAGAAAACGCACATGAAATGGTAAAAGAGATCAGAGAGTCCTTCAAAAGAAGCCCATCAACATCAATTCGTCGAGAATCTCGAGTGCTAAATATCCCTCACACAACAGTTCGCAAGGTGCTGCACGAACGATTTCGTATGCAAACTTACGAAGTTCAAATTGTACAAATATTGAAGCGGAACGAATTGCACCTTCGCCATGAATTTGCTACTGATTTGTTGGACTGGATGGGCCAAAACCGCAGCTATCTAGGAAACGTCGTCTTCTCTGAGGAAGTGAGGAGGTTAATTGGCACATCATTCGCATCACGGGTTCGTAAAACGCCGGCTGTTTTCGGGTACATGTCAGAGACAGTGAAGAGATGAGTATGGGGTGTGTGTTGATGAAATGCAGCACTACTGGACCATTTTTGTTAATCGAGTAAACAGGAACAGTAATCGTTTATCAGGACAAGCTCGAGCACTTTGCTGTCCCTCAGTTTCTTCCCCTTCAGCCGAACGTCATCTTTCGGTAAGACAGTCCACCACCGGAATGTAATTTATATGGTCGTGACTTTCAGAACCGAACATTTCCACTCTGATGGATGTAGGGAGTTGTGGTGTGTCGTGGTAGATTGGTATTGTATAATTTTGGGCAAGACTACAAAAAAGCCAGTTACTTATCATTAGCGTAACATGAGGTTCTATTTAATCGCTGCTTCTCCCGGCTAATAATCTTTATTTTGTTAAAGAAATCTCGACCTGGGATAGCGTAGGAATGTTGTCAGTCAGGCAGTGTAAATGGCACTAAGTTCGTGCACAAAAGTGATGTTATAGGACCAGCAAACAAGCTACATGCACATTAAATAATCTCAACAATACAAGAGTAAGGATTTTTAGCAATCTTTGGTACTGTTTGCGTGCTTTCAAACAATAAGAAAATGAATGATGGTGTGGCCCCTAACTACGTACCCTCCAACTCAATGTTGAAATACTAAAAGTTTTGGCTGGTTTCGTTGTCCAGGGGCTGCGATACCTAGCTGCCGCATTTCAGGGCAAATACTGCTGAGTCGACAGTATACGATAAGAACACACACACGAATCGAATGGTCGAAGGTTTCTATCACTCGGCAGTTGCAAATTATGAATGTAACATATAAATTTACAAATGAAAGATTGCAATTAAATAAAATCTGCAGGTACTATCTTAACGACTGTAAATGATGAGTACGATAGTAGAAGTACTTTTGAGAATGTGGCATATTTCTGAAAAACACTTATAGGTGTCGATGGTCCAGCAATTAAATAAAATATAAGTTGAATAACAGGGAAATGACCAACCATCATAATGGAAGAAGTAAAGTCTGCCATAGCTGCAATGAAAAATGGCAAAGCGGTAGGTACAGATACAATACCGGGAGAAATGTTGAGGTTATGTAATAAAATATATGACAGTGGTGAATGGCCTGAGGACTTTCTGACACCAGTAATGATTCCATTACCTAAAAAACAAGGTACCAAGAAATGCAGCGAGCACAGGACAATCAGCCTCATTTCACATGCAGCCAAAGTGATGTTAAGAATAATTAATAAAAGACTTAGTAATGGAGGAGAATCTTGGCGAGGAGCAGTTTGGCTTTAGACGGAATACGGGCACCAGAGATGCAATAGGGCTCCTACTAATCTTGGGAGAAAGGTTTATTGAAAAAGGAAGAGACCTATATATGTTCTTCATCGATCTAGAAAAGGCATTTGAAAATGTGGTTTGGGACAAGCTGGCGACTATAATGAGGGAAAAGAGAGTGGACTGGAAAACCGGAAGACTTATAAAATCATTATATCTTATTCAAAAAGTTTCAGTTAAAGTGAGAGGAGAACGTACAAACTAGATCAGACTAGGAAAAGGAGTAAGACAAGGATGCTGTCTATCACATACTCTTTTCAAACTCTACCTGGAAAATATGATTGAGCTACGCTCATTAGATGACAAAGGAGTAGAAATTGCTGGAAGAAGAGTAGTGTGTTTGACATGGTCCTTCTAGCCACAGGGGAAAAAGAATTACAGGATTTGCTGGACACCATTGAAACTAACGGAAAAAAATATGGAATGAAAATTAAGATAAAGAAAACAAAAGTATTGGCACTAGGAGGAAATAAGGAAATAAAAATTATGCTGAATGGAAAAATACTAGAACAGGTGCAAAATTTTAAGTATCTTGGAAGCAGGATAGACACCGACTAGAAGTGCACCACAGAAATTAAAACAAGGATAGCGATTGCAAAAAAGGCGTTTTATAAGAAAAGAGAATTTGCTGCAGCGTCTGGACAGAGAACACGAAAGAGACTCATAAAATGTCTTGTATGGAGTGTTCTTCTATATGGCGCTGAAACATGGACTGTGAGGAAAAAAGACAGAGAAAGGCTGGAGGCTTTTGAGAACTGGACATGGCGGAGGATTGAAAGAATAAGTTGGACGGACAAAGTAAAAAATGAAGAGGTACTAAGAAGAGTGGGAGAGAAAAGACAGATGTAATAAAGAGAAAAAAAAAGAAATTTGATTAGGCATATATTAAGAAAGAATGACGGAATGATAAAAACAGTTTTAGAAGGTTATGTAGAAGGGAAAAGGAAGCGAGGAAGGAAGAGATTCCAGATACTGGATGACATGATGGACGGTACAACATACAGAAGCCTTAAGAAGGAAGCAATGGATCGCAGAAAATGGGGAGGCAAAGGAGCTGCTAATATAGCAGATAACTGATGATGATGAACAGGGAAACAATAGATTCCTACAGCACGTAGTTAGTTATGAACAACAACACAGCTTGCGAGATATTCACTTCTAAACGCACACTACGTAGACTACTGTAGAAGCCACGGAAATCTCACATGAGCACAAGTCGACACCCCAAAGTATTTCTATCCGCGGTGACCACGCGCAAACCGCTCCACTCTCTCCAAGCCTCTCTTGCTACAGTGCGTCCAGCACTCTTCGTGTCCTCTGCCGTACTCCCCCGTGTCCTCTCCGGAAATGATACTCTTCCCCAGCCTACATCCGCCTCTCTTAGTAACGAGCGCTGTGATTGGCTAGAGCGCTCCCTCCATGTCCCCAAGCCAACGTACACTCACAAACATAACGAAACATATTCGAAATACTAAAGTTACATTTAAATAACTTTAAATTAAATAAATATTCCTACAGCTGGACCATAAACATGCTCTAACACACATTATTGTAAACATAAACAAATTAAATAAACATATATCAAAGGAATAGAAACAAAAGTAGGCCAGTAGCCTAATGTTACTGTGCTTTCTAAACACAGTAAATATTTAACCTATTTCTTCATAAATAGTATATATCGGATATAAACAAAGACATAGATGAATAAATATATTTACAAGCATGCTGCTACTGCTTTTTTCGTGTAACTGGGGAGTACTTATGGCCTGACGCGATCGACAGTAATCGGCTATTTTGTCCTCCAATAACTCAAGTACTATTTAAGCTACCTGCCTGTAATTCATACCAACTTAGGTTTACACTAATAGCGTCCTACAGACACAGCGATTGACAAAATCGGATGAAGCGTTTATATTTTGGAAATTCGTTGCTCTGTGTTACTTGTATAATTTACCGCCAGATACTAAACTTAAAACTAATAAATGAGTGGAAAATCTGATTACACCATCAGAATCGTCGTGCAAATAATAGTAATGCACCTGTTTCTTTTTGATGTATCATAATTCATCTGGTTACTATTAATTTGCATACGAACTGTGAAACGTCTGCCATTAAGGTATCACAAAGTCCGCCATCTTTGGCCCTCCCGGCGCACAGCGTCACCGAGGAACTCCCAGCCACGTGCTGGATGGACCACGTGGTCCGGCCGTTGTGAGCCACCACGTGGATGCTAACGACCTCGTCCCCGCCGAGCGGCCAGAGGGGTGGCCGCCCACTCTGAACTCTGAATATTTCCAGGTCGCCACGACTCCCCCGCTACCTCACACGTTGCGTAACAGTCTCGTTACTAGTTGCAGCTCGTCTGTCCAATTTACCGCTACTCTTATTCGAGGTGGCAACACTTTTCTTTAAGCGGAATGAACAGTTTTGACACACAATACCACATGCGCACAACACTAACGTATTATTTCCTCATAAAAGCATTTCATGAAAGTTGTTACGAAATAACCTGGCTTCATACATAAGCATAGAACAATTTTTATCACGTAAGATACTGTTTACTCTACAGTTAAAGATTATTCACAATCTAAGTGAAATTTATTACCTCTGAGTGGGTTCTGGGCC
This sequence comes from Schistocerca serialis cubense, assembly GCF_023864345.2. NCBI lineage: Eukaryota > Metazoa > Arthropoda > Insecta > Orthoptera > Acrididae > Schistocerca > Schistocerca serialis. The sequence goes on from NC_064647.1 coordinate 71,110,607, forward strand.
ACCAATACAGAATTATTATCGCAATAACGTCGATCAAGATTTATGTCTGTTTAAAAATTCAGTTTGAAACTGCCGCTGCAATATTTCACTAAGATGGCGGCTAACATAAGACAATCGCCGGCCGGAGAGGCTGAGTGCTTCTAGGCGCTACAGTTTGGAGGCGCGCGACCACTACGGTCGCAGGTTCGAATCCTGCCTCGGTCATGTGTGTGATGTCCTTAGGTTAATTAGGTTTAAGTAGCTCTAAGTTCTAGGGGACTGATTACCTCAGATGATAAGTCCCATAGTGCTCAGAGCCATTTATTTGAACATAAGACAGTCACTTATCGAATCTCCTTCAGACACTGTATTACTACTAACACACACACACACACACACACACACACACACACACACACATATATATATATATATATATATATATATATATATATATATATATATTAAACCTTTCCTGCAACTTTACTATGTGCATTAACATTTAAAAGTAATTCTAATGTTAATCACTGATTATTCAGCATTTACCAATAAACCGCACCATTGATCAATAGCGTTAATGGCTGCGCTCAATTGTAGCTGATAAGAAAACGTAACATTCATTTAGGACGAGAATCATGTTGAAACAAAAGTTCAAACGAAAGGGTTGATTTCAGTGACACAGAAACTCTATTTTTCAAATATTACTTAACAACATAATACAGCTTTTTACAGACCTCTGTGATACGAGTCATCAATCACATCGGATCAGTACAACAGTTCGAACAAGAAGAAGGATTGTTCTAGAAGAATCATAGATAACGAAAGGTGTAGATTATCATTATCTTTTCCATAGGTATTATGTGACATACAGGTTTTTACATAATATTTAATTATGTCATTGACAATAATTATTTATTATTTTAGTAACGCTGAAGTCCTGTTTTTTAATATCACGAGAATGTTCATTCAGATTCCACACACGATGATGTAGGAAATGTATGTAGTAAAATGTATGCGTGGATATTACAGAGTGTTCAGATGAAAAGGTACGAAACGTCGCAACACCAAAACCCCATTGACATTTGAATATGCTGCTTTGGGGTAATGTAGTGAGACATTGAGGGACGCAAATGTAGTGCCCTTACCTCCCCCTAAAAATTCAAAGCCGAGCCCTCACCACGCAAGGTAATGCTCACCATCTGTTTCGACGTCCGAGGTTCGATAGTCATCGACTGCCGTGATCACGGGAAAACCTACTGCTCGCGGAGAGAGTGATTCTGCTTGACGATAATACACGTCCACATGGCTCCAAGGCCAGACAAATTTCAGCGGTTAATGTGGGGGAGGCGACCAAATACCGAGATCATCGGTTTCATCGGGTTAGGTACGGATGGGGGAAGGAAATCGGCTGTGCACTTTCAAAGGAACTACCCCGGCATTTTCATTAAGCGACTTAGCGAAATCACAGAAACTTAAATAAGGATGGCCGGACGCGGACTTGAACCGTCGTCCTCCCGAATGCGAGTCCAGTGTGCTAGTCACTGCGACACCTCGCTAGGTGTCACACAAAGCGTAATGTATAAGTTAAAGTAGGAGCAGCCGTAAAGCCCGGACATTTCGCACTACGACTTTCATGTCTTTAATGAAATGATAATTAAATCAATACTCTAAGCTGTCGACAGGCGTTGATATACATCAACAGGGACACTTGCAAATGTGTGACCCGTCTGGGAGTCGTACCTGGGATCTCCTGCTTACAGGACAGACGCTCTCCCCATTTGAGCCACCGAGGGCACAGACGATAGCGCGACTGCAGGGATTTATCCCTTGCACTCTCCCCGTGAGACCCACATTCCAAACTTAATATCCACACACCACATTCGTAGTGCCCCTGCCCGCTGTACTCATTACTCGCGGCACACAATCTTCCCGAGTCCCGAAAGAGTTCGGGCAATGCGTGTGCATCTAGCACAGAAGAAGAAGGTCAATGGCCGGTTAGCCTTAACTATATGAAAATGATATCTGTTCTTTCGGACATGTCCGAAAGAACAGATAAGATCTTCATATGCTTCATGTCTTTCGTCGGTGTAAAAGCATTTCAAAGGGAACCGCTTCAGGCCGGACGTCTAACTGAAGGACTTTTGGGAAAAGGGAATACTACGGCTCCTGAAATAGCGGGGTGGTTGTGCTCAGGGGTCTGGTGATTTCTTTCGAAAAAAAAGTATGACTTCAGTTATACCCACAGTGCTGCTTCGTACCTCTCCTTTTGAACACCCCTCATAGAACGTGATGGACTAACCAACTGGCCCCTTCGATCTCTGGACGTACTCGCTGTGATTTCTTCCTGTGGAGTTATCTAATAACGCATTGTGACGCATCGCATTTACGGCATCATGACGACCTCTGTAGACGCGTTGTGGATGCAATAACGTCCAATACTCCAGACACGCACGTGCGCACATAGTATGTTTAGACATTTTTCAGGTTACGGAAGGACTCCATGGAGATGTGCACTAAATTTTTGCACAAGACTTTTCAGTTACCATGTATGATGCGCAAATGGCAAGTACGCTACTGGTCATTAAAATTGCTACACCAAGAAGAAATGCAGATGATAAACGGGTATTCATTGGACGAATATATTATACTAGAACTGACACGTGATTACATTTCCACGCAATTTGGGTGCATAGATCCTGAGAAATCAGTACCCAGAACAACCACCTCTGGTCGTAATAACGGCCTTGATACGACCGGGCATTGAGTCAAACACAGCTTGGATGGCGTGTACAGGTACAGCTGCCCGTGCAGCTTCAACGCGATACCACAGTTCGTCAAGAGTAGTGACTGGCGTATTGTGACGAGCCAGTTGCTCGGCCACCATTGACAAGACGTTTTCAATTGGTGAGAGACCTGGAGAATGTGCTGGCCAGGGCAGCAGTTTTACATTTTCTGTATCCAGAAAGGCCCGTACTGGACATTCAACATACAGTCATGCATCATCCTGCTGAAATGTGGGGTTTTGCAGGGGTCGACTGAATGGTAGAACCACGGGTCGTAACACGTGTGAAATGTAACGTCCACTGTTCAAAGTGCCGTCAATGTGAACAAGAGGTGACCGAGACGTGTAACCAATGGCACCCCATACCGTCACGCCGGGTGATACGCCAGTATGGCGATGACGAATACACCCTTCCAATGTGCGTTCACCGCGATGTCGCCAAACACGGATGCGACCATCAAGATGCTGTAAACAGAACCTGGATTCTTCCAAAAAAATGAAGTTTTGCCATTCGTGGACCCAGCTTCGTCGTTGAGTACACCATCGCAGGCGCTCCTGTCTGTGATGCAGCGTCAAGGGTAACCGAAGCCATGGTCTCCGAGCTGATAGTCCATGCTGCTGCAGACGTCGTCGAACCTTTCGTGCACATGGTTGTCGTCTTGCAAACGTCCTCATCTGTTGACTCAGGGATCGAGACGTGGCTGCACGATCCGTTACAGCCATGCGGATAAGATGCCTGTCATCTCGACTGCTAGTGATACGAGGCCGTTGGAATCCAGCAAGGCGTTCCGTATTACCCTCCTGAACCCACCGATTTCATATTCTGCTAACAGTCATTGGATCTCGACCAATGCGAGCAGCAATGTCACGATACGATAAACCGAAATCGCTATAGTCTACAATCCGACTTTTATCAAAGTAGGAAACGTGATGATACGCATTTCTCCTCCTTACGCGAGGCATCACAACAACGTTTCACCAGGCAACGCCGGTCAACTGCTGTTTGTGTATGAAAAATCGGTTGGAAACTTTCCTCATGTCAGCACGTTGTAGGCGTCGCCTCCGGCGCCAATCTTGTGTGAGTGCTCTGAAAAGCTAATCATTTGCGTATCACAGCACCTTATTCCTGTCGGTTAAATTTCTCGTCTGTAGCACGTCATCTTCGTGGTGTAGCAATTTTAATAGCCAGTAGTATATGTGTGTCTAAAAGTTTTTTTTTTTTTTCTAACTTTCCATTGGAAATCAGGAAGGTTTTATGTGGACCTGTCGTAATTGAGGGGATGGCAGCTCAAATATGTTACGGTAAACTGGCAATCTGGGATTTTTGCCATCGCTCCCTATTATTCAGCGAGCAAACGTCACAGACTTATAAATTAGGTTTCATGAATTAATGGACTCCGTAGTCTGGCAACACACAGTGAACGAGTACTTAGGAGACATTATTACTACGTAGTTACCGGTTTTGCGCATAATACCCTCGCCGTGTACTGGGCTAGGCCTTTCTTGTTTGCGTGTTTGCGCGGCTGATTTACGGGCAGTGGAACGCGCTGGTGGTAATTCATGCCTCGCTGTCCAAACAAGGGGAGTCAGTACGCGGAAGTATTGGTTCACGTTTGTTTATGTTGTGTTGCCAATGGAAGCGAGCCGCACCGCCGATGAACATTGAGTAGGTCAGTCTCAAGGCACTGTACAAATCCCCACGCGCAGCCATTCGCAATAACGACAGAGGAGGCACTGCACGTATAGAAGAAAACGCAAAATCTAGAGTGTCACGGAAGTTACAAGTCGATTCTTGCAAGGAAGAAAACAAAAATGGTTCAAATGACTCTGAGCACTATGAGACTTAACATCTGACTGATGACCTTCGCTGTTTAGTCCCCCTTAAACATCCATCCAACTTAACATCTGAGGTCATCAGTCCCCTAGAACTCAGTACTACTTAAACCTAACCAACCTAAGGACATCACACACATCCATATCCGAGACAGGGTTCGAACCTGCGACCGTAGAGGTCGCACAATTCCAGACCGAAGCGCCTATAACCGCTCGGCCACTCCGTCCGGCCGAAGAAAACAACAGCTATCCACTGCTAATAACGTGATTTATTTACACAAATAGAAGCGATACCGGTTTTGAACAGACAGGTTCATTTTCAGGCAACTGTTCACGTTTAATTTATAGTTGTCGTTTACTTTAGTTATCGGCTATTTTCCTTCATGTGGCGAAAGGTCCTTAGGGTAATGGTACCCTACATTAAAAAATGGCCAGATGCGAGTAGGACTCCCACTATTAGGGCTCTGTATAAATTTAATTACTTATTTTTCCAAAGCTGTTTCACAGAGGAAGACTGCATTGTGGTTCCCTTCTCTAGATTGTCCCACAGATGGTAGATATCGAAATAGACGACATTGGAATAGAAAAACAATTAAATATCGCTCAAAGAGGAAAGGCCGCTGGACCTGACGGAATACCAGTTACATTTTACACAGAGTACGCGAAGGAACTTGCCCCCTTCTTGCAGCGGTGTACCGTAGGTGTCCAGAAGAGCGTAGCATTCCAAAAGATTGGAGAAGGGCACAGGTCATCCCCGTTTTCAAGAAGGGACGTCAAACAGATGTGCAGAACAGTAGACCTATATCTCTAACGTCGATCAGTTGTAGAATTTTGGAAAACGTATTATGTTCGAGTAGAATGACTTTCCTGGAGACTAGAAATTGTAGGACTCAGCATGGGTTTCGAAAAAGAAACCCAGCTTGCGCTATTCGTACAGGAGACTCAGAGGGCCATAGACACGGGTTCCCAGGTAGATGCCGTGTTTCTTGACTTCCGCAAAGCGTTCGATACAGTTCCCCGCAGTCGTTTAATGAACAAAGTAAGAGCATATGGACTATCAGACCAGTTGTGTGATTGGATTGAAGAGTTCCTAGATAACAGAACGCAGCATGTCATTCTCAATGGAGAGAAGTCTTCCGAAGTAAGAGTGACTTCAGGTGTGCCGCTGGGGAGTGTCGTAGGACCGTTGCTATTTACAATATGTATAAATGACCTTGCGGATAACTCAGAAGTTCACTGAGGCTTTTTGCGGATGATGCTGCAGTATATCGAGAGGTTGTAACAATGGAAAATTGTACTGAAATGCAGGAGCATCTGCAACGAATTGACGTATGGTGCAGGGAATGGCAATTGAATTTCAATGTAGACAAGTGTAATGTGCTGCGAATACATAGAAAGAAAGGTCCTTTATCATTTAGCTACAATATCGCAGGTCAGCAACTGGAAGCAGTTAATTCTATAAATTATCTGGGAGTATGCATTAGGAGTGATTTAAAAAGGAATGATCATATAAAATTAATTGTCGGTAATGCAGATGTCAGACTGAGATTCATTGGAAGAAACCTAAGGAAATGCAGTCCGAAAACAAAGGAAGTAGGTTACAGTACGCTTGTTCGCCCACTGCTTGAATACTGCTCACCGGTGTGGGATCCGTACCACATAGGGTTGATATAAGAGATAGAGAAGATACAACGGAGAGCAGCGTGCTTCGTTACATGATCATTTAGTAATCTCGAAAGCGTTACGGAGATGATAGACAAACTCCAATGGAAGAGAGACGTTCAGTAGCTCGGTACGCGCTTTTGTTGAAGTTTCGAGAACATACCTTCACCGACGAGTCAAGCAGTATATTGGTCCCTCCTACGTATATCTCGCGAAGAGACCATGAGGATAAAATCAGAGAGATTAGAGCCCACACAGAGGCATACCCACAATCTATCTTTCCACGAACAATACGAGACTGGAAGAGAAGGAAGAACTGATAGAGATACTCAAGGTACCCTCCGCCACACACCGTCAGGTGGCTTGCTGAGTATGGATGAAGATGTAGACAGTCAATCCATTCCAGGAATCGAGAGTCTCGGCAATTTTGCCTGTTATCGAACCTGTTACTGGCTATATATCAGTCCCACTGATTCCAAGATTTTCGAGAATTTTTTAACTTCAATAATATAAATGGTACACAAATCATGCAGCAAACAGGCTACCATTATTATAAGAGTCAGTAGTTTTCCAATAAGGCTGACTGAGTTGCTACGACAAAAGTCAAACACAGGCAAGGAATGGCTTTATCGCTCATATGACGCTTTTTTTAATTTATCCGTCATCAGATATCCAGTAGCGATTACTGCACGTAAATATGGCGTTTCAAGCTGTATGTCAAACAGTCGTATTCAAGTTAGAGGGAGACATAACACACGAAATATACAGAGTGACCGGTTTGGAACTATATGAAATGAAATCGTCATACTTCCGAAGGGTTTGGTTTGAGGACGTTCGAACTGCAAGATTGGCCGCGGGGCATGGTGGGAATTAGCATGCACTGTATGGATTGATTTAGCGACGAAGCCGGATTTCATTTGGATGGGTTCGTCAATAAGGAAAACTGGCGCATTTGGGGACCTGAGAATCTGCTTGTCGCGACAGAGAAGTCTCTTCACCCTCAACGGGTTACTGTGTGGTGGGCAATGTTCAGTCACTGAATAATCGGTGCGATATTCCTTGATGGCACGGTAACTACCGAACGGTACGTGAAGGTTTAAAATGGTTCAAATGGCTCTGGGCACTATGGGACTTAACCTCTGGGTACGTGAAGGTTTTGGAAGATGATTTAATCCCTATTATCCGAAGTGAACCTGATTTCGACAAGAAGCGGTTCATGCAAGACGGAGCTCGACCCCATCGAAGCAGAAGACTGTTTTGTGTCCTGGAGGAGCACTTTGGGACCGCATTCTGGCTCTGGGATACCCACTGGCGTGGGCTTCGATTGACCGCCATATGCTCCGGTTCCAAACACATGCGTCTCCTTTTTGTGGGGCTGTATTAAAGACAAAGTATACAACATTAAGGTAAAAACCATTGCTGTGCCATTCAGCCGGCCGCTGTGGATGTGCGGTTCTAGGCGCTCCAGTCCGGAGCCGCGCTGCTGCTACGGTCGCAGGTTCGAATCCTGCTTCGGGCATGGGTGTGTGTGAAGTCCTTAGGTTAGTTAGGTTTAAGTAGTTCTAAGTTCTAGGGGACTGATGACCACAGCAGTTGAGTCCCATAGTGCTCAGAGCCATTTGAACCATTTGAACCATTGCCATTCAGGAGGTCTCGACAGTACCGATGTTACGACACTCCAGGGGAACACGCAGAATTTCGCTATTCGTCTGCGCCACACCATCGCCAATGATGGCAGGTATATCTATCGCACGTGTCATAACCTATATCCGAATATCTGTAGTGACGCTTACATGTTGAATAAAGTTTAGTTCGTAACTAATTTACGTTTTTTTTCATGTAGTTCGGTAATTGTCATCCTCTATGTGCAGTTACATTATACGTTTTTGTAACATGTGACTTGGCCTTTTTTCTATTGTAGTATTTAGAATCTTTGCGATATATTCTAATTTCAGTATTTTTGCAAGTTTTTATAACGACTTTCCCGTTGAAAATATTTACTTCTATTCCAGAGTGCCGTCATTTTGTTAAAAACCATTTTTTAAATATCCTACGCACTACGTTGGGCAATATCATCAGTTTCAAAGCAGTTTTCGAAGTTTTGTTCTAGGTTCAAAATTGTGGTGTTCAGAGCTTCACCAAGCCGCATCCATCTCCGCGAAAGGCCTTGCGTCGATGTGTAGTGCCCACTGGGCGAAAGATGTTTACTTAAACAAATACATAATACAATCTTAAGTGTGAGTAATAAAGGTCTAATGTCAGTTTTGTAATTTATTAATTATTTTATTGGAAAAAAAGTCATGAGTATGGTTCCAAAACTGAGCTTGACCCTGGTGTACCCTTTTAGCGGGTTAATGAAACAAACGTGTTCAAATTAGTGTTATCGCCGTTTTTGGCTGTCTAGGCTGTAACACTTATTTTTGCAATGTCTGTTTGTTCCTTCAGACATACATGTGAGTACTAGGGAATGTAAACACTCTGGCGTATAGAGGGCTGAATCGATACTGGAAGCGTGCACGTACATCCGACGTGGGTAAGGCGACCGCTAGCGATAAGCGCGAAATCTCGGTTCGAGTCCCGGTCAGGGCAGGGATTTTCATGTGTCACCAGCAGGTATTCTTTCAATACCTAATGTAGCTGAAGTAAAAATTATTCGCTATTGCGAATAATATTTCGGTTTCGGATTTAGGTTGTCCGTGATTTAACTAATCGTTTCAGCAAATGGCGGGACGGTTCCTTTGCAAGAACACGGCCGATTTCCTTCCCCATGCTTCAGCGAATCCGAGCTTGTGCTCCGACTCAAACTGCTGTGTTTAGACGATACTACTTTCGTCGAGTCGTAACAGCGGGTTCTTTGACCGCAAGGTTCATCAAACTACGACACATGAAATAATAGTTCACTTTATTATAGTAACTAGTTTAGCGCCCGCTGCTTCGCTCGCGTAGACTGCATGATTCGCACAGATTTTTTTGTTTTTCTTTAATCGAATTTTTATGTACTTCACAAACTGCAAGACCTTCTGAATTTTTTGCGCTAATAAAGACCGCAGAAGCATAGCCTTTTTCGAATGTACTTCTGACTATAAAGCGATTGTGATAGCTGGAAGCAAGATTTTGGTTAATCATACCTTTTGCGTTCTTGTGCTGATATTCCACAGAAACCTTAATCCGCTAACACACATTAGTATTTAACTGGGAAGTGAAATACCAATTTTCGTAGATTTCGCTTTAAATTTTTTTTATTATAACGAAATAGTTTCTGCAAAATTTTCATCCCATTTTTCACATCCATAGGGGTTGAATTGCCAAAACTAGTGAAACACGTATATTGTATTTCTAACCGACATGTAAAATACCTGTTTTCATAGATGTAGCTGTAAAGATGTTTTAGTAGTTCTTTAATAATGATTTACTTTAAAAAAAGCTTTCACGTACTATTTTACTTCCTTGGTCGCTGAATTCTCAAAAATGCTGAAACGCGTATTTTTTTATATCTGACTGGGAAACCAAATGCCAACTTTCGTAGGTCTATGTTAAAAAATGCCTTAATAAAGACATAATTTCAACAGGCCTTCCACGCCCCCCCCCCCCCCCCCTATTTCACGCACTTACGAGTGGAGTTTCGAACAATCCATGCTTAAACGATGCCTACAGTATAGGATCCACTTCTTCTTCTTCTTCTTCTTCTTCTGTAGTGGTCAATCCAAGGATTGGTCTGCAACAGCTACAATGACAGCTTGTCTCCATTCTGTGCGTCTTTCAGCTTTTCTCTTCATTTCTTTATAGGTGTTACATCCCACATCTTTCACGATTTGATCCATGTACCTCAGCCGTGGTCTTCCTCTTGGTCTTTTTCCCTCGACGTATCCCTCTATCATTGTGTTCAGGAGCCCTTTATGCCTTAATACATGGCCAGTAAATTGCACTCTTCTTTTAACAATGAAACTCCAGAAGCTTCTCTTCTCACCTGCTCTTTCCAGAACTACTTCGTTTGTAACCTTGTCGATACATTTTATTTTGAGCATGCGTCTATAGCACCACATATCAAAAGAATTTAGCTTCTGGTCTTCCTCTGTCCCGATAGTCCATGTTTCACACCAGTAGCATGCCACACTCCACACATATGATTTCAAAAATCTTTTCCTGATTTCAAGGCTGATGCTCTTAGATGTTAAGACGTTTTTCTTCTTGTTAAAATCAGCCTTTGCTTGAGCAATTCTACTTGTCACTTCTGCCTTGCTCCTTCCATCCCTGGTAATATTACTGCCCAGATAAGTAAATTTATCAACTTGTTCAAGCAGTTCATTGCCTACATGAACTTGGACTTTCACTTGATCTTTTTTGTCGCATGCTATTACTTTTGTTTTTGCTTTATTAATTCTCATATTATATTTTTCCCCCATAACTTTATCCATTCCATTCAGTAGAACTACAAGATCTTCATTACTTTCAGCTAGGACAGCTATATCATCGGCATATCTTATCATATCTATTCGTTTGCCATGAATTACTACACCTGTCTGTGAATTTTCCCTTACTTTTTTCGGCACGTCTTCAATGTATAGGTTAAATATAACAGGGGACAGTGCGCAACCTTCTCAGACACCTTTCCGTATCTGCACCACTTCCTTTTTTTGTCCGTCCACGGATAACTGCTGTCTCGTTTTTGTACAGGTTCCATATAATTTTTCTACCTTTATAGTCTGTTCCTACTTTTTTGAGTACCTTGTAACCCCCCCACACGAATTTTAATGATAAATGAAAATGGAAATGGAGCCAAATGTAAACTCCCCAAAATAATAATAATTAAATGAATTTTAAATAATATTGTAACTTCTGAACAAAATTGGCTCCCATTTATAGTCTGTGTGCAGAAATGCATTCACATTTAATGTTACCACAAAAATTCTATTTTCATTTAATGTCAAGTTCGAAACAGAAAAAATCCTAAACACCAAAATAATAAAAAAGTTTTGTAACCTGTTGAATTTTATGAGGGCAGCGGCGCTGACCTTCAGCCCTGTATTCCGAATAACAAAAGCAAAAATTCTTACCTCAATAAAACTGCAATTATATCTGCTCTTAATTAGACATTTTTCGACACAGCTTCGTGCAATGCTGGCGTATATTTTTTTCTGATTCTTGGAAGGAATGATCATGCACTGGAAATATTCTTTAAATTGAAGTGAATACTTTTCTTTAAAAAAGTTAGTTTATATTATGAAAATTATTATTGGGGCATTTTTTTTAACAAATTAAATTACAATTAACATACATTACTAATTATGAGCAAGGCTGCTTCTTTACCTTCTACAACAATACGCATCCTCCAGAATCCTGACCAGAGTCGCGAGCAGAGCACACAGCCGACGCATGCCGACTCCCGCCGACTCACGCAGACTACACCAGACTACTACTGTCAACTCGCGCATTAAGCGCAGACTCGCGACAAGCAAAAACTAACGATAATCTACTCTCTGGTCAGAGATTCTGTCACGCCTCGCCCATCGCCGGCAAACCATACGTCTTACATAACCCTCCACTATGGGGGGGGGGGGGGGGGGGCCAAAAATTTGGCAGCGATGGAGAGTCAACTGGACTTGCCATGAGAAACAAATTTTTCTTAATGAACTAGCTTTACAATCACAGAATATGTACATATATATAAGTGCAAATCATGAAATAAAATATAGTGCACATGCACTGAGTACAGAACATATCAGGTAATGACAAAATGTATACACAATGAGTACAAAACATATTAACAAATGACAAAAGCGCACACGCACTGTAGTTCAGAATATATCAGCAAATCACAAAAATGTATATGCAATGAATACAAATCATGTTAACAAAATTACGAAAGTGCACACGCACAAAATGTATAGAACATATCACAAAATGTATACATAATGAGTACAAATCATATTAACAAATGGCATAAAGTGCACACGCACTGTAAAACTCATTATCATTTTTAGGACAACTAATCTTGTTAACAAATGAAATGAAGTGCACACGCACTGTACATGTCTCTATCATTTTACAAGAATTTAAACGCATTGTATAAGTGTTTACCATTTTACAAGAACTAGGAAAGGAATGGGAAGGATTGCGTCATGGTTGTAGCACTTTAGGTTGCACGCAGTTGCACTGAAAGTCCATATCCTTCTATAGAAACACAACACCAAGTGAGACAATCTGTAGTTCTTTTCCTTGAAGTATTAATCAGTGTAGGGAAGACACTGAAATGTCGTAGTAATATTCCATGCTATCATTTTGGTAGTACTCTAGGTACACCAAACAGTGGAACCATAATAACATTTCCATCGCTCAAGGTGGTGGACAGCATGTCGTGTCAACACCATGTTCTTGTAAAGTACACCAACATCGAATAAGTGCAAAAACCAAATATAGTGCTCCATGATCATGAGGGTAGACAGGACAAATGGATATTGCAGTAATTTCTGGTAATTAGGTCAAAAGGTAAAGGACATTAAGTCACATAGTAGTCTTCATTGAGAGTTACACTAGTCTAACAACTGAGTTGAGTAATTGGTGGCACTCATCGCCCAGTTACTGAACATTTCTGTACCATGTATGTAGTATTACAGAATAATGTTCATAAATCATCTGTTTACAGAGAACATTGGCACTCATTGCCCAGTTACAAACCATCAGAAGTCATCAATCAAAACAGTAGCTAATGAATGGCATAGTATTAACATAATTCACTTAATTATAGTAATTATTGACACCATAGGTCATCTTATTACAGTAATCAGTGGCATTCATTGGCCAGTTACAAAGCATTTTTTTTTGTTATGCATTACTCAGAAGTCATCATTCAAAATGAGTTAATTATTGGCATAGCATTTGTACATAATTAATCTAATTATAGTAATCATTGGCATCATAGGTCATCTTATTACAGTAATCAGTCGCATTCATTTGCCAGTTACAAAGCATTTCCTTTTTTTTATGCATTATTCAGAAGTGTTCATTCAAAGTGAGTTAATTATTGGCATAGCATTTATACATAATTAATCTAATTATAGTAATCATTGGCCTCATAGGTCATCTTATTACACTAATCAGTGGCATTCATTGGCCAGTTACAAAGCATTTTTTTAATGCATTATTCAGAAGTGATTATTCAAAATGAGTTAATTTTGGAATGGCATTTATAGAGTATAACAAAAATATTATTTACAGAAATTATGCGCATAGTATTTATGCATTATTACAAAGCATCATTCAGTATTATTAGCAATGTATTGCGTTAGGATCGATAATTAATTACTGGGGGATAACAATATTTGCTTTTGAGTTATTGCTGCAAATGTAAATGTGTAACGTCATTCGTCATGATTCAGCTGTAGCAAGTTTATAAAACAAGTAGAGTATATGTGATCACATTCATAAATGACATAGGTTTAATGAACAACTGCTTATAGCATATTAATTTCATGAATAATTTCTCCTGCAAAATATACAAAATGGATTATTAAACTGAAAGAAGAAACGCATATTATGCTGAAAAGTAGTGAACTTCGAATTAACAGGTAGTGAAATGTGTATAAAAAATATGTATGTTCTCTAGCTGTCCTTTCCAAAACCTTCAGTCATCATACCACGCGATATAAGACATACTGTCAAAACGAACTGCAACAAATACTTAAATAACTACATAGCAATTCTTAACTAACAGTAAATATATAAACTTCATCATTATCCTCATCTGTAAAGAAAAACTTCATTATTCATATTACCATAACTCCATTATTATCATCACCTGTAAAGAAAAACTTCATTATCCATAGTAGGATATTCTTCATCATTATTCATCATCATTCATTATCATCTGCAAAAAAGTCACTTCATTATTCATTATACAACTATTCCTTATTTCTAGCATATTTCATCACTAAAACTGAGATGTGTAGTTTTGTCTGACAGCCTGCATCAATCGCCTCATATTCTGAAAGAAAAAATTAGTTAAGACTGCTATCATACGATGTGTATAGTATATTCTTGTTAATGCTTGTTAATTCTGATCCATTTACTCTTCGTCACGAGGTATTGCATTTTCTTTCGTTCATTCCGAAGGTCAAATTCCCATTTCTGTTTAATTTATTTCTTTTACACGTTATATCTTTCTGAAAATGATGAACAAAGATTAATGTCTTGCATTTAAATCATATACCCACTAAATAAGAACTGGTTTATAGTAACATAATTGAGCATACAGCATGGCATGACAGAAAACGTAATATGTCAAAAACATCGACAGTGTTCAGAAGCAAGAATGTACGCAGTGTAACACAATGTAGCAGCAAAAAAAAAAAAAGTAAAGTAGTCACGATGTTGAGATATCATATGGCAAAAATGTTAAAGTCAACTGCTGAAGAAATAGTTAAACCGAATGGTGATTTACAAAATTGATAACAATCACCAAATCAGAGAAATGCTGTGTACTTTCTGGAGTTCGGATGGAGCTGAATTTGCCAAAATCCCGATTTCAAATCTAATGTGGAATAAATAGCAGTACCATCAAATTTCTGTAGAAGTTCTTCTAGTGTCTGTGGGCGATCTGTTTCATTAATAATAATGTCATTGATGTGACGCGAAGTGAGCCATCCTTTTTCTTAACAATATGGAGCGGGTTTATGTACGGACTAACTGCTGGTTCAATAATTCCTTGGTCAAGCATAGCTTGCAATTCTTTCTTGACTTGTTCTCTATGAATATATGGAATCGGATAATGCTTGGCTTTAAATGTGTCGTGCTGTTTAACTTGAAATTCATACATAAAACCGGACATAGTACCAGGAACGTTGTCAAAAACTGGAGCTTGCTGTAAAAGAATTTTGTGTAGTTGCGTGCGTTCGTCGTCTGTATTTGCGCAGCTCTGTTTAACTTTATCAGAAATCGTCTCTATAACATCATAGTCGGCTTCGTCTGTAGTATTATAGTTGTGTACGTACGTATCTGTGAACAATGTGGAATTACAGTCTATGTTACGTGATGCGGAAATGACCTCTGTCCGATTAATTGTTTGTTCTTCCGCAGATAAAGAGTGCTGAAATTCTAAAGATAGTTGTACATTTTCATCCTTCAACATTAAATAGGAATTTGAAAGTCAATAATGGCATCGTGTTGTACCAGAAAATTCGTACCTAAAATAATGTCTGCCATCAATAACGGAATAATGCAAAAATTTGAGTGAAATGTATGACCTGCAATACAAAATGATATATGTGTCTGTAATTTTACATCTACTCCTTTACTCGATACTGCTCCTTTTACTTTCGGTTTGCCTAATGGTAACGTGGGATAGGTATTCTCTTTGTTACACTCGTTGAAAGTTTCTTCATTTATAACTGACATAGGTGATCCAGAATCGATTATTGCTGAAAATTTCGATGATCCAATTTTAACTTCGATGACAGGGTGTGAAATGGTTTTTTGAACAACTGGTCTTTCCTGCAAAAGAGTGTCTCGGATTCGTCAAAAGTAATAACATTTTCGTGAACAAGATTCTGTGTATCTGAAGTATTGCTTATGTTGCTGGAAGATGCAACCTGTACTGTATCTAGTCAAATTCTATCTGACGTGTTATTATTTTCAGGAGGATGCTGTGGCATTTCGACTATTTGAACTGTTCTGTTATTTCTGCCAGACGTGTTACGCTCTGGATGTTACCTACTGTCTGGTTCATTCATTATAATATGTTGTTGCTGATGTTCTTGCTGCTGATAAGACCGACTGTTATTAAACGTACGCTGAAAATTGTGCTCATTATTTTTACGTCTGTCATGATAGTCATTTCTATACGGTGCATTGCGATACGAATTGAAATAGTGTGTTTTCTGTACATACTGATTTCCTTGTTGCTGTGTGTTACTATTTGTTGGAGCTGACGCTATACGCGTACGCGGCGAAACATTAAAGTTGGTTGACCTTGTGCATTACATTGTTGGTTAGGTATGCTATCCGGTTGGTTTTGTTGCTGTTGTTGGGAAAAACCTCTACTGTTACCTAAATGTGGTTCCTGTTGCTGATAATTTTGACGATGCTGATAATTAAAATTTTGCCTGTTATTAAAATTCTGGTGGTTGTCGTTCCTGAAGCGTCTGTTACCTTTACTATTGAAATTGCGTGGCTGATCGTAATTGCTGTATGTTTGTTGACTTTGGTTATTATATGAAAAATTTTTGTTTGTAAAGGAATAATCCGATTGCTGCACTTCCAAAAGCTGTAACAGGTCTCTGAATGTAGAAATATTTTCTTTCTGCTGACCTGTTAAAAGTGACACTCTTAATGATCGTGGTAATTTAGAAATACATAATTGAATAAGTGCAGATTCACTGTATGGTTCACTTAAGTACTGGTTTTGTTGGACCATGTGTTCAAAAAATTGCGTGACACTGGGAAAATTTGAGTTCTCATAATTCGGTAAGCTAATTAATTGATCCTTAATTCCGCGCTGTGTCGTCTTCGACCAATACGCTGACAGAAAAGCATTCTGAAATTCTTCTACCGAATAGCATTGTCCCGCGATCGGTCTCATACGAGTTGCCGGTTCGCCTTCCAAAAAACTGCAAATAAATTCAAGTTTGTGCGTTACAGGCCAAGTCGGTGGTAAAGCAAAGCTAAATTGTTGTATCCAATCCAAGGGGTGGATCTGTGTTCTGTCATTTTTAAATACTTTAAATTTTCTCACTGATAGAAAACGTTTGTAATCAAAATTATCGTCTCTGTACGTCTCAACAGGTTCACGATTGTATGAGAATCTATTTGTCTGTGACTGTTCGAAATCTAGGTCACGTACTCTCTGTAAATTACCTAAATTATGTTGGCTGTGTGAGTCTGACAATTGTTCGGAATGTACCGTGTGCTGTGACGTGTTATTGACTGAAACATTTTTCATCTCTGTCACTTCTTGCTGTAAAGTTGACAATTTTCTACGTAATGTATTATTGGACGAATCTATCTCACTGATCGTTTGCTGTAGATTTTGGAATTCAGGTGTTTGATTAAATGAAATCGGAGAAGTATCGTCTGATTTGCTGTCATTATTACTTTCGATAACATCAATACGACTGGCCAATTCATCATATTTTTCAGTCAGTATTTTTACCTGATCATCGTTTTTAGTGTCACAAGCATTAATTTGTTTTTGTATTTTACGTATGGTTTCGTTCAATTTTTTAACGTCAGCTTTGATGACATCGGAATCCTGTGTTAGTTCTAATTGTTCGAGTCTGTCTGTCACTGTCTGAAAGTCTACTGTGTGTGTGTCTGTTTTTGATTTAAGATCGGAAATTTCATCACGCAATTCGGTGTTCAACTGTTTAATAGTATTAATTTCGTCTGGTACTGTAGCAATATTGTTGTCTACGTATGTTTTTGCTTTCGTAAACAATTTACGTTTATCTTCCTGTCTCTGTGCGGTAATTGTTTCCATGACTTGTCGCTTTACTTTATTCTGTTCCTGTATAAATTTACGGAAACGCGTTTCACTGTTTTGCAGGTGATGATTAAAACGTTCGTCAATTTGACTGTTCTGTTGGTCGAATTTCGCGTCTACTTTTGCATCCAGTGTGCGCGAAAGTTCTGCTGTCATTAATTTAAACTCGTCGCGTAACTGTGTTGCTTTTTCAGAGCATTGTTTACCGACTGCACTAATTTCGTCTCTAAGTGATTCTGTTGCAGCTGTTTGCAAACCCCTTAATTCTTGAGCAACAGATCTAATTTCTTCACTACTTTTCCTAGCACAAGCCTCATTTTCCTCACGTATTTGTTCTTTAGTATCATGACATTGTGCGGCAACGGCTGTAATCTGTTCACTAAGCTGTCTGGAATTGTTGTCTAATTTTTCATTAAGGCTGTCTTGTTTTTCATTAATTTCATTAATTTGTTGTTTGAGACTTTCATTATTTTCATTAAGTTGTTGTTTGAGACTTTCACTAAGTTGTTTGTGGTTGTTGTCTTGTCTTTCATCCGACTGTTTGGAATTGCTGCCTATTTTTTTATTAAGTTGTTTGAAATTTTCACTAAATTGTACCAATAATGCCATAACTTGTTCCATGCCAATATTAGATACCGTATTCTCTGTGCTGTGTGCTGGTGTACCTGCAATTGTTACGTTTTATGTAACCATTTGGTCATTCTGTGATTCTCGAAAAGGTTTCCCAATCGGATGTGCACTGTTAGTCACTACCTCGGAATCAAATAAATCTGACGTATTTTGATTACACTGTTCATTTTCGTTAGAAAAATTTGTCTGTTCGTTACGTAAATTTTGCAAACTGGGTGTGTCAAACTGGGCAGCGTTCATTGTATCGGAACGCGCCGCGTCGTCAATTGTTAAATTAACAGAGGGCACAATTGAATTTGTTTGCTCATTATCAACATTAAAATCACAATTAGTGGTCGGTACGCACTGATTGTCTGGAAATGGAGGATTGACCTCATTACACTGAGTGTCGCAAGTACTATCGGTCAAATTATTCGAGTTGGCTATTTCGCTCATTGCACATCGCGATGTACTGTTAACAGTTTTTCGCGGCATTTTTCACAAAAAATCAAAATTAAGCACAAATGAAACAAGGACAATGCAAAATGCAGCAAACACAAATACAAGAAAGAGCAACAAAATGCCGATGATCTGTGAAAGAAAAAGTGATAAATTAGTAAATGCGTTGCGCCAGATGCAAACTACGTTTAAATAAATAAGAGCAGATATATGACTACTTCTCAGAAGATTCACAAAGAAATACGATCCTGGTCCGGATGTCGCAACGTGTAACCTCCCCACACGAATTTTAATGATAAATGAAAATTGAAATGGAGCCAAATGTAATCACCCCAAAATAATAATAATTAAATGAATTTTAAATAATATTGTAACCTCTGAACAAAATTGGCTCCCATTTATAGTCTGTGTGCAGAAATGCATTTACATTTAATGTTACCACAAAAAATCTATTCTAATTTAATGTCAAGTTCGAAACAGAAAAATTCCTAAACACCAAAATAATAAAAAAGTTCTGTAACCTGATGAATTTTATGAGGACAGCGGCGCTGACCTTCGGCCCTACATTCCGAATAACAAAAGCAAAAATTCTTACCTCAATAAAACTGCAATTATATCTGCTCTTAATTAGTCATTTTTCGACACAGCTTCGTGCAATGCTGGCGTATATTTTTTTCTGATTCTAGGAAGGAATGATCATGCATTGGAAATATTATTTAAATTGAAGTGAATACTTTTCTTTAAAAAAGTTACTTTATATTATGAAAATTATTATTGGGGCATTTTTTTGAACAAATTAAATTACAATTAACATACATTATTAACTATGCGCAAGGCTGCTTCTTTACCTTCTACAACAATATTCATCCTCCAGATTCCTGACCAGAGTCGCGAGCAGAGCGCACAGCCGACGCATGCCGACTCCCGCCGACTCACGCAAACTACACCAGACTGCTACTGTCGACTCGCGCAGTCAAGCGCAGACTAGCGACAAGCAACAACTAACGATAAACTACTCTCTGGTCAGAGATTCTGTCATGTCTCGCCCATCGCCGGCAAACCATGTCTTACAATCTCAAACATCTTATCCCATTTAACATTATCAAAGGCTTTCTCTGCTTCTCTGGTTCCTCTATCTTTCCGGAATCCGAACTGGTCTTCGGAGAGCGTAGCTTCGACTTTTTGTTCTATGCGTTTTAAGGTAATTGAAGTTACTATTTTAGAGGCGTGAGTAACTAGGCTGAGCGTCCTATAATTTTCACGTAGCATTTGCTTATTTGGAATGGGGATCTTAATTTTTATCTCAAAGTCTGTAGGAATTTTACCCTGCTCGTACAAGTTAAAACCAAGATTATACAACTCCTGATTCAATTTTGCTCCTCCAGATTTCAGAAGTTCTGCTGGGATATTGTCTATACCAGGCGATTTGTTGTTTTTCAATTTTTTCAGAGCTAGTTCAAACTCTTCCTTTAACATAGGTTCACCTATGTTGTGTGCATCTACTTCTGTTTCTTCTTCCATGATGTTTTCAGACTGTTCTGGTCGCTGCACAGTTTTCCTATATATTGTTTCCATCTTCTTGCAACTTCATATCATCGTCATCCAACATATTGCCATTTTCTTCCATCACAGCCCTACACTTGTTTCTTCTGTCTCCAGAGAAATGTCTCACACATTTAAAGGCCTTGTCAATATTTCCCTTTCTCATGTTGTCCTCAACTGAAATACAGAGATCTGTTGATTCTGTTCCCTCTTCACAGAACTTTTTAATTTCCTTCTTTCTTCCATCATACTTAGTAGGTCATTAGTGATCCATTCCTTTCCTTTTCTCTGTCCTTTCTTTTCCTATTACTTCTTCTGCTGCTCCTAAAATACCAGTTTTTATTTTTTCCCAGCTGCTTTGGATGTCATTGTAGCCCTCTGTATTTGTTTTCTTGTGATCCACACCCTCTGCAAATTGCCAGTGTCTATCCTTAGTGGTTTAGGCAGGTCGGTGATGAGTCAGTGAATCAGTCTTCCCTATTTCATGCCCTTAGTGGCTGAATTCCGAAAAATAGTGACAGACCTATTATTTTCATTTCGAACCGAGAAGTGTAGTGGGACGAAATTAAGCGTCACCCATCCACCAATGTCAGCCCAGTTTGCAGGTGACTATAAGTTTAATTTAGTTTTGTTTATGTATTTTTCTTAATATTTGTAATAGCTGTGAATTATCTAAAAGTTTTGTATTTTTTTTATGTGTTTCATGTACGGAGAGGGCGGCGCAACGAACGGAGACAGCATCTTCGTTGCCGCGACCAGAGAGGAAATTGCTGGCCGCTATACGTCGCGGGTCGACAGCCAAGGAGCAACAGAAGATCCTGGAACCGAGTTGTTGCGTCGTGCTTCTAAAAATTAAAAATGAATTTTTGTACTCTTTTTGTACAACAATGACGTCATATAGAGCGTAATCTTATTGAAAAGTCAGTCATTGTTTGTCAACGGTCAAGTTCACATCTGTATGTGTGGGAAGCTAATAAAATAGTGTATGCTACTAAAGTTGAAACACGTGTTCTGAGGATTTATTTTTGAAGAATTATTTGAACGGATTAATAATATATTTGACAAGATTATTGATTCTGACAGCGTTCATCGAAACTTTGAATCTCAAAAGTTTATTTAATGTGTGATTCTGATATCGATTAGATCAAGATAACGTGTGTCAATATAATTTCTGAGGAGAAACAAACGAAATTTAAATCGAAAAAGTTTGTGAAAACCAATTGGCCCAAGTGATGTAATTCTTTGCATACGACTCAACTGATGTTTTACAGTTTCGTTCAAGAACCATTCTATGACAATTTAAAAAGAATATAAATCATTTTGAAGTGGGTTGTAACTGACGTAGGTGACGAAGTCTGCATATGGTCATATGTCAAATGAAAATCATTTAAACAAATCTATACGTCGTTACACTACACCGTGGCGACCTTAGAAACAGGACTTGTGTGCAACTAAGGCACACAGGTACGAAACAAAACATCAAGAGTCCTTCGAAAGTCAACGCGAGTTTTCGTGGAGCCTTCACCAGCCAGCGGCGACTTCGTGGGTGTGGGCATCTGACGGAGCGCAGCCAAGCAGTACGGTCACGCAGTTGTTCCACGAGAAGGCGCATCTGTTGGGCAGCAGCTGAACGCTGCAAACCCCGACAACCTTTTTTCTCCCTAAACTAATAGGCCCAGTACGTCAGCTGCGGGGCGTTCCTCCGGCTGGTATTAGAGGTGTTGCTGAGGGCTTCGCCTGTCTACGGCGGTGCCGGGCGTGGTTGCAGCCAGTGACGTTTCCGGTGTTCGACTCAGCGTCCTGCCGGTTGCGGAAGCGGGGTCGCAGAATCTCAGCGGCTGCATCGACGGCTGTTACATCTGCAGCCCATAGCAGCACACTGATCATCGAGAACTACAAATTACAATATTAAGTGTCCGGTGAGTTTGTTTCAAGTTGGAAGTAGAGTGTTGTATATAGGGAGTGTGCTTTTATAGGATTGTTGATTACAAGTCTGCGTGTGTAAATAGTTAATATCTTACAATAATTTCGGGAAGTGAAATGTCAGACAAAGAGCAATCTATGTCCGATAGGAGCATGAGATCCCTTTTTAGGGTGATCGCTAAATTAAAACAATCTAACGGGCATTTTCTAGCTGAATTAAAACAATCTAACGAAGAATCTGCTGCTAGATTAAAAGAGGAACTAAAACAGGAATTAAAACAGTCTAACGAAGAATCTACTGCTAGATTAAAACAGTCTAACGAAGAATCTACTGCTAGATTAAAAGAGGAACTAAAACAGGAATTAAAACAGTCTAACGAGGAATCTACCACTAGATTAAAAGGGGAACTAGAAAAATCTGCAGACAGGTTACAGGAACATCTTAATGAAACCAGTCGAGAATTAAGTGATAAAATAGAGTCTTCTAAAGTTGAAATGCAGGAAAAATTAGTAGGACTTAGTAATAAGATTGCTGATAATTGTAAAAGGTTAGAAGAACATATCCAAGAATCGCGCGAGGAAAAAGCTCGCATGCGAAACGATATTACTGACTTAACCGAGAGACTAGATAGTGTCACTATCTTAGTTGTAAATGAAATACAGAAAAATAACGATATGTTACGAGATGAATTTTCTATGCAAACAGAAACTGTTCGTAGAGAATTATTGGAATCTATTAAAGAGGTCTCTACCAAACCTGTAGAGATTTCTTCAATAGACAATGTAGAATTAGAGACATTAACTCATCAAGTAGAAAAAGATCATACCGAAATCGAAAACATGAAATTTTTAATTACTGAAATATGCAGTAACCTTGAGACTGCCAAAGATAATAACATTGACGAAGGTACAGAGCGTTCACATCTTGAACACAGTGAAGAATCGATATTAGCTAATCGCGTATCCAATACAGAAATGCGAATACAGGAAATTACTAAACGGTTATCGGAATTAGATAATAACGCAAACATTTCAAGTAGTAGAAGCAATAACGTAATCAGAGACAACAGTCGTATCGAATTTGCTAGCTCGGACGACAACAATATGAATAAAGAAATCACGGCAAGCCAATCCGATGCAACTCCGTCTCTGCAATCTAAACAAAATCCGACTATTTCTCTCGCAGAATGTTTGGATGACATAACGACAAATTCAAATGTAGCAAGTCGATTTCCTGTATTCAAACCAGGAGGCGAACTTCACCCTATAATCTTTATAAAAGCTTTTGAAACATCATTATCTCCTAAATGGAGTAATGAAAAACGCATTCAATTTGTAATAGGACATTTAGAAGCAGAAGCTGCGGAATGGGCAGTACTGCATAGAACTGAATTTAGGGACTGGGATGATTTTGTTAAGCAGTTTAGACAAAATTATTGGTCAAGAGGAAAACAACAACACTTAACTTTAGAGTTGTTAAACCCTCCTCCATATTCTAAACGGTGGGGAGGTTATAGGAATTATTTTGAATGGCATTTAAACCGTGCTAAAGTAATTGAAGAACCAATTATTGAAAGTCATTTAATACGAGTCCTAATTAGTAGGTTACCGTATTATGTAAAGGAAAGAATGATAGAAAGAGAATGGTCACAGCCGTGCGAATTGTTAGGATATTTAGAGCAGTTAGATATACTTAATAGAGAAGGGGAAGACGAGAAGTTTAGATTTTGTAGAAATGACAATCCTCGAAATAATAATAATTCAGAACAACGAAAAGCTAACAACAACAATCATAGCCGGTTTTGTTATATAAAACGTCAATCTAAAGATAAAGAGAGCCAACAAAATCGTGGTAATAACTCTAAAGTGCGGAAATTACACAATAACGATCATAAAATAAATCATCCTCAAGTAATTAATGAAGGTCAAGTGGTAGGTGACGTTATCATAGAAAGTTCGGAAAACTAGTAAAGTCCTTTAGTACGGGTCAACTAAAGGGAACTGTTAGTCAAGATTATATAAAACCCAATTGCAATTTATCATTAAGCTGCCAAAAGGACGGTGACTGGCAACAAGATTTACTTCAGGAAGACAATCAGATAAGGGAGAATATAACTTATAAACCCGTTATTAAAGGTTATATTAAAGATACCGAAGTAAATATTATAACTGATTCGGGTAGCGAAGGAAGTATTTTATCTAAAGAATTGTTTCAGCTTAAAAGAAAATATTGGAATTTCCCAACCTTACCTGTAACTGGGGTGAAAATTATAGGAGTTACTGGTAAAAGAAGTCAAAATATTACTGAGGAAGTTTATTTAACTTTTGAAATTGCTAAACAATTAATTGCTCACTCTGTACTCGTCGTAGCCAACTTAAATGTGGCCATAATTTTAGGTATAGATTGGTTGTGTAAATATAAAGCTATAATAGATTTTAAAGACTCTTCCTTAACTATCCATAAGGAGGCATGCGCTTTTAAAGTGAGGTTTTCTAATAATCAAGTACCTGAAAATTGCTACGAATCCTTACAGATTAAGTACGCACCGACCATGAACCTATTAACAGATTTTAGCGATCTTGAGTATGCAGTATACCAATGTCAGGCTAGTAATAGTATCGAAACCGAAGTGAAAGAAAAATGTTATTCTACGAATTGTCTATCCGAACAAGAAAAGGAAGAGTTGGAATTTTTGTTGTTAGAATTTAGAGCCGTCTTCTCAGATTAACCGGGGAGAATTAAGGATTACGTTTGTAAACTTAAGATTAATGATCAAAAACCATTCTTTAAGAAACCTTATCCCATTCCAGTACAATTCAAAGAACCGGCTAGTAGAGAAATAAGTAAGATGCTAGAACAAAACATTATCGAACGATCATGTAGCGCTTTTAACAGTCCGTTGTGGGTAGTTAAGAAAGCTACTGGTGGGGTACGACTTGTTCTGGATGCCCGTGAATTAAATAAAATTATGGAGATGGAAAGAGACAGACCTATTCCTATGGAGGACGTACTTCTTAAGATTGCTGGTTCTCGTTATATGAGTACAATGGATCTAACCGCCGGCTACCATCAAGTAACATTACACCCGGATTCACGGCAATATGCGGCTTTTCTTTTTGAAGGCAGATCATATCAGTTCCAAGTTTTACCTTTTGGACTTAATATATCAGTGTCAACTTTCATTAGGGCATTAGATTCTGCTTTGGGTCAGCAATTGTTACAAAAGATTATTTTATATGTAGATGATATTTTGGTAGCTACTAAAACGTGGGAGGAACACGTAACGATATTACGGGAATTGTTAAACCGTTTAATTGACAGAGGAATTACTTTAAAATTATCTAAGTCTTACTTCAGAAAGGAGGAAGTGAGATTTTTGGGGCATATAGTGGACAGTAAAGGTATTAGGCCAGACCCAGCACGTATTGAAGCTATTGCTCGATGCCCGAGTCCTAGAAATCGGAAACGACTGAAATCGTTCTTAGGAATGGTAGGATTTCTGAGAAGATTTCTTCCAGAGCAGGATATTGTTAACCCTAAATTACTAGATTTATTGAAAGAGAAGTCAGTATGGCTCTGGGGACAAGAGGAAGAGGAAGTTTTTAATAAGATAAAAGGAGCGTTAACCGAAGCCAAAATGTTATACCACCCAGATTTCAATCAGGACTTTTGTATGTGAACGGATGCCTCTGATTATGGTGTGTCTTGTGTAATATTCCAAGGTGATCTGACCAATGAAAAGGGATTATATCGGCCTATTGGATTCGCTAGTCGAACTTTAAATAAACATGAAAGGAATTATTTTGTATCCGAGAAGGAAGCTCTCGCAGTGGTATGGGGTTTTCAACGATTTAGAGGATTATTAATGGGAAGAAAAACAATTGTATATACTGATCATCAGGCTTTAATCTTTTTGAACAATTGTCGGTTACTTCACCGTAGGCTATTACGTTGGGTATTATGCTTGCAAGAATTTCAGTACGAAATTAGGTATATAAAAGGATCTCAGAATGTAGTTTTGGATGCTTTGTCGAGGCTTGCCGTAGGAATGGAGAATATTAATATTGCAGAAGAACCAGGAACAAATTACCATGTTTATTTCCTTTTAACTAAGGAGAACGAACGTAAGGTTAAACGGATAGTAACTGCTATTAGATGCAATCAAAGAAATGATGATCAATATAGGGACCTTATACAAAACCTTGATAATGGGGACGAAACAGTTAACACCCGGGGCGTGTGGTTATATTTTAACGACTTGTTGTATTTGAAAGCACAGAGGGAACACCAAAGATGGAAAATCTGCATTCCGAAAACTGTTGTGTACGAGTTAATTACTTATGTTCATGAAGGTTACGGGCATTTTGGAATTCATAAATGTATTAAACATCTAATGAAGTATTATTATTTCAAAAATATGTCCCGTATTGTGAGAAGTATTATTAGGGCTTGTGAAACCTGTCAAAAGGTTAAAGTTAATAACAAATCTAAGCGTTATAAATTATATGCTGTAATTCCTCGAGGTCTGTGGGATCTACTGTCATTAGATTTTTTCGGCCCTCTGCCTCGTAGTTCAGGAGGATTAACTTATGTGTTTGTTGTAATGGAATGTTGGTCCAAACATGTGAAGCTATATACTTTGAAACGAGCGAATACAGCAAGCGTTATACGCTGCCTCATCCGAAATTACTTTGTTAACTGGGGCATTCCTAAACGACTTATGTCTGACAACGGTAGTGCCTTTATTAGTCAAAGATTTCAAGATATGATAAAACAATATGGAATCAAACATATCTTAATTTCGAAATATCACCCTCAAAGTAATTTAGTAGAAAGAGTCATGAAAGAATTAGGACGATTATGTAGAACTTATTGTGCACATAAACATACTCGGTGGGCCAAACTAATGCCTGAATTCGAAAAGATATTAAATGAATTGCCTCACCTAAAGACGGGATTATCACCTATAGAAATTTTAGGCAAACGAATTATAGGTGAGCCTTTACTAGCTGCTCTACCTTGGCCATCGGTAAATGAGATCCAACAATGCATTCCAGACGAAAAAGTTTGCGAACAGATTGTAAAAATTCCGAACGGAGAATTAAAAGTTATAATCAACAGGCTATAGAACCCTCATTTCAGGTAGGAGATCTTGTGTTAGTACGATCTCATCCTAAAAGTTCTAAGATCGGTAAGGAATGTAGAAAATTCTTCTTTATCTTTGAAGGTCCATATGTTGTACATAAGATTGTACATCCCAAAGCGTTACTTCTTATGGAACCTTCATCAGGTGTAATTAAAGGATTATATAGTGTTGATCAAATGAAACCCTTCATTCCTAAATAAGTTAATATTTAGTAGATGTTACACACGGAAGAGCGTTCATAGTTTATTCATGTGAAGTTTTTCGTGATAGTTACGTGTTATTTTAAATAAATGACAGAAAGCTTAATCAAGTGTTCTACAATAATCTACTGGTACTTCAAAAAGAGAAAGATAACCAAAAGGGGGATTTATATGGAAGAAATTTTGCTATTAGGTCAAAAGGAATTTTGTATATTTTAAATTTACTCGGATAGTAGGAACCAAAGGGGATGGCTATAGTTTTAGGGACCATGGGCGTCCAGAGCTATGTGGCTCACGAGAACATAGCAGAGTGCCTTTAATAGAGGTTTGTAATAGTGTTAATATAGAACACACCAAACGGGGCTCTCTCGCTTGTTTCTCCTAAATAAATTGCCATTACCCAACAAGGTGTCCGAAGGTAAAGAAAGCCGTGCCGAGATTCTAAAGAAAGTTTTGCTTGATTTCTTCTTGACCTCAGGCATAAATAAGGCATTAGGGAAACGAATGACGTAAAGTAAATAGTACTATTAGTTAGTGTGAGAAACTTATTAGTAATATACATTTTTGGAAAGGATAACTCTAGTAAATAAATGAAACTGAAACTAATCTATCACAATTTGAACGCTCTGTCCTAATGTAACAACGTTAAAGAACGTACTAAATTAGTATTTATTAGCAACTATTAAATGAAAAGTAGTAATCTCCATATATTCGGTTATGAATTACCATAATAGCACAATTAAGAGTGAATGACAAATAATCACAACAATATCGTATTAAAAGGATTAAATGTATCTAAGAGCAAGGACTCTAGATTACGAAAAATGTGAGGAAAATGTATTAACACTTAAATATTGTATATTGAAAAGTTTTATTTTCGGTTAAAACCTGACAAACTGAGCTTGTGGGTGGGGTATGTAGTGGGACGAAATTAAGCGTCACCCATCCACCAATGTCAGCCCAGTTTGCAGGTGACTATAAGTTTAATTTAGTTTTGTTTATGTATTTTTCTTAATATTTGTAATAGCTGTGAATTATCTAAAAGTTTTGTATTTTTTTTATGTGTTTCATGTACGGAGAGGGCGGCGCAACGAACGGAGACAGCATCTTCGTTGCCGCGACCAGAGAGGAAATTGCTGGCCGCTATACGTCGCGGGTCGACAGCCAAGGAGCAACAGAAGATCCTGGAACCGAGTTGTTGCGTCGTGCTTCTAAAAATTAAAAATGAATTTTTGTACTCTTTTTGTACAACAATGACGTCATATAGAGCGTAATCTTATTGAAAAGTCAGTCATTGTTTGTCAACGGTCAAGTTCACATCTGTATGTGTGGGAAGCTAATAAAATAGTGTATGCTACTAAAGTTGAAACACGTGTTCTGAGGATTTATTGATGAAGAATAATTTGAACGGATTAATAATATATTTGACAAGATTATTGATTCTGACAGCGTTCATCGAAACTTTGAATCTCAAAAGTTTATTTAATGTGTGATTCTGATATCGATTAGATCAAGATAACGTGTGTCAATATAATTTCTGAGGAGAAACAAACGAAATTTAAATCGAAAAAGTTTATGAAAACCAATTGGCCCAAATGATGTAATTCTTTGCATACGACTCAACTGATGTTTTACAGCTTCGTTCAAGAACCATTCTATGACAATTTAAAAAGAATATAAATCATTTTGAAGTGGGTTGTAACTGACGTAGGTGACGAAGTCTGCACATGGTCATATATCAAACGAAAATCGGTTAAAAAAAACTTACGTCGTTACACTACAGAAGCTAAATTCAAGTTTTCATTCATTTAATTTAAAACATGCTTTTACAATGAAATTTTTCATAAAACATTTCGTCCCCTTTTTTATTCCCTTCGGAGTTCAACATTCAAACACATTAAAACACGTTCTTTTAATGTCTAACTAAATAGCCCCCTTAGGGAATGAATGTTGAAAAAAAATGAAACATTTTTTTCAGTTTCTAACACAGAAGTAAAATACCAATTCTCATGGCTGTAGCTTTAAAAATAGTTCAGTAGTTCTTTAATAATGTTTTTTTTAAAAAATCACTTATTGTTGCATCCCCAAAGGGGCTAAATTTCCAAAACTTCTGAAAAATGTATTCCTTTAATTCTGAACAAGAAACAAAATGACAGTTTTCATAGGTCTAGATCCAAAATTGCCTTAATAGCGAGATTTTTTTTAAAAAAAACCCTTTTCCTGTTTCACACAGTTGGGCGTAGAATTAAGAAAAATCGCTTCTTTGATCCCACGTACAGTATAAGGTCAACATCCTCCGCAAATTTCAAGTTTGTATCCTTAGTTGTTTCGGCTGGGCGATTATAAGTTAGTTGGGACATTGCCTATTAAGTACAGAGATGAATAAAAGAATTGCTTAATTTTGACACTCTTTTTTATGGCAGGATTTCTGGTTAATTTACAACTGTCATTGATTAGGAAAGCATCACGTGAAGCACATATTAACAAACTGTTCTCTTGCAATACTAAGTGCAACATCTGCGAAAATGAATTTCATCAGGAAATTGAACAAATACACTATTGGCCATTAAAATTGCTACACCAAGAAGAAATGCAGATGATAACCGGGTTGTCATTGGACAGATTTATTATACTAGTACTGACATGTGATTACATTTACACGCAATTTTGGGTGCATAGATCCTGAGAAATCAGTACCCAGAACAACCACCTCTGACCGTAATAACGGCCTCGATACGCCTGGGCATTGAGTCAAACACAGCTTGGATGGCGTGTACATGTACAGCTGCCCATGCAGCTTCAACACGATACCACAGTTTATGAAGAGTAGTGACTGGCGTATTGTGACGAGCAAGTTGCTCGGCCACATTGACCAGACGTTTTCAATTGGTGAGAGATCTGGAGAATGTGCTGGCCAGGGCAGCAGTCGAACATTTTCTGTATCCAGGAAGGCCCGTACAAGACCTGCAACATGCGGTCGTGCATTATCCTGCTGAAATTTAGTGTTTGGTCGTGCGGATCTAGCGCTGCAGTCCGGAACCGCGGGACTGCTACGGTCGCAGGTTAGAATCCTGCCTCGGGCATGGATGTGTGTGATGTCCTTAGGTTAGTTAGGTTTAAGTAGTTCTAAGTTCTAGGGGACTGATGACATAAGATGTTAAGTCCCATAGTGCTCAGAGCCAAATGTAGGGTTTCGCAGGGATCGAATGAGGGGTAGAGCCACGGGTCGTAACACATCTGAAATGTAACGTCCAGTGTTCAGAGTGCCGTCAATGGGAACAGGGGGTGACCGAGACGTGTAACCAATGGCACCCCATACCGTCACGCCGGGTGATACGCCAGTATGGCGATGTCGAATACACGCTTCAAATGTGCGTTCACCGCGATGACGCCAAACACGGATGCGACCATCATGATGCTGTAAACAGATTCTGGATTCAACTGAAAAAATCACGTTTTGTTATTTGTGTACCCAGGTTCGTCGTTGAGTACACCATCGCAGGCGCTCCTGTATGTGATGCAGCGTCAAGGGTAACCGCAGCCATGGTCTCCGAGCTGATAGTCCATGCTGCTGCAAACGTCGTCAAACTGTTCGTGGAGATGGTTGTTGTCTTGCAAACGTCCCCATCTGTTGACTCAGGGATCTAGGCGTGGTTGCACGGTCCGTTACAGCCATGCGGATAAGATGCCTGTCATCTCGACTGCTAGTGATACGAGGCCGTTGGGATCCAGCACGGCGTTCCGTATTACCCTCCTGATCGCACCGATTCCATATTCTGCTAACAGTCATTGGATCTCGACCAACGCGAGCAACAATGTCGCGATACGATAAACCGCAAACGCGATAGGCTACAATCCGACCTTTATCAAAGTCGGAAACGTGATGGTACGCATTTCTCCTCCTTACACGAGGCATCAGAACATCCTTTCACCAGGCAACACCGGTCAACTGCTGTTTGTGTACGAGAAATCGGTTGGAAACTTTCCTCATGTCAGCACGTTGTAGGTGTCGCCACCGGCGCCAATCTTGTGTGAGTGCTCTGAAAAGCTAATCATTTGCATATCACAGCATCTTTTTCCTGTCGGTTAAATTTCGCGTCTGTAGCACGTCATCTTCGGGGCCAGTAGTGGCCAGTAGTGTATTAACAAACTGTTCTCTTGCAGTACTAAGTGCAACATTTACGAAAATAAATTTCATCAGAAACTTTAAGTACTAGTTTGTCCTACGGTGGCGTTGACTGCTGCAGCAGCTATGTTTTGGAACGGACAGAGCTCCTCGTGGCTCGGCCCTATATTGACATCAGTACGAGGGCGCTGCATCTGAGACAAGAGCTTTGGTATCCAGTAGCCCCTCCGATTCGTCGTTCTGGATTGCAGCAAGCTCTGGCTAATATCTATGGCATCGATTCGTGTTGCCGGCTGGCACCGCGACTTCTGAATGATACACACGATATCGACCGGTCGCATAATCTTTCTTTTCTCCTGACGATTATACGCTTGACCAAACGAGAGAGAAACTCTTGATAGTGTGCCCGGTAGAGTTCGGCACCCAGCATTATGCCAGAAATAATGATGTAACTTCCAGAAACCATCTGAAGATGAACCTGAAAAGGTTCGAAAACTGGTTCAGGGAATAAAACATAATTATTCAAAAAAGTGACTGGTTGCGGTTTTATGTAACTTATTTACCGTAAACAATTCTCCACCTGAAGATGACGGCGTGAACCATCGAAACGTGTAGGAGCAAAATAAACAAGTGACTGTTGCAGAATCTGTTTTATTTCTATTGATAAACAGTCAGAGACCTCATGATGGACGAAATATTCACATGAGTTATTATTTGAAAGAAGATACAACGTTATTACAATATTAGTTGTTACGAGACATCATTTACAAAACAAATATTTGTGAACTTGTCAAATGTGGTGAATGTTATCAAATGGTTTGCGGTGTTAAATATTTGTTTAATTAGGGAAAAATAAGCTTTTAAATTTACTGAGAAAACTGTGGCTGCCAAACTCTGTTTATTCATTCAACATGTTTTCAGAAGATTTTTCTTTATGTAACATTATTTAAGTTTGTTCTTGTAGACCAAGTTTCTTAGCATGGTTTTCTGTCTGGGTTGCTGTTGGGCTGTTGTGGATGTCACTTACTCCTCTTTCTATTAAGGTACATGTAGTTGGCTATTGTGGGTTTGCGAAAGTGATTAAACATAAACGCATCAGTGTGTTCTTCGTAACATGTGTAGAGAGTTCTTTCTGTTTTGACTATGTAAAATGCAGGGTAGCAGTTACATTGTAATTTATATATTTCACCATCTTCTGTTACAGAGATGTTTGTGTTTACTGTGTCCATGTTTGGTGTTTGTTGTTTGTGGAGAAGTATATTTTAACATTAATTTTTCTAAATAAGTTAGCAATATTTTGCGATGCTGTGCCTAAAAAGGGAATGATGTGAAAATATATTTTGTGTAACTTGTTATTCCTGTAGTCCTTCAATTACTGTTGTTGTTCTACATTTTGTTCTATAGTCAACAGAATTTTCTCAATACCGTTTACTTATTGCAGTTGCTTTGATCGTATCAATTTCTATTTAAAAACACCAATATTAAAATATCAAAGCTTAGTTTTTCCTAAATAAACAAATATTTAATAGTGCAACCATCTGACAACATTCATCCGAATTTGAAATATTTACAAACGCTTTGTAAGTTATATGTTGTACAGCTAATGAACTAGTAGTTTTGTATCTTCTTTGAAATAACAATAGCTTTGTATTTGTAGAACTGCAGCATCTTTGCTTCTAAAATACATTGACTCGTTTTTATTATTGTGTGCACATGTGCTGTAGAATCGAAAGTGTATTTATGTGTGTGTAAAGATGTTTAGTCATACTGTGCTTCGAAACTATGTATCCACTGATGGAAACAGTAAGTTATTCTTCAATTTGTCTTAGTTTTGTAAACTTACATTGACAATATGCTGCTTTGTAATATACCTTGTTAAGTTACCATGTCGAAAGTTAACCTAAATCTGCTAAAAATCTATGGGGATTGTCAAAGTACGTGATGATAAACCCCTAGGGCTCAAAATACAGCGTGCATTGAAATGAAATCGCGGTTCTGAATGAAGGCGGTTGTTATTTTACGAAAAAAAAAATGGTTCAAATGGTTCTGAGCACTATGGGACTTAACATCTATGGTCATCAGTCCCCTAGAACTTAGAACTACTTAAACCTAACTAACCTAAGGACAGCACACAACACCCAGTCATCACGATGCAGAGAAAGTCCCTGACCCCGCCGGGAATCGAACCCGGGAACCCGGGCGTGGGAAGCGAGAACGCTGCCGCACGACCACGAGCTGCGGACTATTGTACGAAAGTAACATGGTAACGCAAGTAACATTGACACCAATGGCTAAAATTATAGTATACAGTAATTTACAGCTTATAATAAAGATACAGAAAATGTCCGTATTCAGTACAAAGTTATAAATTTACTTAAATACTGACAGAGTATATACAAAATATAGAAAAAAATTATAAACAAGTTACGAGTGGCATGAAGTGTTGGTGTTACGCAGTCCCGTTCACTCGAAATCCTGATCATGATCAACTGTTTTAACAGCATGGAAACGAACGACACACACTGTAACCAATTGAGTCTGCGTGGAATGGTTTCGAAAAATCCTTGACGCTTCTTCGGAGCTGTGTGTGACGAGATGCGTACGCACAGGTCCCACAGTTCCCCGTAAATTGCCTGCCGGTGGTGCGTGGGAGCGTAGCTAGCGCCTGATAGCGTCTCCAATTGTAAGGTTTCTAGGTTATTTTTGTTATTCAAGAGAAGAGATGTAAGCTCTATTTTCATTCGATGTGTCATACTTCAAATTTGTGTACTGGATATTTTTCAGACAGAGGTTTTAAACAGTTGATATTTTATATTACAGAGGCTCTGACTACAAACAATGTGATCTCTGATTGCTAGTAGCATTGTCGTTGGTGTAGCATTCCAGATGTTGATCGTGCTGAGAGGTTTGGGAATAGTTTTCAGAGCTCGGAGAGAAAGATACCGAGAATGATGAATTTTGGAAATACAATTTGGTGACGTTTAATTTCCGAAGTAAAGATTTCTACCTTCCAAACTATACAGAAGCTCTCCTGCGAACTTTGCAGAACCAGCACTCCTGAAAGAAAGGATACTGCGGAGACATGGCTTAGCCACAGCCTGGGAGATGTTTCCAGAATGAGATTTTCACTCTGTAGCGGAATGTGCGCTGATATGAAACCTCCTGGCAAATTAAAACTGTGTGCCCGACCGAGACTCGAAATCGGGCCTTTGCCTTTCGCGGTCAAGTGCTCTACCCTCTGAGCTACCGAAGCACGACTCACGCCCGGTCTTCACAGCTTTACTTCTGCCTGTATCTCGTCTCCTACCTTCCAAACTTCGGTAGCTCAGATGGTAGAGCACTAGCGTGGGTCCTTGCCGGATTTCAGAATGGCCACGAACCCCGCGTGTTTCCACTCAGAGGGGTAGACACCTGACCGGAGAATCTCGTTGAAAACATCGGCAAGTTGCCGGTGTTAGCCCGGCGGAAGGTTTTTCAGCAGGAGGTTTGTGACACCATCGCTACATCCAGCCTTCTTGGGGTTCAGCGAGCGAAGGTGCACAGCGACTTACTCCTCCGTCATCGGCTCGATAACGTCGCCTTCCTCCCTTGCGGCGCAGAAGATTGGTAGTTGCTCGTGGACCCGCCGTATGTGGTCGTCGTCGATGACGTCGGCCACCGGTGTGAAGTTTGCCGCAAATGCGTCAGCCAGGACGCCGGCTTTCGCGTCGGGGTCGCTGGCGAAGTCGCTCCCGACCTGTAAAGGTGTTATTCGCTGTCGCCGGCGTAGGAAGGACTTTACCACCCTCCAGGCACTGCCATCCTCAGGATTGAGGGTAGACACAAGGTCTTCCTATTCCTGGTTCCGGTGTTCCTCGACTGCTGCCTTAATTTCCCGTCTCATGCGGTTTAAGCGGCGCTTCGTGTCTGGTTGGCGAGTGAGCTGCCATTCACGAAACAGTCGGTTCTTCTCGTTGATCGCTTCCAGGATGGGGCGCGGTAGCTGTCGCGAGAAGTCTAGTGGTCCTTGGCGAGGTCTCGGCGTGGCTTCCTTCGTTGCTCGGAGTGTTCTTCGGGTGAAGAACGCTAGGGCGGCGTCTGCCCCTACCACGGCGGAGTTTGGGGCGTCCTCGAGCAGTTGGAGGGCTTTCGTTTGAAAGCGTTCTGCGTCGAGCCTGCGATAGTTCGGACGGCTGTCTGGAAGAGAAGCTCCGACCACGACGAGGCCAAAAGTGACCAGTACGTGGTCGGAGGAGATGACGTTACGCGTCTCAGCAGTCGCGCTCGATGCCCTTCAGAAGAGCAATATCGAGCACGTCCGGTTGTCCCCGTGCAGGGAGAATTTTTTTTTTTTTTTTTGCATGTTTCATTCCAGTCCCTTATGGGGAGAGGCGGGCCTAATGCCATTTTGACGCCTTAGCTTATCTTATTTGATTCTGTTTGGACTCTCTTTACTTCCAACATTGGGTGGATTTCTTATATACTATTCTGACATGCTGTTCCTATTTGATATTTGCATTCTATTGATTTCTAATTCTTTACTGTTGTATTCAGCTGTCAGGTAGCCTAATGTTTTCTTTTTTTTTTGTCTGTCTGCTCATTGTCAGTGTTATTTATGTCCGTCAGTAAATCCCGTGGAGTGTCCTCTGCGGCCGTCGTAGAAGGGTCTAGTGTCCACTTGTGGTGCGACTCCTTCATGGAGTTAAGTAATGGTTGCCCTGCGTCGCTCAGTTGAAAACCTGTGTCTCGGTTTATGAGATTGTCCGTTACGCGAATTTCAATGGCATCCTTGAAGATGCTGTCCCATTAGAAACTGGCAGGGGCAAGAATCTTGGTCTCTTTGTATTTCGCTTTGTGTCCAGTTACCGAGCAGTGTTCTGCCAGTGCCGATCTGGTGAGCTGGCCTAGGCGCGAGTGGCGTTGGTGTTTTTTTGCAGCGGTCATCGACTTTTCGGATTGTTTGACCGATGTAGGATTCGCCGCAACCTCATGGAATATTATATACGCCCGCTTCCTTGAGGACAAATCCGTCTTTCACTGTCCCCAGTACGGCCCGTATCTCAGATGGTGGTCGGAAGACCGTGTCAGCTTTGTGTTGTTTTAGCAGTCTCCCAATTTTTGATGTCGCATTGCCTGCATACGTTAGAAAAGCAAGGCTTGTTTACTCATCTTTAGACTGTTCTTCATCTGTGGTTTCTGCAGTGTGTCCGTCGTCTGAGGGTGGTCTGAATCTGTCGTTTGCTGTATTCTTGTGAAACACATTTTCTAGGGGTTTGAGTTTTTTGTGCAGCCATTGTTCGTCCGAAATCGAGTGTGCCCTATGAACCAGTGTGTTTAGCATCCCGTTGAGTTGTGCAGGATGGTGGTAACTCGAGGCGTGTAGATATAGGTCCGTATGTGAGGGCTTGCGGTACAGTTAGTCCACATGAACTGCCTCCTCTTCAAAACTCTCCATACATAAGAAGGCTATCACTGGTGAGAGAGGGCTCCCTATAGCCACACCGTCGGTTTGCTCAAAGCATTGGCCGTTGAAGACGAAGTAGGTGGATGTAAGTACGTGCCTGAACAGTTGTGTGCAAGGAAGGGCAGCTCGTTTCGTGTTATCGAGCAATAGGAGTGAGAGTGTCACTGATACGATACGCGAGTTGAGGTGGCAGTCACTGAAACAGTCTTTGCGACGAGATCTATTTACGAAATTTGAATCACCAAATTTCTCTTCTGAATACAAAAAATATTTTGTTGACACCCTTCTACGTAGGGAGAAATGATCATCATAATAAAATAAGAGAAATCAGAGCTCGGATGGAAAGATTTAGGTGTTCCTTTTTCCCATGCGCCATTCGAGAGTGTAATGATAGAGAAGTAGTATGAAAATGGTTCGATGAACCCTCTGACAGGCACTTAAGTGTGAATTGCAGAGTAACCATGTAGATGTAGATGTAGCAAAAGTCTCTTACTGATGAAGCTTGAACGTGGCAGGGAAGACAGAAAATCTGAAAAGGGAAACGCAAAGTTTTAGTCTAGATATCGCAGGGATCAGTAAAGTGAAGTGGAAAGAAGACAAGGATTTCTGGTCAGATGAGTATAGAGTAATATCAACAGCAGCAGAAAATGCTATAACGGGAGTAGGAGTCGTTATGAATAGGACGGTAGGGCAGAAAGTGTTACGGTCAACAGTTCAGTCATAGGGATATTCTTATCCGAATCGACAGTAAACCAACACCGACAACGATAGTTCAGGGATACATGCCGACGATGAAGAAGAAGATATAGTGAAAGTATATGAGGACAGTGTATGGTCAGACAGAGATTCCAACAACAGATGCTGGATTGTAAGGCGTAACCAGGAGAAGGTACAGACTCAGATCACAGTATTAGGGATGAAGAGTAGACTGAAATTTAAGACGTTAGACAGGAAGAATCAATACGCAAAGAAGTGGGATACGGAAGTACTAAGGAATGACGAGATATGCTTGAAGTTCGCTAAGGTAATGCTATAGATACAGTACAATCGAAGTCGGATGGGCGTCTCTAAAAAGGGCAATCACGGAAGTTGGAAAGAAAAACATAGATAGAAAAAAGGTAACTGTGAAGAAACCAAGGCTAACAGAAGAAATACTTCAGTTGATCGATGAAAGAAGGAAGTACAAAAACGTTCAGGGAAATTCAGGAATACAGAAATACAAGTCGCTGAAGAATGAAATTAATAGTATGTACAAGGAAGCTGAGGGGAAATGGCTGAATGAAAAATTGTGAGGAAATTGAAAAAGAAATGACTGTCGGAAGGACTGCCTCAGCGCATAGAAACGTCACATTACCTTAGGTGAAAGTAAAAGCAAGGGTGGTAAGATAGTGCAACGAGAATTCGACTGTTAAATGCAGAGGAGTGAGCGGATGGATAGAAAGAGCACATTGAAGGCCTCCATGTGGGGGAAGATTTGTCTGATGTGATAAAAGAAGAAACATGAGTCGACTTAGAACAGGTAGGAGATCCAGTACAAGAATCAGATTTTAAAACAGCTTTGGAACTCGTTAAGATCAAATAAGGCAGGAGCTTTAGATAACATTCCATTAGAATTTCTAAAATCATTGGGGAAAGTGTCAACAAAACGAGTATTCAAATTGGTGTGTAGAATGTATGAGTCTGCGACATACCATCTGACTTTCGGAAAAATATCATCCACACAATTCCGAAGACTACAAGACCGCACAAGTGCGAACATTATCGTACAATCAACTTAACAGCTCGTGCGTCCAAGCTGCTGATGATAATAATATACAGAAGATAGGGAAAGAAAATTGAGGATGTGTTGCATGACGATCAGTTTGGCTTTAGGAAACATAAAGACACCTGAGAGGCAATTCCGACGTTGCGGTTGTCAGTGGTAGCAAGACTAAAGAAAAATCAAGACACGTTTATAGGATATGTCGACGTGGAAAAAACTTTCGACTGTTTAAAATGGTGCAAGGTGTTCGAAATGCTGGGAAAAATAGGGGTAAGCTAATGGGAGAGACGGGTAATACACAACTTGTACAAGAGCCAAGAGGGACTAATAACAGTGGACGACCAAGGATGAAGTGATCGGATTAAGAATAAGGCAGGGACGTAGCCTTTCCCCCCTGCTCTTCAATCTCTACATCGAGGAAGCAATGATGGAAATAAAAGAAAGGTTGAGGAGTGAAATAAAAATTCAAATTTAAAGGATACCAACGATACCACTCGCTGACGACGTTGGTACCCTGAGTGAAACTGAAGAAGAATTACAGGATCTGCTGAATGGAATGAACAGTCTAATGAGTACAGAATATGGATTGAGAGTAAATCGAAGCAGAAGTGGCAGAAATGAGAAAAGTGGGAAACATGACATCAGGATTGATGGCCACGAAGTAGATGGAGTTAAGGAATTACGCTAGCTAGTCAGCAAAATAACCAATGACGGACGGAGCAAGAACATCGAAAGCAGACTAGCACTGACAAATAGGGCATTCCTGGCCAAAAGAAGTTCACTAGTATCCAACATAGGCCTTAATTTGAGAAAGAAATTTCTGAGACTGTGCGTTTGGAGCACAGCGTTGTGCAGTAGTGAAACATGGACTGTGGGAAAACCGGAACAGAAGAGATTCGAAGCATTTGAGATGTGGTGCTACAGACGAATGTTGAAAATTAGGTGGACTGATAACGTAAGGAATGAGGAGGTTCTGCGCAAAATGGGAAAGGAATTTATGGAAACACTGACAAGAAGGAATTTATGGAAACACTGACAAGAAGAAGGGACAGGACAATAGGACATCTGTTAAGACATCAGGAATGACTTCCACTGTAGTAGAGGGAGCTGTAGAGGACAAAAACTGTAGACAGAGATTGCAGTAAATCCTGAAAATAATTGCGGACGTAGGTTCCAAGTGCTGCTCTGACATGGGCAGGCCACGACGTTTGGAACGCGGATTTACTTCAAACTTCGCACACTCGGAGTACTCCATTACGACAACAAAATGTGTAACCAGTAGTGCGTACTTCTCAAGCGTTACTGAGAAAATCGCAAGATAATTTCGGTCGTCAAGTATATACCTGTGTGTGGCCGTTTTTACCATGAAGCGGCGGCAGCTGAGTGGGTGGCGTTCAAGGCCCGTAATCACTGGATCGCTGGATCGAGTCCCGTTCGTCACTCTTTTTATTTCTAACACAATTTTCTTTACTAGTTACAATTGATATAATCGGAAAAATACATGTAATCGGATGAACTTTTATTAAATTTACAATGTTATTTGGCAGTATACAAATTTTTGTTATCACAAATAATATAATATTCATAACTATCGACTAGTAAACGACCAAACGCATAAAGTGATACTGAAAATGTGTGCTTGTCCGTGTCTTCAAAACTGTTCGTATTTAATCGAAAATTGCCTCTTGAAGACGCTATTAAAATACACTCGACACTGCATGATCAATTATCAGCGCCGATATTTGAGGAAATGCTGCGTCATGCATGGTTTTCTTCCCAATTCTTGGCTGAAAGAGAGGTTTTTGAAAATTTTAACGAGGTTTGTTTTTCCACGTAAAATCTCAAAAGACCTTGCGTATGCGGAACCAGCATTTATTCAATGCAGCTGGTGCCGTTTAACTTTATGTTTTCCATGTTTTTACGAAAAATACCATTCTGCCATTATACTCGTAATGTCGAAAGCGACGATTAATTGTACATCTTTCGAAAGCCGTCTGTGCTGGTCAAATCTTGGAGGTAACAAGTAGTTTCGGGCTCCTTCCAGGTATAAGTGATTTCTCAAATCACGGACAAGCAGACATTTTCAGTATCACTTTATGCGTTTGGTCGTTTACTAGTCGATAGTTATGAATGTTATATTATTTGTGACAATAAAAATTTGTAGACTGCCAAATAACATCGCAAATTTAATAAATGTTCATCCGATTACAAGCATTTTTCCCATTATATCAATTGTAATGCAAATAGTAAAGAAAACGACTGTGTTAGAAATAAAAAAAAACTGACGAACGGGACTCGATCCAGTGATTACGGGGCTTGAACGCTACCCACTCGGCTGCCGCCGCTTCATGGTAATAACGGCCACGCACAGATATATACTTGACGACCGAAATTATCTTGCGATTTTCTCAATAACGCTTGAGAAGTATGCGCTACTGCTTACAAATCTTGTTGTCCTAAAGGAGTACTACGAGTGTGAGAAGTTTGAAGTAAATCCGCCTTCCAAACGTCGTGGCCTCCCCTTGTGAGATGAAGAGGTTGGCACAAGAGATGAGTTCGTGGTGGGTCGCATCAAATGAGTGAGAAGACTGATGACAAAAAAAAAAAAAAAAAAAAAAAAAAAAAAAAAAAAAAAAAAAAACTGTGATATACGTGAATATTGCATTCAAAATGTGCCGCGAACACAGATAGTAGTGAATAAGTCATAAAATAAAGTGTTATGGTTTAGGCGCCAGTTTTCCTGAATGAACAACGAAAATTAAGTAAGCGACGAACATATTTCATCTTTTTGTGGGGGATGTCAGCGAGGAAGAGTTTCGTAAAGGTTTGAAATCACGTGTAAAGTGTGCAAAAAGTCACTAGTGCTCTCATTCACAGATGCTGGATGAATGAAGTATGGCTACTTCCGCGTCATGAGGTACACTTCTTTTCTCCCGCACCCGAAACTCTTTGGTTTTTAGAAATATATAAGATAACCTGTTTTAATTCAAGGTACAAGCAACCCTCTTTGCAAATTTTATCTATACACTTGCAGCCGTTTCAGCGTGAAGGGGTAACAGACATACTACAACGCACAAAAACTTTCATTTTTATAATATATGTAAGATATAGAGTGACAATTATTGAACTATGTGAAAAACAAACCTAAATTAGTTACTAACTACTTCGTACATACACTTTATTCAACATGTAAACGTCACTACCCCTTTTCGGATGTAGGTTGTGACGTGTTCGATATGCGTGCCATCATTGGCGATTATGTGACGCAGACGAATAGCGAAATTCTACACTAGCCGGTGAAGTGTCGGAACATCGACGCTGTCGATGACCTCCTGAATGCCTGGTTTCAGCTCAGCATTGGTTTTGGGGTTATTGCTGTACACATTGTCTTTAATATAGCCTCACAAAGATTAGTCGTATGTGTTCAGATCCAGATATGGCGGCAAATCGAGACCCATGCCAGTGGCCTCTGGGTGCCCCAGAACACGAATGCGGTCCTCAAACTGCTCCTCCAGGGCATCAAACACTCTCCTGCTTCTATGGCGGTCGAGTTCCGCTTTTCGTGAAGCACATATTGTCAAAAGTCAGGATGACTTTGGAAAATGGGGTTGAAACCATTTTCCACAACCTTCATGTACCGTTCGGTAGTTACCGTCCCTCCGGAACCCACCGATTCCATATTCTGCTAACAGTCATGGGATTTCGACTAACGCGAGCAGCAGTGTCGCGATACGACAAACCGCAATCGCGATAGGCTACAATCCGACCTTTATCAAAAACGGAAACGTGATGGTACGTATTTCTCTTCCTTACACGAGGCATCACGACAACGTTTCACCAGGCAACGCCGGTCAACTGCTTTTTCTGTTTGAGAAATCGGTTGGAAACTTTCCTCATGTCAGCACGTTGTAGGTGTCGCCACCGGTGACAACCTTGTGTGAATACTGTGCAAAGTTCATCATTTGCATATCACAGCATCTTCTTCGTGTTTGTAGCACGTCATCTTCGTGGTGTAGCAATTTTAATAGCCAGTAGTGTACTTAAACCTAACTAACCTAAGGACGTCACACACATCCCTGCCTGAGGCAGGATTCGGACCTGCGACCGTAGCAGCCACGCGGTTCCGGACTGAAGCACCTAGAACCGCTCGGGCACAGCGGCCGGCGCTCCAATGATGAGAATCGTATCATCGGGCCAGAATCAACTGATCTCCAGAGGTTGCAAATACCGCTTCAGTTGTAAATTTCGTTTATTATCAGGTATCGTTACTGGCAGTGGACGTGTACTATACTCGGGGTGCTACCTATGAGTGCAACTGTATCGGTAATTTCAACCTCTGGTTAATGCTCAGTTGCGGATGTTCTTCCAACAGGATTGTAACTGAGTTCCGTACCTACCGTGTCAATAACATGCCAAGCCTGGTCAGACGATTATTGCCATGGAAGGTACGTAATTCAGTTAATTTTCGCCCGCTACTAACAATTCTGTTCAGTGCTTATGAAAGCAGTTGTGGATGGCTGGTTACGTTTTGGTCCTGAAGACGACACCATTTGGTGTTGAAACTGGTGACATTTGTTAAAAAATAGTAGTCGACGGTGGATTTAAATACAGCCGCTGGTTTTGTTATCATTATGCAAGTACTTCGTTCCGTCTGCTGTCCCACTTTCCTTGATGGATTACCAGAGACTTCAGT
This sequence comes from Schistocerca serialis cubense, assembly GCF_023864345.2. Classification (NCBI taxonomy): domain Eukaryota; kingdom Metazoa; phylum Arthropoda; class Insecta; order Orthoptera; family Acrididae; genus Schistocerca; species Schistocerca serialis. The sequence continues at coordinate 71,154,240 of NC_064647.1, forward strand.
GTAAGGCTGCGTGGGGTCTGCACCACACTCGAAGCTTACCATCAGGTCTTACCAATTGAAATCGGGACTCATTTGAGGAGGCCACGGTTTTCCAATCGCCTAGGGTCCAACCGATGTAGTCACGAGGCCAGGACAGGCGTTGCAGGCGGTGTTGTGCTGTCAGCAAAGGCACTCGCGTCGGCCGTTTGCTGCCATAGCCCATTAACGCTAGATTTCGCCACATTGTCCTAACGGGTACACCCGTCGTATGTCCCACATTGATTTCTGCGGTTATTTGACATAGTGTTGCTTGACAAACTGCCTATTGGCTTCTGTCTCGAGTTCTTCGGCCGACGTTCATCTGATGATTTTACTGACGTTTCGCCAGCACGAGTGGCTGCCATTGTCAAAGCTTCACCCTCCATTGCTGGTGGTGAACTGGAGCTCCATTTCACCAACGGCAATGGAGGGTGAAACTTTGTCAATGGCAGTCACTCGTGCTGGCGAAACGTCAGTAAAATCATCAGATGAACGTCGGCCGAAGAACCCGAGACAGAAACCACTAGGCGGTTTCTCAACAAGTGGCCGCTAAATCCTTAACAATAATGTAGCTTGTCTGTTAGCCGTGACGACTGTACGCAAAGACTGCTGCTGTCGGTCGTTAGGTGAAGACATTCGGCCACTACGTTATCTGTGGTGAAAGGTAATGCTTGACATCTGGTATTCTCAGCACACTTGTGTCACTGTTGATCTCTAAATACTGAATTCCCCAACGATCTCCGAAACGGAATGTCTGATGCTGGGAGCTCCAACTAGCATTCTGCGTTGAAAGTCTTTTAATCCCCGTCATGTGCGCATAATCACGTCGGAAAGCTTCTCACGTGGGTACAAATGACAGCTTCATCAACACATTTGCCTTTTATACCTTGTGCAAGGGGATACTGATTTAATCTGTAGACGGGGTGTTCCATTGATAGTGACCGGGCCAAATATCTCACGAAGTAAGCATCGAACGAAAAAGCTACAAAGAACGTAACTCGTCTAGCTTGAAGGGGAAAACCAGATGGTGCTATGGTTGGCCCTCTAGATGGCGCTGCCATAGGTCAACGGACATCAACAAATAGAAACCCCCATTTTTTATTACATATTCCTGTAGTATGTAAAGAAGTATGAACGTTTTAGTTAGACCACTTTCTTCGCTTTGTGATAGATGGCGCTGTAATAGTCAAAAACTTATAAGTACGTGGTATGACGTAACATCCCGCCAGTGTGGACGGTACTTGCTTCGTGATACATTACCCGTGTTAAAATGGACCGTTTACTAAGTGCGGAAATGGTCGATATCGTGTTGATGTATGGCTACTGTGATCAAAATGCCCGACGGGCGTGTGCTATGTATGCTGCTCGGTATCCTGGACGACATCATCCAAGTGTCCGGACCGTTCGCCGGATAGTTTGGTTATTTAAGGAAACAGGAAGAGTGCAGCCAGATGTGAAACGTCAACCACGGCCTGCAACAAATGATGACGCCCAAGTAGGTGTTTTAGCTGCTTTCGTGGCTAACCCGCACGTCAGTAGCAGCCAAATTGCGCGAGAATCGGGAATCTCATAAACGTCGGTGTTGAGAATGCTACATCAACAGCGATTGCAGACGTACCATATTTCTATGCACCAGGAATTGCTTGACGACGACTTTGAACGTCGTGTACAGTTCCGCCACTGGGCACAAGAGAAATTACGGGACGATGACAGATTTTTTGCACGAGTTATATTTAGCGACGAAGCGTCATTCGCCAACAGCGGTAACGTAAACCGGCATAATATGCACTATTGGGCAAGGGAAAATCCACGATGGTTGCGACAAGTGGAATATCATCGATCTTGGCGGGTTAATGTATGGTGCGGCATTACGGGAGGAAGGATAATTGGCCCTCATTTTATCGATGGCAGTCTAAATGGTGCAATGTATGCTGATTTCTACGTAATGTTGTAGAGATGTTACTAGAAGATGTTTCACCGCATGACAGAATGGCGATGTACTTCCAACATTATGGATGTCCGGAACATGGCTCGCGTGCGGTTGAAGCGGTATTGAATAGCATGACATGTGGATTGCATGACAGGTGCATTGGACGTCGAAGCACCACACCATGGCCCGCACTTTCAACGGATCTGACGTCCCCGGATTTTTTTCTGTGGGGAAATTTGAAGGACATTTGCTATCGTGATCCACCGACAACGCCTGACAACATGCGTCAGCGCATTGTTAAAGCATGTGCGAACATTACGGAAGCGGAACTACTCGTTGTTGAGAGGAATGTCGTTACATATACTGCCAAATGCATTGAGGTTGACGGACATCATTTTGAGCATTTATTGCATTGATGTGGTAGTTGCAGGTAATCACGCTGTAACAGCATGAGTTCTCAGGAGTGATAAGTTCACAAAGGTACATGCATCACATTGGAACAAGCGAAATAAAATGTTCAAACGTACCAAAGTTCTGTATTTTAATATAAAAAACCTACCTGTTACCAACCGTTCGTCTAAAATTGTGAGCCATATGTTTGTGACAATTACAGCGCCATCTTTCACAAGGCGAAAAGAGTGGTCCAACTAAAACATTCATATTTCTTTACGTACTTCACGAATATGTAATAAAAATCGGGGTTCCTATTTAAAAAAAGGGCAGTTGATATCCGTCTGACTTATGGCAGCGCCATCTAGCGGGCCAAACATAGCGCCATCTGGTTTCCCCTTTAAGCTAGACGAGTTTCGTTCTTTGTAGTTTTCTCGTTTGACGCTTATTTCGTCAGATATTTGGCTCGGTCAGGATCAATAGATCACCCTGTATATGCATATCGCCATCACCTCTGTTTAATACTAGCTAACAAAATATTGCCTGAATTGTCTACATGCATGAAGATGACTGAAAGCGTTGAAACATCTCTGTGAAGTCGTTTCATAAGACGCTTGTTGAACTCTGTACAACCCATTCATTTTACTGCCTGATTTTAGCTCAAATTATGAACTCTTTCAGAAAGACTGAGCACTCAAATAAGGCTTATTGATTATTATATGTGTGTTTTAATGTGTGTTTTTGTGGGAATCGCTGAATATGTCATCGTCTGCTGGGGCAGACGATGTTTCTTCTCGTTCAAAGGAGAGCACAGGATGACTAACTTATGTTTCCAATACCTGAACAGAGACGTTTTCCCATCTTAGTCGACGGCTGTGTCGAAGGCTGTTTTTGTGTGTGAGGTTGGTGACGGAGAGCTACCCCTCTGGTAGCTTCCGTTGCACGAGGAGCTGGGTAATCTGGAAAGAGAAAGGGGCACTCTACGGTGAACGCTTGGTGAGTACGGATCGTAGCTCTTAAGGGGGGTTTCAGGTGATAGGAATCAGGTTGAGCTAGGACTTAATTATGTTTAACTGGTGAAATACTTAAAAACTTCAGATTAACTGAAGCGTGTGAAGCGAGTTATTTTTTAATGATTTTTTAATCTTATATTTTGTGGAAATTGCTTTTGTCTGTGTGTGCCGATTTTGTGCCACGTGTTTGGTAATCAATGACCCTTCTGGTTCACCACGGCACCGCAATAGGATTTAACAGTTTGCTTGTTTAATGAGCTACAACTTCTGCATGAATATCTCTTCTTTCGTGCGCTTTCTACAAAGCAGCACAACAGTTTGAGTCAGAATGCACCACGTGCCCTAGTCCCGCCTTTAGCAAGAAGCAGACGCAGTTAGTATGTTAAATAATGATCGCACAGCCTTATGTATCGGCTAAACCTCTGTCCAGAATAGAGCATGCGTATAATCGTAATGCAAATCTCACTTAGATATTGTTACGGTATTAATGCAAAGGAGATGATAGTATAATTGTCTCCCGCACCCGTCAGCTGTGTTTCTTCTTGCTGTAGTTAAATTGTGCTGTGTTTCATTCTCACGTAATTCTTACTTAAATATTTCGAGTCACGCATCAGTTATGTGTACTTAGGATGTGCAAGCCAATATTTAATTACAATACATAATCTACGTGAAGATAAATTATTTGGTGTCGATCTTACCCCCTTACTCCGATTTCGAATTCTGTATTAATCAAGTGGCTTTATGAAACTTCCTGGCAGATTAAAACTGTGTGCCCGACCGAGACTCGAACTCGGAACCTTTGCTTTTAGCGGGCAAGTGCTCTACCATCCGAGCTATCGAAGCACGACTCACGCCCGATCCTCACAGCTTTACTTCTGCCAGTACCTCGTCTCCTACCTTCCAAACTTTACAGAAGCTCTCCTGCGAACCTTGCCGAACCAGGACTCCTGAAAGAAAGGATACTGCGGAGATATGGCTTAGCCACAGCCTGGGGGATGTTTCCAGAATGAGATTTTCACCCTGCAGCGGAGTGTGCGCTGATATGAAACTTCGTGGCAGATTAAAACTGCGTGCCCGACCGAGACTCGATCTCGGGACCTTTGCCTTTAGCGGGCAAGTGCTCTACCATCTGAGCTACCGAAGCACGACTCACGCCCGGTACTCACAGCTTTACTTCTGCCAGTATCTCGTCTCCTACCTTCCAAACTTTACAGAAGCTCTCCTGCGAACCTTGCAGAACTAGCACTCCTGAAAGAAAGGATATAGCGGAGACATGGCTTAGCCACAGCCTGGGGGATGTTTCCAGAATGAGATTTTCACTCTGCAGCGGAGTGTGCGCTGATATGAAACTTCCTGGCAGATTCTCTAATAATATTTCGTATGGTATTAAATTAAATTCTGTTATAGCCTATTACTAATGGCTCTTAATCGTACAGTAATCTTTGATAATATTTCTTCTCTTACTGCATGTTATTCTGATGCGTAGTGTCGTACACCCTGCTGTTTGTCGCTAGTTTTTGTTAATCTTGCTTCTTGTATGAATCTGTAGTCAGCATTTTACATGTTTACCTTTTCTGAATGAATTGTAAGACATTTTATAATCTTACATTCATCTGTTAATTTACATTTTATTTTATTGGCGTTTTTATGTAATCTCAATCAAGTTTTATTAGCCTATTGTCACATAATTATTTAATGGCAACTTGTTAGAATTTCTTTGATTTGAATTGCTGTACTTGTGTCAATGTGCCATCATATTCTTATCTTGTTACAATTTTTGATTTTATATTATCTTGGCAATTATGGTTTCTGTGGTAACTTCTGTTAAACCATGTATGACATCTGATACATTTGTGACAATTTTCGTGGGTATTTTGATCGATTTTAGGTTTTTTTCTTTTTGTCGTCTTCCGTTTGGCATTCTCACATTGTCCACTTTTGTATGCTGTCGAGCTGCCTTGCTTTTGATGATGGCTCAAAACCGAAACCGGTAGAAAAATAAAACATTATTACAAACAGCAGGGCGTTATGCATTTTTCAATATTAGTTTTTTAACCTTAGTGGACATTAGTTTCTTTGAAAATACAGAAGTTTATTATTTATTCAGGGATTTGTTACTGTTGCGTGCTATTTCTTGGTAGTGACTAATTTCGAACTTTAACGTTGATTCTCAAACAACTGCTGGCATTTAAGGTGTTCTTTACAGCATAATTCCACTAATATACTCACTTGACATCAACGCAATACGGATGTATATAAAAAAGGCGTACAATCATCATACAGAACTTGTACATTCAGCAGAGTGTTCAAATGTATGTGAATTCCGAAGGGACCAAACTGCCGAGGTCATCGGTCACTAGACTTACACACTATTTAAACTAACTTACGCTAAGAACAACACACACATCCATGCCCGAGGGAGGACTCGAAACTCCGGGGGGGCGGTCGCGCAGTCCGTGACATGGCGCCTCAAACCACGCGGGCACTCCACGTGGTCAGGATAGTGTAATCTAGCCTGCTGAATGTACTTCCGCGCTATGGTCATACCACATTTTTATATGCATCTGTATTGTGTAGATGTCATGCAAGTACAGTGACGGAAAAAACGCAAAAACCAGAAGAGCGGTGCGTTGTACACGAAAGATGGTAGACGTGTTTGTACATCTGAAAGACCATGTCTATCCAAATTCCGCGCCAGTCACATAAGAGTGGTCCCACTAGCGCCATTTTGAGGATGCACATCAGTTTACTTTAGATACACACTGTCGTCAGCGAGTAATATTATTGGTATTTCCGTCGTGTGAAAGCTGTGAGTACCCTTGGAAAGGCATTCACCTATCTGTATATTAAATGATCAACTTATAAGACGATACCTATTCTTTGAAAGACGTTTTATATAATTTACGTAACTGTAAAGATGCGCATCTAGCGCGGACGCTAATAAATTGTTTGTGCAGTCAAATAAACATTTTAACAGAAGCTGAACTGAACGTTCCGCTTTGATCTAAATAAAAGATGACTGTAAAAACCTTTGTAGAGCTTCAGATTTTATCGTACTTCTGCTTGTAATGTGAAAGCGTAAAGAAGGTCGTCTTTAAGCCATAAAAGTGAGCGGTCTTGCCAGCGTGCAGACAACATTATTAATTAATAAAATTCGAGTAATTTATGTTCGATACTGTAAACCGGCACGTTACTGTTATGAAGGGGTTGATTGGTGCAAGAATTGTCTCGAAGGAAGGAGAAAAGTAATGACTGTAATTTGTGACAAAAAACGTGAACCAAGAATCTAACACAGGACAGGCTGAAATATGATAGCACCATACAGTTAGAAAATTACTTATGTAAGTTATACTGTTTATAAATAAGCCCTAATTGCGTGTGAGGATTATTTGAATATATTTAGTGTTTACCAGATTTCTTATTCTATTCTTTACCTTTATTTTTTTTGTACCTCCACGTCATGTTATTTTTATAAATGTCAGACAGCCTTTACTACAGCAGAGAATACTGCTGCATCCTGGTCGTAGAAGGCCGCTCCTTGTCTCCTATACAACTCATAGCTGCCCCATTTATTAATGATTTCATTTGCAAATGCAAATTTTTTTATTGTTCATTGTTAAAGGTCCCTTAGGTAATTATAAAATTCATACTGATTACGTAAAGAAATCCGGGTTGTTCTTTCCGAATAATAGAAGTCTTTGCGTAATCAAAAACTAGCCTCCTTCTGACAACGATCAGGAGCCGACCGGCCGGCCTGAGTGGCCGAGCGGTTCTAGGCGTTACAGTCTGGAGCCGCGCGACCGCTACGGTTGCAGGTTCCAATCCTGCCTCGGGCATGGATGTTTGTGATGTCCTTAGATTACTTAGGTTTAAGTAGTTCTAGGGGACTGATGACCTCAGAAGTTAAGTCCCATAGTGCTCAGAGCCATTTGAACCATTTGAACCAGGAGCCGACCAGATGACGGACGTCTTCGACAGCTTTCGTGTTTCCTGTGGCAAAGCTGTGCCAAACTGGGAACACGACATTCTGGTATGAAACATAATATATACATAATTATCAGACTAAAATTGAAAAAATTGAAATATATTTAACTTATTTTTTTCTTTTATGATGCTAGAAGCGTTAGTTACATCTGAGGCACGTCATGGTGACATGATGTTACTGAAGCCTGCCTTTAGGGTGACTTTTCGTGATACCTCGTCTACTAGTTTGTTAAGAGTTTGAAAAGTGTCTTGTTGTCTTATGAGGTAGTATTCGTCATGGTCAGGTAGTTGGTCACGTAGTGTGGAAGCAGAAGGGGGCACCCTGGAGTACCCTACAGTTCACCACATTCACACGCGGGTGTGGCCCTTTCCCCGAACAAACGTAAGTATGTCGGGTAAGGCCCATGTCCAGTGAGAAAATAAATTAGTCCTCTGGTGGGTTCAAAGTATTTCATTTTTAATTGTTCCCTAATGTTCGAAATAAGTTCACATGTCCTACGTCCTGTTTCGTTCTTGCCACAGTTGTTCACCCCTTTGCCGAATCTCACCCTTGTCCCTTGCCCCAGTGCCTAAAATTTCCTCTATCTTCGTAACATTTCCTTTCGTGACCCAGAACCACGCAGCCTGCTCTTTAATTTTGATGTCCAAGGGGCAGAGCCCCATTCTGACGAATAAAGCTCCCCCTGGTGATGACCTGTAAGCCCCCACAGACTGTTACACCTCAACAGCCATGCATCTCACCAGCATGCAGCACACCTCGAGATATAGGCTTCTCTTTTTTATGGAGGCTTGTACCATCCTCGCGATCCGGGGAATGAAGCCAAGAACCCCATTCCCTGTGACGCACAACGTTCAACCACTCCACTGCCATGGTGGTCGCTGAAGCGTTTCCCCCTTCAAGCTAGACGAGTTTCGTTCTTTGTAGTTTTTTCGTTTGACGCTTACTTCGTGAGATATTTGGCGCCGTCATGATCAGTGGACCACCGTGTATACTGATGCAGTCTGAAGCGACCAATGGAAACTTGTACTAAGTCTGAGATTCAAACCGGGGTCTCCTGCTGACTAGGCAGATGCGCAGACCACTACGCCACCCTGGCATAACGACTTTGGAAAACTGCTCAGACTTACCTTAGCGCATCTCCCTCCTTCCTATGCACGCCTTAGCGCACTTGGTATTCACTCGAAACTCAAACAGCATAGCAGAGGCTCTCGAACTCTATTAGAATAACACCTCCACATCAAACGATTCGGGAATTCGCATTGAGGAGCAACGGATGTGAAAGGGTCCTATGGTCCCCTTTCATTATCATTTTATTTGCTTTCCAGTGATACAGAAGTCTCTGGCAACGCGCGAGTGAATGAATGTGGGTGTGTTTCATTTTGCTGTACGGTAATTTAGTCTGCTGCAGAGAATCAAAGGTAGTCGTACAGAATGGTAACCCTTGTACACTACTGGCCATTAAAAATTGCTACACCACGAAGATGACGTGCTACAGACGCGAAATTTAGCCAATAGGATGAAGATGCAGTGCTATGCAAATGACTATCTTTTCAAAGCATTCACACAAAGTTGGCGCCGGTGGCGACACCTACATCGTGCTGACATGGGGTAAGTTTCAAAACGATTTCTCATACACAAACAGCAGTTGACCGGCGTTGCCAGGTGAAACGTTGTCGTGATGCCTCGTGTAAGGAGGAGAAATACGTACCATCACGCTTCCGACTTTGATAAAGTTCGGATTGTAGCCTATCGCGATTGCGGTTTATCGTATCGAGACGTTGCTGCTCGCGTTGGTCGAGATCCAATGACGGTTAGCGGAATATAGAATCGGTGGGTTCAGGAGGGTAATACGGAACGAAGTGCTGGATCCAACGGCCTCGCATTACTAGCAGTCGAGATGACACGCATCTTATCGGCATGGCTGTAACGGATCGTGCAGCCACGTCTCGATCCCTGAGTCAACAGATGGGGACGTTTGCAAGACAACAACCATCCGCACGAACAGTTCGACGACGTTTGCAGCAGCATGGACTATCAGCTTGGAGACCATGGCTTCGGTTACCCTTGACGCTGCATCACAGACAGGAGCGCCTGCGATGGTGTACTCAAAGAGGAACCTGGGTGCACAAATAACAAAACGTCATTTTTTCAGGTGAATCCAGGATCTGTTTACAGCATCATGATGGTCGCATCCGTGTTTGGCGACATCGCGGTGAACGCACATTTGAAGCGTGTATTCGACATCGCCATACTGGCGTATCACCCGGCGTGACGGTATGGGGTGCCATTGGTTACACGTCTCGGTCACCTCCTGTTCCCATTGACGGCACTTTGAACACTGGACGTTACATTTCAGATGTATTACGACCCGTGGCTCTACCCCTCATTCGATCCCTGCGAAACCCTACATTTGGCTCTGAGCACTATGGGACTTAACATCTTAGGTCATCAGTCCCCTAGAACTTAGAACTACTTAAACCTAACTAACCTAAGGACATCACACACATCCATGCCCGAGGCAGGATTCTAACCTACGACCGTAGCAGTCCCGCGGTTCCGGACTGCGGCGCTAGAACCGCACGACCAAACACTCCATTTCAGCAGGATAATGCACGACCGCATGTTGCAGGTCTTGCACGGGCCTTGTTGGATACAGAAAATGTTCGACTGCTGCCCTGGCCAGCACATTCTCCAGATCTCTCACCAATTGAAAACGTCTGGTCAATGGTGGCCGAGCAACTTGCTCGTCACAATACGCCAGTCACTACTCTTCATAAACTGTGGTATCGTGTTGAAGCTGCATGGGCAGCTGTGCCTGTACACGCCATCCAAGCTGTGTTTGACTCAATGCCCAGGCGTATCGAGGCCGTTATTACGGTCAGAGGTGGTTGTTCTGGGTACTGATTTCTCAGGATCTATGCACCCAAATTGCGTGTAAATGTAATCACATGTCAGTACTAGTATAATATATTTGTCCAGTGACAACCCGGTTATGATATGCATTTCTTCTTGGTGTAGCAATTTTAATGGCCAATAGTGTATTTGTTAAATTTCCTGATGAAATTCATTTTCGCAGATGTTGCACTTAGTATTGCAAGAGAACAGTTTGTTAATATGTGCTTCACGTGATGCTTTCCTAATCAATGACAGTTGTAAATTAACCAGAAATCCTGCCATAAAAAAGAGTGTCAAAATTAAGCAATTCTTTTATTCATCTCTGTACTTAATAGGCAATGTCCCAACTAACTTATAATCTCCCAGCCGAAACCACTAAGGATACAAACTTGAAATTTTCGGAGGATGTTGACCTTATACTGTACGTGGGATCTAAGCAGCGATTTTTCTTAATTCCACGCCCAACTGTGTGAAAAAGGAGAAGGTTTTTTTTTTAAAAAAAATGTCGCTATTTAGACAATTTTGAATCTAGATCTACGAAAACTGTCATTTTGTTTCTTGTTCAGAATTAAAGGAATACATGTTTCAGAAGTTTTGGAAATTTAGCCCCTTTGGGGATGCAACAATAAGTGATTTTTTAAAAAAAACATTATTAAAGAACTACTGAACTATTTTTAAAGCTACAGCCTTGAGAATTGGTATTTTCTTCTGTGCTGGAAACTGAAAAAAATGTTTCATTTTTTTCAACATTCATTCCCTAAGGGGGCTCTTTAGTTAGACATTAAAAGAACGTGTTTTAATGTGTTTGGATGTTGAACTCCGAAGGGAATAAAATAGGGGACGAAATGTTTTATGAAATATTTCATTGTAAAAGCATGTTTTAAATTAAATGAATGAAAATTTGAATCAAGCATCTCGGTTCGAAATGAAAAAGGACAGAGAAAAGGAAAGGAATGGATCACTAATGACTTACTAAGTATGATGGAAGAATAAAAAGTTCTGTGAAGAGGGAACAGAATCAACAGAGAGGCAGAACAAGCAAGGCAAAAACACTTTTGATCTCTGTATTTCAGTTGAGGAGAACATGAGAAAGGGAAATATTGACAAGGCCTTTAAATGTGTGAGATATATCTCTGGAGACAGAAGAAACAAGTGTAGGGCTGTGATGGATGAAAATGGAAATATGTTGGATGACGATGATATGAAGTTGCAAGAAGATGGAAACAATATATAGGAAAACTGTGCAGCGATCAGAACAGTCTGAAAACATCATGGAAGAAGAAACAGAAGTAGATGCACACAACATAGGTGAACCTATGTTAAAGGAAGAGTTTGAACTAGCTCTGAAAAAAGTGAAAAACAACAAATCGCCTGGTATAGACAATATCCCAGCAGAACTTCTGAAATCTGGAGGAGCAAAATTGAATCAGGAGTTGTATAATCTTGGTTCTAACATGTACGAGCAGGGTAAAATTCCTACAGACTTTGAGATAAACATTAAGATCCACATTCAAAAGAAGCAAATGCTACGTGAAAATTATAGGACGCTCAGCCTAGTTACTCACGCCTCTAAAATAGTAACTTCAATTACCTTAAAACGCATAGAACAAAAAGTCGAAGCTACACTCTCCGAAGACCAGTTCGGATTCCGGAAAGATAGAGGAACCAGAGAAGCAGAGAAAGCCTTTCATAATGTTAAATGAGATAAGATGTTTGAGGTTGTAAGACGTATGGTTTACCGGCGATGGGCGAGGCATTACAGAATCTCTGACCAGATAGTAGTTTATCGTTAGTTGTTGCTTGTCGCTAGTCTGCGCTTGACTGCGCGAGTCGACAATAGTAGTCTGGTGTAGTCTGCGTGAGTCGGCGGGAGTCGGCATGCGTCGGCTGTGTGCTCTGCTCGCGACTCTGGTCAGGAATCTGGAGGAAGAGTATTGTTGTAGAAGGTAAAGAAGCAGCCTTGCGCATAATTAATAATGTATGTTAATTGTAATTTAATTTGTTCAAAAAAATGCCCCAATAATAATTTTCATAATATAAAGTAACTTTTTTAAAGAAAAGCATTCACTTCAATTTAAATAATATTTCCAATGCATGATCATTCCTTCCAAGAATCAGAAAAAAATATACGCCAGCATTGCACGAAGCTGTGTCGAAAAATGACTAATTAAGAGCAGATATAATTGCAGTTTTATTGAGGTAAGAATTTTTGCTTTTGTTATTCGGAATACAGGGCCGAAGGTCAGCGCCGCTGTCCTCATAAATTTCATCAGGTTACAAAACTTTTTTATTATTTTGGTGTTTAGGAATTTTTCTGTTTCGAACTTGACATTAAATGAGAATAGAATTTTTGTGGTAACATTAAATGTGAATGCATTTCTGCACACAGACTATAAATGGGAGCCAATTTTGTTCAGAGGTTACAATATTATTTAAAATTCATTTAATTATTATTATTTTGGGGTGTTTACATTTGGCTCCATTTCAATTTTCATTTATCATTAAAATTCGTGTGGGGAGGTTACACGTTGCGACATCCGGACCAGGATCGTATTTCTTTGTGAATCTTCTGAGAAGCAGTCATATATCTGCTCTTATTTATTTAAACGTAGTTTGCATCTGGCGCAACGCATTTACTAATTTGTCACTTTTTCTTTCACAGATCATCGGCAATTTGTTGCTCTTTCTTGTATTTGTGTTTGCTGCATTTTGCATTGTCCTTGTTTCATTTGTGCTTAATTTTGATTTTTTGTGAAAAATGCCGCGAAAAACTGTTAACAGTACATCGCGATGTGCAATGAGCGAAATAGCCAACTCGAATAATTTGACCGATAGTACTTGCGACACTCAGTGTAATGAGGACAATTCTCCATTTCCAGACAATCAGTGCGTACCGACCACTAATTGTGATTTTAATGTTGATAATGAGCAAACAAATTCAATTGTGTCCTCTGTTAATTTAACAATTGACGACGCGGCGCGTTCCGATACAATGAACGCTGCCCAGTTTGACACACCCAGTTTGCAAAATTTACGTAACGAACAGACAAATTTTTCTAACGAAAATGAACAGTGTAATCAAAATACGTCAGACTTATTTGATTCCGAGGTAGTGACTAACAGTGCACATCCGATTGGGAAACCTTTTCGAGAATCACAGAATAACCAAATGGTTACACAAAACGTAACAATTGCAGGTACACCAGCACACAGCACAGAGAATACAGTATCTAATATTGGCATGGATCAAGTTATGGCATTATTGGTACAATTTAGTGAAAATTTCAAACAACTTAATAAAAAAATATACAGCAATTCCAAACAGTTCGTCCGATTCTTGAGTATTGCTCATCAGTATGGGACCCTTACCAGGTTGGATTAATAGAAGAGATAGACATGATCCAGCGAAAAGCAGCGCTATTCGTCATGGGGACATTTAGTCAGCGCGAGAGCGTTACGGAGATGCTGAACAAGCTCCAGTGGCGGACACTTCAAGAAAGGCGTTACGCAATACAGAGAGGTTTATTATCGAAATTACGAGAGAGCACATTCCGGGAAGAGATGGGCAACATATTACTACCGCCCACATATATCTCGCGTAATGATCACAACGAAAAGATCCGAGAAATTAGAGCAAATATGGAGACTTACAAGCAGTCGTTCTTCCCACGCACAATTCGTGAATGGAACAGGGAAGGGGGGATCAGATAGTGGTACAATAAGTACCCTCCGCCACACACCGTAAGGTGGCTCGCGGAGTATAGATGAAAAAAAGAAAGAAAAAAAAGACAAGACAACAACCACAAACAACTTAGTGAAAGTCTCAAACAACAACTTAATGAAAATAATGAAAGTCTCAAACAACAAATTAATGAAAAACAAGACAGCCTTAATGAAAAATTAGACAACAATTCCAGACAGCTTAGTGAACAGATTACAGCCGTTGCCGCACAATGTCATGATACTAAAGAACAAATACGTGAGGAAATTGAGGCTTGTGCTAGGAAAAGTAGTGAAGAAATTAGATCTGTTGCTCAAGAATTAAGGGGTTTGCAAACAGCTGCGACAGAATCACTTAGAGACGAAATTAGTGCAGTCGGTAAACAATGCTCTGAAAAAGCAACACAGTTACGCGACGAGTTTAAATTAATGACAGCAGAACTTTCGCGCACACTGGATGCAAAAGTAGACGCGAAATTCGACCAACAGAACAGTCAAATTGACGAACGTTTTAATCATCACCTGCAAAACAGTGAAACGCGTTTCCGTAAATTTATACAGGAACAGAATAAAGTAAAGCGACAAGTCATGGAAACAATTACTGCACAGAGACAGGAAGATAAACGTAAATTGTTTACGAAAGCAAAAACATACGTAGACAACAATATTGCTACAGTATCAGACGAAATTAATACTATTAAACAGTTGAACACCGAATTGCGTGATGAAATTTCCGATCTTAAATCAAAAACAGACACACACACAGTAGACTTTCAGACAGTGGCAGACAGACTCGAACAATTAGAACTAACACAGGATTCCGATGTCATCAAAGCTGACGTTAAAAAATTGAACGAAACCATACGTAAAATACAAAAACAAATTAATGCTTGTGACACTAAAAACGATGATCAGGTAAAAATACTGACTGAAAAATATGGTGAATTGGCCAGTCGTATTGATGTTATCGAAAGTAATAATGACAGCAAATCAGACGATACTTCTCCGATTTCATTTAATCAAACACCTGAATTCCAAAATCTACAGCAAACGATCAGTGAGATAGATTCGTCCAATAATACATTACGTAGAAAATTGTCAACTTTACAGCAAGAAGTGACAGAGATGAAAAATGTTTAAGTCAATAACACGTCACAGCACACGGCACATTCCGAACATTTGTCAGACTCACACAGCCAACATAATTTGGTTAATTTACAGAGAGTACGTGACCTAGATTTCGAACAGTCACAGGCAAATAGATTCTCATATAATCGTGAACCTGTTCAGATGTACAGAGACGATAATTTTGATTACAAACGTTTTCTATCTGTGAGAAAATTTAAAGTATTTAAAAATGACAGAACACAGATCCACCCCTTGGATTGGATACAACAATTTAGCTTTGCTTTAACACCGACTTGGCCTGTAACGCACAAACTTGAATTTATTTGCAGTTTTTTGGAAGGCGAACCGGCAACTCGTATGAGACCGATCGCGGGACAATGCTATTCGGTAGAAGAATTTCAGAATGCTTTTCTGTCAGCGTATTGGTTAAAGACGACACAGAGCGGAATTAAGGATAAATTAATTAGCTTACCGAATTATGAGAACTCAAATTTTCCCAGTGTCACGCAATTTTTTGAACACATGGTCCAACAAAACCAGTACTTAAGTGAACCATACAGTGAATCTGCACTTATTCAATTATGTATTTCTAAATTACCACAATCGTTAAGAGTGTCACTTTTAATGGGTCAGCAGAAAGAAAATATTTCTGCATTCAGAGACCTGTTACAGCTTTTGGAAGTGCAGCAATCGGATTATTCCTTTACAAACAAAAATTTTTCATATAATAACCAAAGTCAACAAACATACAGCAATTACGATGAGCCACGCAATTTCAATAGTAAAGGTAACAGACGCTTCAGGAACGACAACCACCAGAATTTTAGTAACAGCCAAAATTTTAATTATCAGAATCGTCAAAATTATCAGCAACAGGAACCACATTTTGCTAACAGTAGAGGTTTTTCCCAACAACAGCAACAAAACCAACCGGTTAGCATACCTAACCAACAATGTAATGCACAAGGTCAACCAAGCTTTAATGTTTCGCCGCGTACGCGTATAGCGTCAGCTCCAACAAATAGTAACACACAGCAACGAGGAAATCAGTATGTACAGAAAACACACGACTTCAATTCGTATCGCAATGCACCGTATAGAGATGACTATCATGACAGACGTAAAAATAATGAGCACAATTTTCAGCGTACGTTTAATAACAGTCGGTCTTATCAGCAGCAAGAACATCAGCAACAACATATTATCATGAATGAACCAGACAGTAGGTAACATCCAGAGCGTAATACGTCTGGCAGAAATAACAGAACAGTTCAAATAGTCGAAATGCCACAGCATCCTCCTGAAAATAATAACACGTCAGATAGAATTTGACTAGATACAGTACAGGTTGCATCTTCCAGCAACGTAAGCAATACTTCAGATACACAGAATCTTGTTCACGAAAATGTTATTACTTTTGACGATATCCGAGACACTCTTTTGCAGGAAAGACCAGTTGTTCCAAAAACCATTTCACACCCTGTCATCGAAGTTAAAATTGGATCATCGAAATTTTCAGCAGTAATAGATTCTGGATCACCTATGTCAGTTATAAATGAAGAAACTTTCAACGAGTGTAACAAAGAGAATACCTATCCTACGTTACCATTAGGCAAAACGAAAGTAAAAGGAGCAGTATCGAGTAAAGGAGTAGATGTAAAATTACAGACACATTTATCATTTTGTATTGCAGGTCATACATTTCACTCAAATTTTTGCATTATTCCGTTATTGACGGCAGACATTATTTTAGGTACGAATTTTCTGGTACAACACGATGCCATTATTGACTTTCAAAATTCCTATTTAATGTTGAATGATGAAAATTTACAACTAGCTTTAGAATTTCAGCACTCTTTATCTGCGGAAGAACAAACAATTAATCGGACAGAGGTCATTTCCACATCACGTAACATAGACTGTAATTCCACATTGTTCACAGATACGTACGTACACAACTATAATACTCCAGACGAAGCCGACTATGACGTTATAGAGACGGTTTCTGATAAAGTTAAAGAGAGCTGTGCAAATACAGACGACGAACGCACGCAACTACACAAAATTCTTTTACAGTAAGCTCCAGTTTTTGACAACGTTCCTGGTACTATGTCCGGTTTTATGTATGAATTTGTAGTTAAACAGCACGACACATTTAAAGCCAAGCACTATCCGATTCCATACATTCATAGAGAACAAGTTAAGAAAGAATTGCAAGCTATGCTTGACCAAGGAATTATTGAACCGGCAGTTAGTCCGTACATAAACCCACTCCATATTGTTAAGAAAAAGGATGGCTCACTTCGCGTCACATCAATGACATTATTATTAATGAAACAGATCGCCCACAGACACTAGAAGAACTTCTACAGAAATTTCATGGTACTGCTATTTATTCCACATTAGATTTGAAATCGGGATTTTGGCAAATTCAGCTCCATCCGAACTCCAGAAAGTACACAGCATTTCTCTGATTTGGTGACTGTTATCAATTTTGTAAATTACCATTCGGTTTAACTATTTCTTCAGCAGCATTTATTCGCGGTTTGAATACAATACTTCCGACAGAACTTAAAGACAGAATCACAACGTACGTAGACGACATTCTTATTGCAGAAGCTAACTGGTCTGAACACAATCTGATTCTTGAACGACTGTTGCAAACTTTTCGTGCACAAGGACTCACAGTTAATGTCAGTAAATCGCACTTCGGTAAAACTTCTATAAAATTTCTTGGACATGTAATTTCAGCAGAGGGCATTACGCCTGACCCGGAAAAACTTCAAGCTCTACGTGACATTACTGTTCCTACGACGAAGAAACAACTACGCAGTTTTTTGGGTTTAATTAACTTTTTTCGTAAATTTATTCATTACTCTGCTTTAGACACCCCTAGATTATGTCAATTGACAGGTAAAAACACTATTTGGTCCTGGGATAGGCAAGCACATTCTGAATTTGTAAACCTGAAAGAAGCCTTGTTGAATGCACCACTTTTATCGCACCCAGATCTTACCAGAAATTTTTCCATTGCCACCGACAGTTCTAACACCGCTTTAGGCGTACATATTTTTCAGGAAATTGAAGAAGATGGTTGTACAGTAATTAAAAACATCACTTTTGCAAGTCGCATTCTGTCACCTGCTGAACGAAATTATTCTGTTACAGAACTTGAAACATTATGTGTTGTATGGGCTTTTACCAGATTTAGGCATTTTCTTTATGGAAGACACACTACCGTTTACACAGATCATAGAGCTATACAGTTTTACTTTCTGCTAAATTTACACACGACAGATTAAGTAGATGGAAACTTTATTTACAAGAATTTAATTTTACAGTTGTTCACATTCCCGGTACACAAAATATTGTAGCAGACGCACTATCCCGTTCTCTCAGCAACAATCAGCAAGACATCGCAACCAACTTCTGCAAAGTAAATTTCAGCGTCATGTACATTCAACAAGTTGCATTTGAAAATTTCATTTCGTCGTCATTACAAGACATAGTACAAGAGCAGAACAAAGACAACGTGTGGAAAGAAATTAAACACCTTTGGCAAGATAGGAATAATGTTACCATTAGAAACCATTACACTGTATGCAATGACATTCTGTTTCGCCGCTCTCATCCTGACAGCAACAATTGGTTATTATGCATTCCTGACGAACTTGTTAACAAATTAATCTGTTTTACTCATTTAAGTTACGCACATTACGGAGCCAGAAAAAGTTTTCTTATTCTGAGACAGAACTGTTATTTTACCAACATGGAGAAACGTATTCGACGAGTTTTAGCGTCATGTAAAATCTGCCAGAAAGCTAAGTCAGATACGACTTCACATATTCCTCCGTTACATCCCATTGTACCCGTTAAATTGAGACATATGGCCGCTGTAGACATTTTTCGTCCGATTCCCAGGTTTTTGCTACATCTTTGTCGCTGTTGAACTCACTTCAAAATATATTACCTTCACTCTGTTACGCAAAGCTACAGCTAAAACTGTTTCGAAAGCATTTGTAAAACATTTTCTATTTCATGTAGGGCATGTGTTGAAAGTAATTTCCGACAATGTACCACAGTTTCGATCTGCTATATGGACACGTATGTTACGAGCTAGAAACATTTACCCGATCTGTATATCCAGGTACCATGCTTCTTCGAACCCTTGTGAACGATTAATGAAAGGAATTCGTAAACTGTGTAGAATATACTGCCATAAAAAACATATTGGTTGGGACACACACATACTCTCATTCCAAGATGTAATTAATTCCATACCAAATGAATCATCTATGCTATCTCCGTCTGTTATACTGAAAAATGTTGAACCACCTAACAAAATTAAAGAATTAGTAACCTTTCCTACATCTCGTCGACTACGACACCATGAAATAATTGACATTGCCCTGAACAACATCAAACGTGCCGCAGAGCGCCGGAGAAGACAGCAAAAACAGGTTTGTACACGCCGTAACTTTCACATTGGACAGAAGATATTAGTACGTACGCACTATTTATCCAACAGAAGAAAGAGTAGATGTAGTAAATTTGAGCTTCTATACGCAGGTCCATATCGGATTCGCAGCATTCCTCACCCCAATGTAGTACACGTCGAAACTTTGAGAACCAGAAAAACCAAAGGGAACTACCACATGTTGAACATCAAACCTTTTATTGAATGAACATACTTTATGATTTATCACACTGTAATGCGATTTCCTAATGTTTTTTGACCACTTATGCAATTACATCTATGTGAACACTTACTGATGATTATCGTATTTTTTCTTGGCAAGTGCCCGGCAAGGTAAGGTTAGCAGGTCGCGTTTCTTGTCGTTACACATCACACCGTGCATATTTTCCATTTTTCATGTATAATTGTTTTCCCGTTTTGTTTGTATGCACTATGAAATATTGAAGATATAACAAACACCAGTTGACTTTAACGTTTTTGCCATATGATATCTCAACATCGTGACTACTTTACTTTTTTTTTGCTGCTACATTGTGTTACACTGGGTACATTCTTGCTTCTGAACACTGTCGATGTTTTTGACATATTACGTTTTCTGTCATGCCATGCTGTATGCTCAATTATGCTACTATAAACCAGTTCTATTTAGTGGGTATATGATTTAAATGCAAGACATTAATCTTTGTTCATCATTTTCAGAAAGAAATAACGTGTAAAAGAAATAAATTAAATAGAAATGGGAATTTGACCTTCGGAATGAACGAAAGAAAATGCAATACCTCGTGATGAAGAGTAAATGGATCAGAATTAACAAGCATTAACAAGAATATACTATACACATCGTATGATAGCAGTCTTAACTAATTTTTTCTTTCAGAATACGAGGCGATTGATGCAGGCTGTCAGACAAAACTACACATCTCAGTTTTAGTGATGAAATATGCTAAAAATAAGGAATAGTTGTATAATGAATAATGAAGTGACTTTTTTGCAGATGATAATGAATGATGATGAATAATGATGAAGAATATCCTACTATGGATAATGAAGTTTTTCTTTACAGGTGATGATAATAATGGAGTTATGGTAATATGAATAATGAAGTTTTTCTTTACAGATGAGGATAATGATGAAGTTTATATATTTACTGTTAGTTAAGAATTGCTATGTAGTTATTTAAGTATTTGTTGCAGTTCGTTTTGACAGTATGTCTTATATCGCATGGTATGATGACTGAAGGTTTTGGAAAGGACAGCTAGAGAACATACATATTTTTTGTACACATTTCACTACCTGTTAATTCGAAGTTCACTACTTTTCAGCATAATATGCGTTTCTTCTTTCAGTTTAATAATCCATTTTGTATATTTTGCAGGAGAAATTATTCATGAAATTAATATGCTATAAGCAGTTGTTCATTAAACCTTCGTCATTTATGAATGTGATCACATATACTCTACTTGTTTTATAAACTTGCTACAGCTGACTCATGACGAATGACGTTACACATTTACATTTGCAGCAATAACTCCAAAGCAAATATTGTTATCCCCCAGTAATTAATTATCGATCCTAACGCAATACATTGCTAATAATACTGAATGATGCTTTGTAATAATGCTTAAATACTATGCGCATAATTTCTGTAAATAATATTTTTGTTATACTCTATAAATGCCATTCCCATAATTAACTCATTTTGAATAATCACTTCTGAAGAATGCATTAAAAAAATGCTTTGTAACCGGCCAATGAATGCGACTGATTACTGTAATAAGATGACCTATGATGCCAATGATTACTATAATTAGATTAATTACATATAAATGCTATGCCAGTAATTAACTCATTTTGAATGATCAGTTCTGAGTAATGCATAAAAAAATGCATTGTAACTGGCCAATGAATGCCATTGATTAGTGTAATAAGATGACCTATGATGCCAATGATTACTATAATTAGATTAATTATGTATAAATGCTATGCCAATAATTAACTCATTTTGAATGATCACTTCTGAATAATGCATAAAAAAAAGGAAATGCTTTGTAACTGGCCAACGAATGCGACTGATTACTGTAATAAGATGACCTATGGTGCCAATGATTACTATAATTAGATTAATTATGTACAAATGCTATGCCAATAATTAACTCATTTTGAATGATGACGTCTGAGTAATGCATGACAAAAAAAAAAAAATGCTTTGTAACTGGCCAATGAATGCCACTGATTACTGTAATAAGATGACCTATGGTGTCAATGATTACTATAATTAAGTGAATTATGTTCATACTATGCCATTCATTAGCTACTGTTTTGATTGATAACTTCTGATGGTTTGCAACTGGGGAATGAGTGCCAATGTTCTCTGTAGACAGATGATTTATGAACATTATTCTGTAATACTACATACATGGTACAGAAATGTTCAGTAACTGGGCGATGAGTGCCACCAATTACTCAACTCAGTTGTTAGACTAGTGTAACTCTCAATGAAGTCTACTATGTGACTTAATGTCCTTTACCTTTTGACCTAATCGCCAGAAATTACTGCAATATCCGTTTGTCCTGTCTATCCTCATGATCATGGAGCACTATATTTGGTTTTTGCACTTATTCGATGTTGGTGTACTTTACAAGAACATGGTGTTGATACGACATGCTGTCCACCACCTTGAGTGATGGAAATGTTATTATGGTTCCACTGTTTGGTGTACCTAGTGTACTACCAAAATGATAGCATAGAATATTACTACGACATTTCAGTGTCTTCCCTACACTGATTAATACTTCAAGGAAAAGAACTACAGATTGTCTCACTTGGTGTTGTGTTTCTATAGAAGGATATGGACTTTCAGTGCAACTGCGTGCAACCTAAAGTGCTACAACCATGACGCAATCCTTCCCATTCCTTTCCTAGTTCTTGTAAAATGATAAACACTTATACAATGCGTTTAAATTCTTTTAAAATGATAGAGACATGTACAGTGCGTGTGCACTTCATTTCATTTGTTAACAAGATTAGTTGTCCTAAAAATGATAATGAGTTTTACAGTGCGTGTGCACTTTATGCCATTTGTTAATATGATTTGTACTCATTATGTATACATTTTGTGATATGTTCTATACATTTTGTGCGTGTGCACTTTCGTAATTTTGTGAACATGATTTGTATTCATTGCATATACATTTTTGTGATTTGCTGATATATTCTGAACTACAGTGCGTGTGCACTTTTGTCATTTGTTAATATATTTTGTACTAATTGTGTATACATTTTGTCATTGCCTGATATGTTCTGTACTCAGTGCATGTGCACTATATTTTATTTCACGTTTTGCACTTACATATATGTACATATTCTGTGATTGTAAAGCTAGTTCATTAAGAAAAATTTGTTGCTCATGGCAAGTCCAATTGACTCACCATCGCTGCCAAATTTTTGCCCCCCCCCCCCCCCCCCATGGGATTGTTATGTAAGACGTATGGTTTGCTGGCGATGGGCGAGCCATGACAGAATCTCTGACCAGAGAGTAGTTTATCGTTAGTTGTTGCTTGTCGCTAGTCTGCGCTTGACTGCGCGAGTCGACAGTAGTAGTCTGGTGTAGTCTGCGTGAGTCGGCGGGAGTCGGCATGCGTCGGCTGTGTGCTCTGCTCGCGACTCTGGTCAGGAATCTGGAGGAAGAGTATTGTTGTAGAAGGTAAAGAAGCAGCCTTGTGCATAATTAATAATGTATGTTAATTGTAATTTAATTTGTTCAAAAAAATGCCCCAATAATAATTTTCATAATATAAAGTGACTTTTTTAAAGAAAAGCATTCACTTCAATTTAAATAATATTTCCAATGCATGATCATTCCTTCCAAGAATCAGAAAAAAATATACGCCAGCATTGCACAAAGCTGTGTCGAAAAATGACTAATTAGGAGCAGATATATTTGCAGTTTTATTGAGGTAAGAATTTTTGCTTTTGTTATTCGGAATACAGGGCCGAAGGTCAGCGCCGCTGTCCTCATAAAATTCAAAAGGTTACAAAACTTTTTTATTATTTTGGTGTTTAGGAATTTTTCTGTTTCGAACTTGACATTAAATGAGAATAGAATTTTTGTGGTAACATTAAATGTGAATGCATTTCTGCACACAGACTATAAATGGGAGCCAATTTTGTTCAGAGGTTACAATATTATTTAAAATTCATTTAATTATTATTATTTTGGGGAGTTTACATTTGGCTCCATTTTCATTTATCATTAAAATTCGTGTGGGTGGATTACAAGGTACTCAAAACAGTAGGAACAGACTATAAAGGTAGAAAAAGTATATGGAACCTGTACAAAAACGAGACAGCAGTTATCCGTGGACGGACAAAAAAGGAAGTGGTGCAGATACGGGAAGGTGTCCGAGAAGGTTGCGCACTATCCCCTGTTATATTTAACCTATACATTGAAGACCCGCCGAAAAAAGTAAGGGAAAATTCACAGACAGGTGTAGTAATTCATGGCAAACGAATAGATATGATAAGATATTCCGATGATGTAGCTGTCCTAGCTGAAAGTAATGAAGATCTTGTAGTTCTACTGAATAGAATGGATAAAGTTAAGGGGGAAAAATATAATATGAGAATTAATAAAGCAAAAACAAAAGTAATAGCATGCGACAAAAAAGATCAAGTGAAAGTCCAAGTTCATGTAGGCAATGAACTGCTTGAACAAGTTGATAAATTTACTTATCTGGGCAGTAATATTACCAGGGATGGAAGGAGCAAGGCAGAAGTGAAAGTAGAATAGTTAAAGCACAGGCTGCTTTTAACAAGAAGAAAAACATATTAACATCTAAGAGCATCAGCTTTGAAATCAGGAAAATATTTTTGAAATCATATGTGTGGAGTGTGGCATGCTATGGGTGTGAAACATCGACTCTCGGGACAGAGGAAGACCAGAAGCTAAATTCTTTTGAAATGTGGTGCTATAGACGCATGCTCAAAATAAAATGGATCAACAAGGTCACAAACGAAGTGGTTCTGGAAAGAGCAGGTTAGAAGATAAGCTTCTTGAGTTTCATTGTTAAAAGGAGAGTGCAATTTACAGGCCTTCTATTAAGACATAAAGGACTCCTGAACACAATCATAGAGGGATATGTCGAGGGAAAAAGACCAAGAGGAAGACCACGGCTGAGGTACATGGATCAAATCGCGAAAGATGTGGGATGTAACACCTATAAAGAAATGAAGAGAAAAGCTGAAAGACGCACAGAATGGAGACAAGCTGTCATTGTAGCTGTTGCAAACCAATCCTTGGATTGACCACTACAGAAGAAAAAGAAGACTTGCTGGTTACATTGAAGGGATCATCCTGTTCAAGATATCTCATTACGTTTGAGCTTCAAATATATTCAAAGATTCTACTACAAATTTATGTCAAGGATACTGGTTGGTAGTATTGTAGATCATTTTTACCTCCCTTCTTGTACGTGGGTGTGCCAAGTGCATTTTTCCAGAAACTGGGCACTGTTACTTGTTTGAGTGATCTACAATAGATTGTAGTAAGAAGAGATGTGTGGGGCAACAGGTGGGCGGGGAGGGGGGGGGGGGGGGCAGGAAATAATCTGAAAATTCAGTATAGAATCCAACAGGGATTCCATTGAGCCCAGGATCCTTGTTCATTCTTAATGATTTCAGCTTTTTCTCAACATCACTGACACTAATACTTATTTCACTCCTCTTTTCATTGGTACTAGGATTATATTGGGGTAATTCTTCTGCGATTTCCTTTGTAAAGGAACATTAGCAGAGTTAAGTGTTTCAGCTTTTGCTTTTCTTCCCTCAGTTTCAATTCCTGTCTCATTCACTAGCGACTCGACACTAACTTTGGTGCCAGAATTTCTTTGGGTTCTGTGAAAGATGACAGGTCAGTATTCTCTTATGACACTGAAGGCTTCACACATTGCCCTCTACACAGCCAAATACGTTTCATTCTGTATCTCACTATCTATAGCCCTATGCTTTGTTTTACACCTGTTGTTGTTGTGGTTTTCAGTCCTGAGACTGGTTTGATGCAGCTCTCCATGCTACTCTATCCTGTGCAAGCCTTTTCATCTCCCAGTACCTACTGCAGCCTACATCCTTCTGAATCTGCTTAGTGTATTCATCTCTGCAAATGCTAGAAACGTAGGTTTCCCTTTCCTTAATCTTTCTTCTAAGATAAGTCGTAGGGTCAGTATTGCCTCACATGTTCCAACCTTTGTACGGAATCCAAACTGATCTTCACCGAGGTCAATTCGTCTGTAAAGAATTCACATTAGTATTTTGCAGCTGTGACTTATTAAACTATTATGCATTAATCTCTGTTTCCTACTGATTTTTTATGTAGTTTACAGGACATATATAAATCTTTCTGCTTTTTTTAGTTGTTCTTTGTTAATCATTGTTGCCACAAGTGCATCATGGTCACTGAGACAATTTTTGATGCGAATATCCTCAAAGGGGTCAGATCTACTTGTTGCCATTAGATCCAATATATTGGCATAATGAGTGGGGTTCCAAACCATCTTTTCTCAGTAGGTTTCATAGAAGGCATTTAGTAAAATTTCACAGGACATCTTATCATGCACGCCACTAATTAAACTGTAATTTTCTCAATTCATTGTTGGGTGAAGTCTGGCAGCAGGGATGTCTGTCTGCTTCTTTTAATTCCTCTGATGTTGATGAACTGTCATTGTACATGATGCTGTTCCCTCCCTATGTGTGTATTGAACAATTTAGAACACATGAGAGAAGAGAATACTAACAGTGTCTTCCTAACTAACTGTTTACTGACTGCTCCAAGGTGATTTTCACTTTGATACTTGAGTGTGGCTAAGTCTTTTCCAGCTACAACATATATCGTGGAATATGCATATAGAGTGGACACATACAAAAGGCCACTTGACAAACAAGAAGCTTTGCACTACACCCCTTGTGACATCCAGAACATTTGGCCTCCTATTGTTGAACCATTTTTTTTTTCTTTCCCTCTTGTATAATCATGGATGGTACGAATATCCAAAGAAACCATCATTTCAAATAGAAGTACCTTTATTTCTCGAGACAATGATGATACCCCTCTTCTCACAAAAATGAAGTTTGTCATGGTTCATTTATATTCTATGATCTATGATGGGAAGGAACTTTCTGATCGGTCCAGTAATTTTACTCAGGATTATTACTGATAACACCACAGAAAATCTTGTATTCTCTCACTGTGTTACTGTATTTTTGGAAGTCTATTATGGTGAATCAAGGGAAAGTGAAAATTAAATAATGATAAGCGGAAGTGGATTGTTTAAGATAGTGGGCTGTGTAGTAAGTGGCATTTTAGTGTGTTATGCAAGATTAACATTTATCCGGATGCTGTTATGTAACAGTGGAGAAGATACTGCCTGTGGTGAACTGACAGGAAAGAAACAGAGCAGTGAATAAATGAAACAAATCATGAGTGAGAAGTGTGTTTAGATTCACAACCTAAGAGAATGAACGGGCTGAGAGAAAACAGATGAACGAAATGAAATTAGGAAAGAGGATCAAGTGAGACACTCAGCAAGCTGACACACAGAAACTGCTGAAGAAACAACATTATGAGACATAATATGTATAGTTACAATGAGTTAAGTTCATAAAAGGCATCAATCCCAAGCACAGGAGCAGAATATTAGTGTATGAGAAATCAAAAGGAGATGCGGAAATTATAGTTTCGCTGATGGAACATTCCATTATGATACCACTTAATCCCATGTCAGAACATTTTCTACAAAATATGAGAGCATGCAATACTTCCTTTGAAAGGGCATCATTTTGTGTTACTTACATGATCAGTGAAGAACATCCTTCTGTTTTCAGTTATTGGGGAAGTGTCAAGGAGTGAGATAATACCATTGCCAAACAAATATTACACATTTTTGCAAGTATATATCATTGGCAATGACCAAATGGAAATTCCACAGCTCTATTTCTCATTTTTACATTTCCTGAATGTTTTAGGATGCTCTCAAATATTTTGTAATATTCTTGTCATTCTGTAAAGAAATGTGTAATAACCAAGTAATACACAAAAACAGTTCAAGAAACACAAATATGGTTTTGTTCATAACCTCACCATCCAACATACTCAGATCCCAGCAACCTCCTAGACTTCACATCCATTTACTCCCACTTTATTTCACTATGCCTACTTTCCACTCACCATCCATTTTTCTTGTCCTTCTTACTTCTCACTCTGCCCTCATCTCTGTTCTGAAGCAGACACAACGCTTGCCAGTATACTATGTTTCACCTTGTACTCTCTCTGGCGTCTCCCCCTTCATCGCTGCCTACCCTTACCATAACCACATGTGGTTGTCTTTCATACTGGGCCTACAATTCCTTTAAGACTTTCTTCAGTCTATCAATCTCTCCTACTAATGGAAGCAGCTAATAGTTCCAAAAGCCAGAATAGTTTCATTGCTTTTATTTTTATGCGATTCTATCCACCTCTTGAAGTAAGTGCTGGCCGTATGTAAAGTTACATAAATACTTTGTGTTTAGCAGTAGGTAATAACAGTAGACTGACCATCTGAGAAGTAGCAGAGATGCTTTTTCCAGAGCTGATACTTCTCACCTGTCACTGTTTGTCATTAGTATAATTTGCACTAGCAGCTTGCAATGGCTTATTCTGCTAGTTAATGTGTAACTTATCATTATCATATTTCTCAGTGCCACATCTTCACACACTCAATGACTTTCCTAACAGAGAGTGGATTATGATACCTGGACAATATTCTTATACATATAATCAGTTATGGATATATTTAATTTGACTGAAATTGCTTCAAATGCATCTGAGTTAACTTTCCGTGTCACCACCTCATCATTCCTATTGCTGTGGGTTTTAAGTGGTTGTTGAATAATAATAATAATAATAATAATAATAGTAATAATAAACCCCGAGGAGGCCCGGGAAAAGAATAGGCCTCCGGTATGTTCTGCCAGTCGTAAAAGGCGGCGAGAAGAACAAACCACTATTAGGGCTAACCCCCCTTTTAGTTTGCTTAGTTGGTTCAGGACAGAACTAAAGAAGCCTCGGACAAGCGCCGTCATGATCGGGGACGACGCTTCAATCCTATGCCTGCCCACAATGGTAACAACACTGCTAGCCAACTGGAAAATGATTTAAATACAAATAGAGGTGTTTTGCAGGATATGCTTCCTGCAACCACCCTAGCAGAAAAACAAAGATAGTGGATGAGATGGTCAGATGAAGTTAATCGACACCTCATGTTCTGTTATTACCAAGCAACAAACCTAGGAACCAACACAACTGGATACAGATCACAAGTATACACAACATTTATAACCAGATACCCAGAATTAAAATTTTTAACAGAACAATGACTAGCTGATCAGATCCGTGTCATAATCAAAAATAACAGGATACCCAAGTCAGAATTAGAAAACATCAAACAACAAGTACAACAAATACTGGAAGAAAATAATGTGCAATCAGAAGAAGAAGAAAATACAGTAATGGACTCAAATATCCCAGAGCAAACAAACAAAGAACAACACGCATCAATTAAACAATCAGAGGAAAACGAAATCTTAAGACAGCCACCAGAACAAGCACAAATAGAACACGAAGTGACACATGTTAGATATAGAAGAAAAATTTCAGCTGACATATATAGAATACAAAGACACAAATACAGACATTAGACCATTCTTGCATAGACCACCAAATAACCCACAAGTTGAAACAACAATAAAAACTATCAACACAATCATACACAACAAAATAAATGAAAACACAACTATAAAAGAGTTACAACTACTGGTTTATATAGGAGCACTCACTACACTAAATATACACACTAGGCAGAGATCAGAACTAACCAACACACAGAAGAAACCCACAAAACCAGCATGGCAACACAGGCTACAGATCAGAATAGAAAAACTGAGAAAAGACATTGGACAGCTAACACAATTTATAAGAAATGAAATGTCAGAAAAAAGAACTAAAAAGTTTAGGTAAAATCTCACAACAAGAAGCGATAGAGCAATTAGATGAAAAGAAGCAGAAATTACAAGCATTGGCCAAACGACTTAGAAGATACAAAAAAAGTGAAAATAGAAGGAAACAAAACCAAACATTCAACACAAACCAAAAGAAATTTTACCAGACAATAGATAACACACACATTAAAATAGACAATCCACCAAACATAACAGACATGGAACACTTCTGGAGCAACATATGGTCAAACCCGGTACAACATAACAGGCATGCATGGTGGATACAAGCAGAAACAGACACATACAAGACGATACCACAAATGCCTGAAGTGATAATTTTGCAACATGAAGTCACCCAAGCAATTAATTCTACTCACAATTGGAAAGCCCCTGGAAAAGATGAAATAGCAAATTTCTGGCTAAAGAAGTTCTCCTCAACACATTCACATCTAACTAAATTATTTAACAGTTACATTGCAGACCCATACACATTCCCTGATACACTTGCACATGGAATAACTTATATGAAACCTAAAGATCAAGCAGACACAGCAAACCCAACTAAATATTGCCCCATAACATGCCTACCAACAGTCTACAAAATATTAACTTCAGTCATTACACAGAAATTAATGACACATACAACACAGAACAAAATTATAAATGAAGAACAAAAAGCCTGTTGTAAAGGAGCAAGAGAATGTAAAGAGCAACTGATAATAGATGCAGAGGTGACATATCAAGCTAAAACTAAACAAAGGTCACTACACTACGCATACATTGATTACCAAAAAGCTTTTGATAGTGTACCCCACTCATGGTTACTACAAATATTGGAAATATACAAAGTAGATCCTAAATTGGTACAGTTCCTAAACATAGTAATGAAAAATTGGAAAACCACACTTAATATCCAAACAAATTCAAATAATATCACATCACAGCCAATACAGATTAAGCGTGGAATATACCGAGGAGACTCATTTAGTCCTTTCTGGTTCTGCCTTGCTCTGAACCCACTATCCAACCTGCTAAATAATACAAATTATGGATACAATATTACTGGAACATACCCACACAAAATCACACATTTGCTACACATGGATGATCTAAAACTATTGGCAGCAACAAATCAACAACTCAACCAATTACTAAAGATAACACAAGTATTCAGCAATGATATAAATATGGCTTTTGGAACAGACAAATGTAAGAAAAATAGCATTGTCAAGGGAAAACACACTAAACAAGAAGATTACATATTCAATAACCAGAGCGACTGCATAGAAGCGATGGAAAAAACAGAAGCCTATAAATATCTAGGATACAGACCAAAAAGTAGGGATAGATAATACAAATATTAAGGAAGAACTAAAAGATGAATATAGACAAAGACTAACAAAAATACTGAAAACAGAATTGACAGCAAGAAACAAGACAAAAGCTATAAATACCTATGCTATACCGATATTGACCTACTCATCTGGAGTACACTTACACGATCACAATGTCACAAATATAGAATACATCACATACATTCAGCAACAGAAAGATTCACATTAAGCAGAAAGGAAGGAGGAAGGGGATTTCTCGACATAAGAAACCTACATAATGGACAGGTAGACAATTTAAGAAAATCCTTTATAGAACAAGCAGAAACTAGCAAAATACACAAAGCAATCACTCATATAAATACATCGGCTACACCACTGCAATATCATAACCATTTCTACAACCGTTTAGATCACATAACATCAACAGATACAAAGAAAGTAAATTGGAAAAAGAAAAACAACATGGGAAGCACCCATATCATCTAACACAGCCACACATCAATCAAGACGCATCCAACACATGGCTAAGAAAAGGCACTATATACAGTGAGACAGAAGGATTCATGATTGCAATACAGGATCATACAATAAACACCAGATATTACAGCAAGCATATTATTAAAGATCCCAATACCACAACAGATAAATGCAGACTTTGCAAACAACAAATAGAAACAGTAGATTATATCACAAGTGGATGTACAATACTAGCAACTACAGAATACCCTAGAAGACATGACAATGTAGCAAAAATAATACATCAACAGCTTACCTTACAACATAAACTTATAAAACAACACGTTCCCACATATAATTATGCACCACAAAATGTACTGGAGAATGATGAATACAAATTATACTGGAACAGAACCATTATAACAGATAAAACAACACCACATAACAAACCTGACATCATACTCACCAATAAAAAGAAGAAATTAACACAACTAATCGAAATATCCATACCCAATACAACATATATACAAAAGAAAACAGGAGAAAAATTTGAAAAATACATCCAACTGGCTGAGGAAGTCAAGGACATGTGGCATGAGGATAAAGTTGACTTTATACCAATTATACTATCAACTACAGGAGTCATACCACACAATATCCACCAGTACTTCAATGCAATACAGCTACATCCAAACTTATATATACAACTACAGAAATCCGTAATTATTGATACATGTTCAATTACCCAAAAGTTCCTAAATGCACTATAACATATACCATACAGTTAAAAGGAAGTCATACTTGATCAAGGTCCGCATCACTTTCCATTTTTGACCAGACATTACGTCTGAGAAAAGAAAGAGGTAATAATAATAAATGACATATAATTAATATCGAAAAAATTAAAGGATAGTACAATTGCATTATTAGTAAATGAACTGTGTGTATGAAATAGTGCTATTATTCCTTCACTTCTGTCACTATATATATGTATATTTGTCGTCTTCTGAAAGTTCTTACTTCTGTTAATCTTACGAAATAGGACCATGGACTTGCTCTCTTACATATCAATTGTAGATGCAGACAGCTGACTCCAAGGACACCAGTGCCTCTCAAGATGAAGGAAATCCTCCCAACTTGGCTCCACTTCACTTCAAAAAAAAAAATACTTAATACTGTACTGTTATTAACTCTTCTCTTATTCAGAATCACATCTAATACACAACACTTGTAGCATGTCATACTTTGAGCAATACATCTCGACCATCCTTCTACATAGAAGAGAGTGAAATAAAATCATGTAAAAGGATAAGTGAATGATGTTTTTTGTTCATTTGTCTGCTCCTTGTATTCCCGATACCATTTACTTACCTTCCCAACTTCATCTTGCTTAAGGTTTTTCATGACATTGCTCCATCTCCGGTCTTGCTGTTGTATAATTTTTATTTGCTTACAAGACTTATGGTAATCATACGGTTGTGTTGTACCTTGCCTTTATAACATTTTTAATTTCTTTATCTTGCTCTGTTAATTCACTAAATTCCTCAAAATCTTGTAGTAACCTAGGCATCTGCAACAACATCCTTTAATATAAATGATCCTGAAAGCGAATTCTTGTGAATATAGACACCACCTAGCTAATCTATGGTGCAACTGTTTGCATGTTAAAAGAAATGACAGTTACTGACGATCACAGCAAACTTTGATATTTTTACCCCACAAAAAATATTCAAACTTTTTAAATGCCCATATTACAGCTAAAATTTCCAAGTCTGCCACAGAGCATGGTCTTTCTGCTTCTGATAATGTTCAACTACCAAAACTTATGACCATGGGTACTTCTTCACCTTCTTCTCACATCTGGAACAAGCATGCCCCCAGTCCCTGTGATTATGTATCTGTGCGTAGACAAAAATTATTAGCCGTGTAAGGGTGGCTAATAATGTTTGCATAAATTAATGCCTGCTTAATATTATTAAATTCCTACTGACACTTATCATCCCATACCCAAGGCCAGGATACTAGCCCTAAATAACCTTTTAGTTGTTTTTTATTCTTTGGAGCTGGAAAATTGCATATGGCATGAAGTTTTTTCAGATCAGGTAATAAAGCTTGTTCTGGCACAACATGTCCTAAAAATTTTGACTTGTTCCTTACCAATTTTAGACATTCTTAAATTGGCTGTTACTCCGTAATCTGGAAATCGTTCAAGTACCTGTTCAGTCAGCCTGATATGTTCTAACCAACCGAGTGTGGCTATTAGCATGTTGTCCACATAAACAGTGACTTTGTTAAGCAATTCTGGTACTAAGACCTGGTCGAGTGCCAATATAAACATGCCTGCACTGACGTTCAGTCCAAAAGGTAGAACACAGAATTCATACCTACTGCCACCACAAACAAATGCTGTATCTTATCGACTTTCTTTGTGGAGCTTTGTTTGCCATTAGGACACCTTGAGGTTGAGTATACTTAAGCATTTTGTGGTGTCACCGCCAGACACCACACTTGCTACATGGTAGCCTTTAAATCAGCCGCGGTCCGTTAGTATACGTTGGACTCGCGTGTCGCCACTATCAGTGATTGCAGACCGAACGCCGCCACACGGCAGGTCTAGAGAGACTT
Organism: Schistocerca serialis cubense; assembly: GCF_023864345.2. Lineage (NCBI taxonomy): Eukaryota > Metazoa > Arthropoda > Insecta > Orthoptera > Acrididae > Schistocerca > Schistocerca serialis. Next base: position 71,188,238 of record NC_064647.1, read on the forward strand.
CCTAGCACTCGCCCCAGTTGTACAACCGAATTTGCTAGCGATGGTTCACTGACAAAATACGCTCTCATTTGCCGAGACGATAGTTAGCATAGCCTTCAGCTACGTCATTTGCTACGTCCTAGCAAGGCGCCATGTTCAGTTACAATTGATATTGCGAATAATGTACAGTCAAGAGCGACGTTCACCATTTATGGATTAAAGTTAAGTATTCCACCAGCTACGTCCATTTTTTCTAAAGTCTAATTTCCTTGTCCTGTTCCAGACCTCACGCCAGCCTGCATGAGCTAAAACGCATGCCGTTTGGCTTCCTCTAGTAATCCGGTGTTGGGTCTCCTGCTACCCACAACATTGGCGACGAGACAATACTGCGTTCGTAACTGTACTGCCCTGATTTACTTGTGTGATGGCTTCGCCACCATCTCCAGATGTACTGTCCGAATTTTATCGCTTACAGAATCAGCAGATGCAGGCATTACTGGATGCTCTTGGACAGCTCGTCCAGGGTCAACGTGCGATGCAAAACGATGCGGCAGCCGCCGCTCCACCGCTAACGAAGCCACAACACGCAGTTGCACCAACTTTTTGTGCAACTTTGATGCTGCACTGGAAAGCTGGACTGAGCGGTCACGCCAATTTGGATTCCATCTCGCCGCCTACAGAATTCAAGGTAACGAGCGGCAGCCTTTTTTGTTATCTTCCGTCGGGGTGACCACGTACTTTGTGATAGTGAAATTATTTCCCCGACGCGACGTAGCAACTCTGTCCTATGACGAAATTTTGTCTGCCTTAGATGCATATTTCAAACAATCAGTCAATGTAGTTGCCCAACGGTATACCTTCTTTCGTACAAAACGCATGGCAGGTCAGACTAATCGGGAGTGGGTTGCAACCTTGCAAGGCCTTACTAGGGATTGTGCTTTTGAGTGTCAATGTGGACTCCCTTATTCAGATTCTATGGTACGTGACGCAATTGCGCAGAACGTTTCTGATGTTCGTATAAGGGAACAGATTTTGAAACTAGTCAATCCCTCCCTTCAACAAGTGATGGACATATTGGATTAGCAGGACACACTTGACTTTGCTCAGGAATCATTTGAAACTTCGCCACCCGTGTGTCAGGTTAACCGGCCCGCCGGACGAGCTGCATGGAACAGTAAACAAAACCTCGCGCCCAGCCGCGCCGCTGCCGCCGGGCTCTCAGCCACGTGTACCACGCCGGCAAGCAAATGCAGTGCTAAAATCATGCCCGCGGTGTGCTACTAGACATTCGCGTGAGAATTGCCCGTCACGCCAAGCTATTTGCTTTTACTGTAATAAAAAAGGACATGTTCAAAGTGTTTGCCAGAAAAAGCTCAGATCGGACGCTCAATACCGTTCCAGGCCCTTTGCTTTGCGCTGGAATCGGAATCGAACCATGGATACTCCGGCTCGCGAAACTTCGCCCATGGAAATTCATATAGTTCATTCCACTCCACCCAGTGCCACTCTCTCTAACAGTGACTGTTCGTCCCACAAACAGTGTGGGTCGACATCGTCAGAAATCCCGTAAAGTCACAAGTGATTTTGTACCAGTGTCAGTTCACGTTGCATGAGACAGTCGCTCTTGTCGTCAGCAGGACAATTAACTTTTTGTGGACTTGGACATTAACGGCAAAGTGAAACCATTCCAGCTCGATACCAGGGCTGCAGTTTCACTGATCAATTAAGACACTTACAAACTGCTGGGCACAGCTCCGTTGCATGCTGCATCTGTTAAGTTAACTAGCTATTCAGCTCACAAGATCCCTGTGTTATGACAGTGCAGCCTTCTAGAAACATACAAAGGACAAACAAAACTTGTGTCATTTTACGTCCTTCGTTCTTCTTCTGCAGTGAACTTGTTTGGTTTCGATTTATTTCAGTTGTTTAACTGGTCTATGGTAAATCAGGTCATATCAGTGAACCAGACAGTGACTTCCGACAGTGTTTCTTGTCTATGTGAAGAATTTGCAGACATTTTTGCACTGGGCCTTGGTTGCACTATGAACTACACTTCTGGAAATGGAAAACAGAACACATTGACACCGGTGTGTCAGACCCACCATACTTGCTCCGGACACTGCGAGAGGGCTGTACAAGCAATGATCACACGCACGGCACAGCGGACACACCAGGAACCGCGGTGTTGGCCGTCGAATGGCGCTAGCTGCGCAGCATTTGTCCACCGCCGCCGTCAGTGTCAGCCAGTTTGCCGTGGCATACGGAGCTCCATCGCAGTCTTTAACACTGGTAGCATGCCGCGACAGCGTGGACGTGAACCGTATGTGCAGTTGACGGACTTTGAGCGAGGGCGTATAGTGGGCATGCGGGAGGCTGGGTGGACGTACCGCCGAATTGCTCAACACGTGGGGCGTGAGGTCTCCACAGTACATCGATGTTGTCGCCAGTGGTCGGCGGAAGGTGCACGTGCCCGTCGACCTGGGACCGGACCGCAGCGACGCACGGATGCACGCCAAGACCGTAGGATCCTACGCAGTGCCGTAGGGGACCGCACCGCCACTTCCCAGTAAATTAGGGACACTGTTGCTCCTGGGGTATCGGCGAGGACCATTCGCAACCGTCTCCATGAATCTGGGCTACGGTCCCGCACTCCGTTAGGCCGTCTTCCGCTCATGCCCCAACATCGTGCAGCCCGCCTCCAGTGGTGTCGCGACAGGCGTGAATGGAGGGACGAATGGAGACGTGTCGTCTTCAGCGATGAGAGTCGCTTCTGCCTTGGTGCCAATGATGGTCGTATGCGTGTTTGGCGCCGTGCAGGTGAGCGCCACAATCAGGACTGCATACGACCGAGGCACACAGGGCCAACACCCGGCATCATGGTGTGGGGAGCGATCTCCTACACTGGCCGTACACCACTGGTGATCGTCGAGGGGACACTGAATAGTGCACGGTACATCCAAACCGTCATCGAACCCATCGTTCTACCATTCCTAGACCGGCAAGGGAACTTGCTGTTCCAACAGGACAATGCACGTCCGCATGTATCCCGTGCCACCCAACGTGCTCTAGAAGGTGTAAGTCAACTACCCTGGCCAGCAAGATCTCCGGATCTGTCCCCCATTGAGCATGTTTGGGACTGGATGAAGCGTCGTCTCACGCGGTCTGCACGTCCAGCACGAACGCTGGTCCAACTGAGGCGCCAGGTGGAAATGGCATGGCAAGCCGTTCCACAGGACTACATCCAGCATCTCTACGATCGTCTCCATGGGAGGATAGCAGCCTGCATTGCTGCGAAAGGTGGATGTACACTGTACTAGTGCCGACATTGTGCATGCTCTGTTGCCTGTGTCTATGTGCCTGTGGTTCTGTCAGTGTGATCATGTGATGTATCTGACCCCAGGCATGTGTCAATAAAGTTTCCCCTTCCTGGGACAATGAATTCACGGTGTTCTTATTTCAATTTCCAGGAGTGTATAAAGCACATTTGGAACTGAAAGTCAATACTCAACCGAAATTTTTCAGAGTGCGCAATGTTCCCCACGCATTGCGTGATGAGGTCGGAAAAACATTACACAGTTTTGAAACACAAGGTGTAATTGAACGTGTGCAGACTTCTCTCTGGGCATCACCCTTAGTAATTTTGCCAAATCCTTCGGGAAAATTGAGACTTTGTGTGGACTTCACGGCAACAGTGAATCCACAACTAGTGACTGCAACGTTTCCTTTACCCCGCCCAGCGGATCTTTTTGACAAACTGTGCCCGGGTAAATATTTTTCGAAGTTGGACCTAGCAGATGCGTACTTGCAAATACTGGTGGACGAAGAATCCCAGCGCGTTTTGGTGGTTAACACGCGTCTTGGTTTGTATCGATTCAAACGACTGCCATTCGGGTGTGCATCCGCCCCTGCATTGTTTCAGCAATATCTACAAACTGTTTGTGCGTCGGTCCCTACTGCAGCAAACTATCTGGATGATATTGTGATCTCCGGAAAGACAGAAGAAGAACATTTAGCCAATCTCAGAACATTATTTCAGGTCTTGCAACAAAATGGTCTTCGCTTGCGGAAGGACAAATATGAGTTTTCTGCTCGTGACTTACCATACCTGGGACATGTACTCAATGCCCAAGGCATATATCCCAGTCCCGAGCACCTCCGTGCCATACAAGACTTGCCTTCGCCGCAGAATTTGAAGCAGCTACAGAGTGTGCTGGCAAAAATTAACAATTATCATTGCTATGTTCGACAGGCCTCTTCCATTTCAGCTCCACTTCATCGCTTACGCCGTAAAGGTGTTCCGTTCGTCTGGATGACGGAATGCGATTGCGCTCTTCGCCAGTTGAAATCGGCGTTGCTTTCCAATACTTGCCTTACGCCACTCGATCCCCGGAAGCCCCTTTTGTTGATGGTGGATGCATCGGATTTCGGGATCGCTGCTGTGCTTGCGCACAGAGATGGATCGCACGATCGCCCTATTGCCTTTGCGTCCAAATTGCTCTCGCCTGAGCAACGAAATTATTCACAGATCGAGAAAGAAGCATTGGCTCTCGTATTTGGTGTTACAAAATTTCATGATTCCTTGTATGGTCGTCACTTTACCATCATCACAGACCACAAACCTTTGACATCGCTTTTTCATCCGACCAAGCCTGTACCTCCACGTACAGTGCAGAAATTCATTCGCTGGTCTATTTTCCTCTCGCAGTACCACTACGATATCTTGTATCGGTCCACTGCTAAGCATGGAAACGCCGATGCATTGTCCCGTTTGCCTGTTGCTGAGGATAGAGCATTCGATTCCTCCGAACTTGCTTGCATGTTCATTGATTGGTCGAATCGTTTCCGATTGATTTTCGTCGTGTAGCAACAGCCACAGCTGCCGACCCTGTCCTTGCTACCGTTCTGCGTTTTGTTGCTACGCAATGGCCCTTGTCAAAGTCACGGATCGGGGAACCGTTGGTTCACCGATTTTTTGCTCACCAGGAGAGACTTTTTGTAGGACGTGGTGTTTTGCTGTTGCGTTCTGATAATGATCAGTCCAGGGTCGTGGTCCCACGTTCGTTACAGACCTCTGTCTTACAGCTTCTCCACCAAGGACATGGGGGTATAGTGAAAACGAAACAACTTGCTCGTCAGCACTGTACTTAGTTCGGAATCGATGCTGCGATTACAAATATGTGCTCTTCTTGCAGGGTGTGTGCCGAACAACAATCACCACCACCACGGAAATTCTTTGCATGGCCAAAAGCCACTTCCCCTTGGCAATGCTTACACATTGATTTTGCTGGTCCATTCTGGAATGCTCGATGGTTGGTTGTGATAGATTCATTCAGGAATTTTCCTTTTGTTGTCCGGATGTCTTGCAGGACATCATCTGCCACCATCCAGGTGTTATCTGCTATCTTTTGCATTGAAGGTCTTCCACAGACTATTATTTCCGACAATGGCCCACAATTCATGTCCGCAGAATTTGTCATTCTGCAAGGCCAATGGAATGCAACATCTGACGTTTGCGCCGTTATTGCCGCAGTCAAATGGTGCCATGAACAATTTGTCAGGATTTTCAATTCACAGATGTTTACGTTGAAAGAGTCACATTCTCTGGAGGATGCGTTATTGCCCTTTTTGTCCTCGTATCACTCTCAGCCCCGAGATGGTCGCTCGCCGGCTGAGTTGCTCCACAGTCGCCCTCATCGAACCTTGATGTCTTTGCTACATCTGACGCATCAGGTTCCCGTGCAGCGGCAGACACCTGCTTTTGCCCCACGTGACGTTGTCTACTACCGCCACTATCAGGGTTCACGGCATTGGCTCAAAGGTCGCATTCTCTGCTGCCTTGGCCGCGCTATGTATCTGGTTTTGGGAGCCTCTGGTGAGGTGCGTCGGCATATCATTCAGCTGCGCCTCTGTTGTCATACGGGATCTGCCGCTCCCCGTCCGCTTTTAGCGACGGTGCCGTCCGGTCAGTGCCCTGGGGACCCATTTACTGGCTCACCTCAGCCCCAGGTGTTACCAACGCTGCCTTCCATTTTACCCAATGGCGACACGCTGCTGCCGCAGCTGCCTGTTCACCCGCCGGCGACGCCCGCAGTCGACGCATCGCTGCAACCGCCGGGTGCCTCCCTGGGTCAAGCGCCGCCGATCGCTTCCCGTGACCAGTTGTCCTCCGACATGGAACTCTTACCCGCTCCAGACCCTATGTCGTCTTCACCCGTCGGGTGCCCTGGCCCAATGGAGGTCGACCCTTCGGCCCCTCCTGTCTCTCTGCGGGCGCATACACCACATGTTGGCGTGCACCCTGGAGCAGGTTTTCAGGCGTTTCCTAGCTCCCCGCGGTCTGAATGGTAGGGTGCGGGTGGCACAGCCTCGCCTGTTGTTAGGCTCCCAACCTCGTCACATATGTCAACATGGGGTCCTCCCCATGGCGGGTGGAAGCCTTATGCCACAACCGTCTGCCGATTTGTGGGGGAGGAATGTGGTGTCACCACCAGACACCACACCTGCTAGGTGGTAGCCTTTAAACTGGCCGCGGTCCGTCAGTATACGTCGGACCCGCGTGTCGCCACTATCAGTGATTGCAGACCGAGCGCCGCCACACGGCAGGTGGCAGGTGTAGAGAGACTTCCTAGCACTCGCCCCAGTTGTACAACCGGCTTTGCTAGAGATGGTTCACTGACTAAATACGCTCTCATTTGCCGAGAAGATGGCATAGCCTTCAGCTACGTCATTTGCTACGACCTAGCATGGCGCCATGTTCAGTTACTATTGATATTGTGAATAATGTACAGTCAAGAGCGACGTTCACCATTTATGGATTAAAGTTAAGTATTCCACCAGCTATGTCCATTTTTTCTAAAGTCTAATTTCCTTGTCCTGTTCCAGACCTCACACCAGCCTGCGTGAGCTAAAACGCGTGCCTTTTGGCCTCCTCTAGTAACCCGGTGTTGGCTCTCCTGCCAACCCTCAACATATTTTGTATTGTAATACTTTAAAAGCTGTTTGTCCAAGATGTCTGGTCTCATGCACACTGTTACTAAAATCTTATTGATACCTCTAGCATTGAGAACTAAACTTACAGACCCATCTGGTTTAATTAATGGCAATACAGGACTCCAATAGGGTGAAAATGAGGAGTACATAATTTCCCATTTAATCATATAATTGATCTCTTCCCTTACTGCCTCTCATTTTGCCCATGGAATAGTATATTACATTACACAAAATATTTCATGTGGATAAACAAATTTATATTCATAGTGTTTGATTACTCCAGGCTTCTTACTGAAAACATCTGCATACTGCATCTGTGATTTACACAGTGTCTGCTCTACCTTTTCGTTACTAACATCAGTGTTTGCTTCTCATTTGGGATCAAATTTGTAAAATTCGTATTTGGAAACGAATATTGTACTATTACATTTGAATCTGGTGTGTTTTGTTACTTTTATCAAAGTGTTTTGATTAAATCAACAGAAAAAATCTAATCTATACATAAAAGTGGTATTTACCATTACCTATGTCAATCTGTGTTTTGTATGTTCTAAACGTGTCCGTGCCAATATGACAACTATAAGCTTGTGAATTACAAGAAATTTGCACTTGTATGTAAAATGTTCAATTTGTAATGGGATAAGTGCCTGATGTGTCAGCAATTTAGTCTTACTGGCTGTAGCAGTTCACACCTTGCAATTTTGGACAGGGTATTTTGGAAATTGGCCTCCCTTCTTCGATTCACAGAAAAAATGATTTTGACATTAGGTTTGTATATGAAACTGTATCTAAAATTAACTGTGTGTCAATATTAATATTTTAAGCTTAATAATTGCTTGTACTTGTTCTTCCTGCGTATTATTCATTGTGTCTAACTCATGCTGATACAGATCATCCTTGACATTGCCTCATTTATCAAATCTTATGAAACAAGTTTGTAGTTTTCCTTTGCCCCCACACCCAGAGAAGTCAATAGCTGGTGCTTAACAACGACATGTTGGGGTTTCCCAACAGCTTAGTGTGACTCAATTACCTGGAGTGCCAGTTTGTGTTGTTGGCTGCTCATGACGTTTCTTTGTGAGAGCTCGTGTTATTAGTAGAAACTGCTGTGCCATTACTTAGCTGTCCATAAGTTGGCTGTTGTACAGCATAAGGCATGTTGTTGGTGCATGTCGGCCACTGCTGTGGCTGACTGTTTGTTTGTATTGAGCGTATGGCCTTGTGATGGAGAATTCTAATTTGATCATGTATTGAAATTACTCCTGTTTTCTAAATTTCTTTTAAAGCTTTTGTATTTTCCATTCCCGTATTCATTACTTCTGGGTATGTAACTGTACTGTTGTGCGTACCATCACTGCTGTGTGTTTAGATCACGTTCCATGGCCTGATTTATGTACCTATGCTGTTGGGTCCGATTTTCTGTTGCTCTATTCAGAACAGGTCTTGCAGTGTCAGCCTCTGGCATTGTGACTAATTTTTCTCTGATGTGCCATGGTAAATGACTTTTCAAATTTTTAATATGTCTACCTGTGATATTGGGTTCATCCAGTAGTGTGTCTTGCTTAGGTATTGTTCAAAGTATTCGTGTCGACTACCTTGCTTGCCAATGAATGATGTGGCGTTGAAAACCTTGTGTCCAAGTCTGTCTTATCTGCCTCAGACCAGTATTTGTTGAGGAAAGCTCATTCAAATTGTATGCAAGTGCTGCAATGTTTGGCCATTTCAGTTGCCCATGAAAGTACATAACCCCATGTATATCCCACAACAAATCTGATTTTCTGTGTTTCTGTCCAGTTGCATGGAAATGCATGATGAAAAGCACTGATAAATACTACCCGATTCTTTCTTTTTCCTTTGGTAGTGAATGTAAAAAACTGTCGATGTCTCAGCAAACCTTCATCTGCAAAAGTTGTTGATAGACATGTGGCATTTTGGGTCATGTATATGTTGTTATTGTAGTTACCTGTAATTCCAGTTTGTAATTGCTCAGTTGTTGGAGCTGTGGTTAAGTTTATATTTTGCACTATACAACTGTCTCTGGTATCTGCTATATGACTTCATTTGTGGATGAGTACCAACAGGTTGTTGTGTGCTTCGTAACCTGTGTCTTATTTACATGCATATTGCGAGATCTGATAACATTTTCTTCTAAAAGATTGCCAATCCTGCCTTCCACGGATTATAGGTTAGTGGTTAATGTTTACCTTGCTCACTATTTCATTTTTTTTTTTCTGAATAGCTTGTTCTACTACATCTATGTATAACTTACAGTCGGTTACTGTTGTGTAGAAGTCCATTAATTGGTAGTAACATTTTACATCATATGAATCTTCGGTAATTAGTAAACATAACAAGTGTATTGTTAACATTTGATACCTAAGTGTTTATACGTGATACAATTAACATAGAGACTAGAATTCACTCATGTGTTTAATATATAAGAATCTAGGTAATCATTGAAATGTGTCGTTTATTTTAGTATGAGAGTTTTATTTGTTAATTAATCAAATAATCATTTTAAATAATGCCGAGGATTGTTTGGGATTGTTAAGAAAGTATAAATAGTTACAGACATGTTGGCAATTTAGGTCAGTCTTGTTTTGGTTTTTGAGCAATGAGCATGTAGCTCCTCCTTTTGTATTGTATGTATTGTAGGCTAATGCAGTAATACTATGATTCTGTTTTGAAAGTATAATAAAAATGATTAAACTTAACACAAGATTAAACCAAATTAACTCTCCAGTAGTTAATTTACAGTGACTGTCAAGATACTCAGGATGTCTACTGCTGCAGATAATGAGTAACTATGAACAACCCCATTATTACGAGTAGTTGAGAATGTTATAAGCTAGAGGTTCACCTTCATAGTTTGTTTATTTTGTTTAACAACATGGGTAACTTTTTTACTGTGTAACACAACTCATTTTGTGTTGCTTCGATATTTGTCTTCACATCTGAGATTTTCTTTATCTGTTGCTCTTATAGTCATGATGGTCATTAAAAGAATCTACCTTCTGTTTCAACTCCGTAATGTTATTCTTAACTTCAGAAAGTACTTCAAGTTTTGCTTGTTTTTCATATCATTCAATATTTCATCAATTTCAGTGTGAAAATTCTCGGCTAAATCGTTGAACTTCTGTGGGACTGTGACTCGCAAATACTTGTTTTTGTTCTTGTTTCATTGTATTTAGAACTTATGTAAGACTTTTGTTGCTGGTTTACTATGTTCATGTCTTGTGTCAAATTATCAGTTTCAGTACTTGGATCTTGTTCCATATCACTGAAATTGGTGCGCACATTATCTAATTTCATGTTTACGTTAGGTAGTAACTGTCATAGCAGTCCATCAGTTGTACTACTGAGGGTACTGTCAGCTTTGTAACATGTTGTCCAGATTCATATTTGTATTGTTCTGTTTCATTCGTAAGCAGTATGTCACTCTGGGAGCTGCGTGACATTGTCTTGTCAATTATAAAAATTGTGTCGTCAAGGTTATTCTGCTGTGGAGTGTTGCTATCATTTGTCACACCTGGGACACACATCTCTGACCTACTTAAACATTTTGTGGTAGACATGCATGACACCTGAACTTCAATTGTTCATTTACACGATTCTATACCAAATCAGCCGATTGCGTTTTCTCTGTTGCTACCAACGATGGACATATATTTTTCTATGATGTATGAATATACAAAAATAAAAATTTCACAAAAAATGGTAAAGTTTCATATGCTAATTATTGCACTTGATTGTAATTTACACGATGTCAAAGCCTGTTTTACATCTATTATGATATGCAAGCTATTGTGTCGCAGTTTTTTGTGTTTTACTGACAACGTGTATCACACTGGACAATTCCAGGTAATTTTCCACAATAAAATTCAAGGAAGGGAATAATAAGGAAATGCTATTTATCTACATCTAAAGAGGCGCTACCAAGCCTAAGTATATAAGCAACTTGCAAAGCCATTGTATCTTTGCTGCGCCAAACAAAACGGCTTACTATGGAAAATTTTACGTAACCTGGGTCCAATTCTTATTTCTCTCCAAAATTTTCTTCCTTTTTGGTTTACTTGCTCCCCATTGTGATTCATGTAAACAGAAAATACAGATGATTAGTTTTTATGACTAATAATAATGTTATAGAAATCTCTTTCTATAACAATAGTTTACAAACCCTACTTACTATTGGTGGCCTGACGTAGTGGCACTTATCTCACCAGTTTTATTATAAGAATAATAGTAATGGAATAAATTAATGGATAGTACAATTGCATTATTAGTAAATGATCTGTGAGTACGAAATTGTGATAGTCTTCCTTCACTTTACCATGCATCCCTTTTCTTTTTATTTTAATTATGTCATCTTCTGAAAGCTCTTATACTTCTGTTTATCTTACGAAATAGGACCGTGGACTTCCTCTCACATTTCAATTGTAGATGCAGGCAGGTGACCCCAAGGAGAAAATAGTTAATGCTGTTATCAAGTCTTCTCTTATTCAGAATCACATATAATACAAAGCACTCGTTGCACATCTTACTTTGAGCAATACATTGAAGCTATCCTGCATATGAGAGATTGAAACAAAAAATGTACAACGAAGAGTGAATGATGTTTTTTGTTCATTTGTCTGCTCCTTACTGACCACTCATAATTAATGGCTTTGCTGACATACATAGACAATCCTTGCTTCTGTCATAATTGCCGTTTCATTTTTTTTTTCTTTAATAAATTCCAACTTTACCACATCCAGGACATCTTCCACCACGTGCCTACAAACCGTTATCCTGACAAACTTTTGAAGGCATGAGCTCAACTCATTCAAGCTTATGAGCTTCACTGCAATCAGTCGAATGGTATAGGAACAATCAGAAGATAAACAAAGATGTATTTGTCTTTATAGTTGTATTTATGTATGAATGAATGAAGTCAAAACTAGAAAATTATTCACAACACAGTACTATTAGACAATCAATCATGCAAACTGATCCTTTCCACAATCTGCTCTCTTCACATCGCAGTTTGCTGCACTGATACTGAAAGTGTTTCAGTTCTGTAGCAATACTACTGGAATAGACATATTAAAAAGGTTTGTCACTTTTTTAAAGTTTCCAGCTCTCTCTTCTTGCTACCTTTTGACTGAATGCCTGCTGTGTATTTTTTATTACACCAGTAAGAAATTTGTTGCAACATAGAATAATTTTCAGAATGTTTTCAATCATTTGATTGTCACACAAATTAGGCTGCTCAAAATTTGATGACAAATTACACAATATCAATCCCTCAGCGTGTCTGGTTATACTCCTGCAATATGAGCTTTTCAGATTAAAGATGAACAAGTTTGAAAAAGTGATATATAACTGTAGCCTACATGACAACCTTAATGACAAATGGCCTTACGTCAAGTAGGCTACTTCTATCTGAGTACCTTATATGCGTAACAAACTCCTCGCAATTCGTGACTTTATGAAAAACTGGACTATTCTAGCACACATTGCGTTTAAGTTTTCTTGCAGCCACTGAGGTACATGATCAATGGTAAGTAGCTGTTAGTAAGAAAATAGTGTGTATCCCTTCTATGGTTATGAAACACAGAAATAATTTACTTTGGTTGTTTTACCTATCACAGATTTCTTCACGATCTTCAAAAATGTAGAAAATCAGTTTTTCCTGCGCTTAAAATATTTGCCTGATCAATACATGTCAATGTGACCCAGCCAATTGCCTGCTTTCCAAAGTGGTCTTCAAGAAGATCAGTGTAAAAATTTCCAGGCCAAGTGGATTTCACATACATAATATTTGTAATTTCAAGACTGGAACATGTAGACAACTTCAGAGCAGATAATTTTTCTTTTGTAAAGACTGACATGCCTCTTGCCAACCCCTACCATTTATCAAGATGAGCCAGAAAGTATTTTTGAGGTAATGAGCTGCTCATCTGTATTTAACAACGCAAAATCCAGGATGGTATATTGACAATTTTATGAAAAGGATGTTGCTACTCACCTTATAGTAGAGATGAGTGGTGCAGTCAGGAGGTTAGATGGGGAGCAGGGCAGGGTGGGGCAGGGGCGGGAGCAGCAGGAAAGGAGAAGAAAGAAGACTGTGTGCACTTGTGGAAGATTGCTGTTTAGTGCTGTAGTCGGGACAGGAAAGGGGATAGGAGGGTAAGGATATTCTATGGTGACATGGCAAGCAACAAGCTGTCTGCATGAATGGTCACCAACAAACTATGGCCAAGAAACAGCTGGACCACCCAGTTGTGAGCATGCTGCCAACAGAACCTTCTTGATTTCAAGGACTGTTTCACAGTCTCTGCTAAGTGGATTCTACCCACCAATTGCACGGGTGGAAACTCTTCCTTCAACATCTCCTGTGTCTCTGTAACCCTCCTAGCCTCAACCTGGGGCAGTCACCTAAAATATTTACATCTGTCTTTGTGAAAGTTCTTTTAGTATTCACCACAGTAAAATTTTTGTTTATGAAGTTCATGCTTGCTAATCATTTGATCAGCGTGTAATCGTCATCAGTTTCAGTTTCAAAAGAATCTATATTTATTGGTCACAGCAATAATAAGCCATCCACATTGGCTACATTGTCTCCTATCACAGGAGTGTGTACTTACAGCTGCACCTAACTTCTTGACTGTAATGAATCTGGGATCCTGTCAGCAAAATTATTTACTCAGACAGACAAAGATACCAATACTTCTTTCAGGAGAATTTCTTCTCTTGGCAGACGCAGTAGCTTATCTGCTTTATTGATTTATTTTCATTGGATCCATACACAACATACATTTTATGGATACAGTCAAATTTGTACCGGAAGAGTTGAAGTAGTATAATACGCTTAATAACTAGCATTTAGCAAATTATGACTGTGTACATCACTATTTGAGTACCATACCATACCTTTTAATTACAATTTGCTTGCATCATCTAAAAGTTCTGGTTGATTGGTTGGTTTGTGGGATTAAAGGGACCAGACTGCTACGGTCATCGGTCCCTTTTTCCAAAACTAAAAATATCCACACAGAGTAAAAACGACAATGTAAAAAAGACAGACGACACAGGACAAAAGAAAATTAGACAAAGACCAGACAATATGAACTAAAATCACACAGAGTGTGACAGTGGCTGGCCAACCATAGAGACAAAAAAGGAAAAGCCAACCACCGAGAAACATAATAAAAATCAGACTAAACTCATAGGCCATAGGCCAGAATCAACACAAAAAGACAAACACTTACATTAAGCAATAAAAGCCCCCTGCCAAAATAAAATGCAAAACTGAGCCCTCCATAGCAGTGTCATCAGTTAAAAGGGCAGGGAGCGTATCAGGCAGCACAAACGTCCGCCTGGGCACACTTAAAATTTGACAGTCCAACAAAATGTGGACCACTGTCAAAGCCTACCTGCATTGACATAGAGGCGGGTCCTCATGCTGCGGTATAAAGCTGTGTGTCAAGCAGGTGTGGCCAATGCAGAGCCGGCAAAGGACTACCGAGTCCCTGTGAGTGGCTCGCAGGGATGACCGCCACACAGTCCTCATCTCCTTGACAGCACGGAGTTTGTTAGGGGTGGTCAGATCGCGCCATTCAGCGTCCCAAAGCGTGAGAACTGCACAGCGTAAGACTGCCCGCAAATCAGTCTCCGGGAGGCCAATGTCCAGAGATGGTTTATTGGTGGCCTCTTTTGCCAGGTGGTCTACATGTTCATTGCCGGGTATCCCAACATGGTCTGGGGTCCACACGAATACCACAGAGCATCTGCAATGGGCAAGAGCATGGAGGGACTCCTGGACAGCCATCACGAGACGAGAATGAGGGAAACACTGGTCGATAGCTCTTAAACTGCTCAGGGAGTTGTTACAGATAACGAAGGATTCACCTGAGCAGGAGTGGATATACTCTAGGGCACGAAAGATGGCGACCAGATCAGCAGTGAAAACCCTGCAGCCAGCCGGCAGGGATCATTGTTCGTAATGACCCCTAGAGTTAGAGCATAGCCGACACGACGAGCAACCATCGAACTGTCAGTGTAAAAAACGCCAAAGCCCTGATACACGCCTAGAATGGAATAAAAGCGACGGCGGAAGGCCTCCAGAGGGACTGAGTCCTTCGAGCCGTGTGCTAATTCGAGCTGAAGGCAAGGACGGGGCACACACCACGGGGGTGTATGCAGAGGTGCCCAGAAAGGAGGTGGAATAGGGAAAACCCCAAGCCCAGAGAGAAGCTCTCTGATGCGGACCGTGATCGTACAACCTGACCGGCGCCAACGTTCTGGGAGATGGACGTGCGCCTGGTAGAGCCGCAAGAGGGTAGATCGGTCAGCGCCCCAGCTGGTGTGGCTCAAGCATCGCAGAGCACTTAGATGCTGCCAACACATCTGTTTAAGCTGCCAAATATGAGGCAGCCAAGTCAACCGGGCATCAAAAACCACTCCCACAAACCTATATATGTCCACCACAGCAACAAGTTCGCCGGCAAGAGAAAGCTGCAGCTCCGGGTGAACTGTGTGTCGCCAGCAGAAATGCGTAACGCAGGTCTTGGCTGCCGAAAACTGAAAGCCATGCACTACAGCCCAAGACTGCGCCTTGCGGTTAGTGCCCAGCAGCTGACGTTCAGCAGCTGCAATGCCAATAGAGCCACAGTAAAAGCAGAAGATGTCAGCATACAAGCAAGCTGAGACAGATGGTCCCTCCGCCGCAGCGAGCCCGTTAATTGCTATTAAAAACAGGCAGGCACTTCAAACAGAACCGTGTGGCACCCTGCTCTCCTGAACTTGGGAGGAATTATGGGAGGCCGCGACTTGCATGCGGAAGGTTCGATGCGACAGAAAATTTTGGATGTAAATCGGCAGCGGACCCCGAAGACCCCAACCAGGAAGCATAGGGAGGATGTGATGGTGCCATGTCGTTTCGTACACCTTCCACGTGTCAAAAAAGACAGCGATGAGGTGCTGACGGCGGGAAAAGGCCGTCCGGATGGCGGACTCCAGGCTCACCAGATTGTCGGCGGCAGAGCGGCATTTACGGAACCCACCCTGAGACGGAGCCAGGGGGCCCCAAGACTTGAGTACCCAACTCAATTGCCGGCTCACCATCCGTTCAAGCAGCTTACAAAGAACGTTGGTGAGGCTAATGGGGTGGTAGCTGTCCACCTCCAAAGGGTTCTTGCCAGGTTTCAAAACAGGGATGACAATGCTTTCCTGCCATTGCGGCGGAAACTCACCCTCGATCCAAATGCGGTTGTCAAGGTCGAGGAGGCGTCGCTTGCAGTCCACTGAAAGGTGTTTCAGCATCTGACAGTGGATGTGATCTGGCCCAGGAGCGGTATCAGGGCAAGCTGCTAGGGTACTGTCAAATTTCCACTCACTGAATGGCACATTGTAGGATGCAGGATGGTGGGTGTGAAATGAAAGGCTCTGATGTTCCCTCCGCTCTTTAATGGAGCGGAAGGCCAGTGGGTAATTCGTAGAAACCGAACTCAGAGCAAAATGCTCTACCAAGCAGTTGGCAATTACGTCGGAGTCATTACAAACTGCTCCATTCAGCGAGAGTGCAGGGAAGCTGACAGGGGTCTGATAGCCATAGAGGCGTTGAATCTTGGCCCAGACCTGCAATGGAAAGACATGGAGGCCAATGGAGGACCCATACCGCTCCCAGCAGTCCTGCTTGTGTTGGAGAATGATGCAGCGGGCCCGCACACAGAGCCGTTTAAATGCGACGAGGTTTTCTAAAAATGGATGCAGCTTGTGACGCTGGAGCACCCGCTGGCGATATTTAATCGCCTCGGGGATTGCAGGCGACCACCAAGGCACAGTCCTCTGCCAAGGGGACTCACAAGAACGGGGAATGGCAGATTCTGCGGCAGTAACGATGCCGGTGGTGACCGAGTGAACCACCACATCAATGTCGTCATTAGAAAGAGGTTCAATAGCGGCAATGGAGGAGAACAAGTCCCAGTCAGCCTTATTCATAGCCCATCTGCTAGGGCATCCAGAAGAGTGACGCTGTGGCAGTGACAGAAAGATTGGAAAGTGGTCACCATCACACAGGATCTGGTCAAATTTGTATCGCAAGAATTGAAACAGTATGATATGCTTAATAACTAGCATTTAGCAAATTATGACTGTATACATCACTATTTGAGTACCATACCATACCTTTTAATTACAATTTGTTTACACCATCTAAAAGATCTTTCAAACTGTTTCTTGGTACCCATCTTTGCAACCTATTATAAACGTAAAGTATTCAGACCTTAGTAGCAATTGTCTCCAAAATTTGACCATTTCCCTTTTCATGAAGGCATTGGTGCAGCAGCCAGGAATGTACAGTTTTGGCCAAAACTACAATTTTAGTACCACTACATTGTTGGAAAATCGCTCCATCACACAATGCAAGATTGAGACCTCCGTATGTATCCAATTCATGGTAGCACAGGGAATGGAGTTTTCGACACTGGGTCTTTGGGGCAAGAATCAGACATGTCAATAGCTTGCACTGTCACTGCAACAAACAGTAGCCATTCTGGCACGTGAAATACATCCAAGGAGTTCACTGTGGTTGATGTTATACACGATGTAGATTTACACTTCTCGTCTCCCTCAAAACTGCTGTATCAGCTTAACACTAAGATGGCTGAAAACGAGAAGTTTACTTCTCCAAAATAAAGATTCTGTAAGTACTCCATTGCAAATAAGCTTCTAGTTTGCTGTAGTGCTTCAATATGACAACCTGTCTATTTTATTTATTATCATCCCAATGATCACATTTGTGATATAGGATTTGTCAGGGTACATTTTAACAACTATATAATATCTTTACAAAATTTTTATCCGTGCTGAATTCATATGAATCTATGTTATGTTTAATACAGTATACAACTAATAAGTGTTTTTATAACATAATTTCTTATGTGCTTGACAGACATATTCACTAATGTAATTTCATTTTTACAGTTATTATATTCTTATACAGTTGCGCAGAGATATTCACTTATGCTGTAATAACATTTGCAAGCATGTGGTTCTTTATAACAGTTTTAAATTTATTCTCATTTTCCAGCTCTTTGATATGTTTTGGTAGTGCATTAAAAAGTTTGATGCCTTGATTACATACATGTTTCTGGCTTTGGGTCCTTGTTACAGCTTGACAGATCTAGATTTATCCCAACTACACTTTTTCCCTCTTCCAATTTAGTGATTATATCTTTTGTGTATTCCAGTACAACTGTTTCGGTACTTCTTCCAACTTGAAATCCATGCTGATTACTGTTTATCAGAATGTGTATATTAAGATAATGTGTGACACTATATTTCATTAGTATCTCTAAAACCTTCAGAGAAAGTTGGGAGAAGTGAGACAGGTCTGTAGTTTTCTATTTTACGCTTATCACCATTTTTCAACAGGGGAAGGACTTTAGAAATTTTCAGTTTCTGTGGAAATTCCCTCAGCCATTGACAAGCTTGCTATGTGCACCAATGGTTTTGCTATCTGATTAGCTGTTTTCTTTACTAGTATTACTGGCACCTCATCTACTCCAGCTGACATCTAGGACTTGAGCGACTTTTAATCACTTTTAAAACTTTCTTTTCATTTGTTGGAACTACCATCATGCTGCTGGTTACCTTGGGTGCTTCCATCTTAATCTGCTCCCCAAAATTCCTGCTTAATGTCTGGGGTACATTTAAAAAGTAATTTATATAATTAGGCATGGCATATTTATCTACCATTTTATTCTCCTCATCTTTTAGAATAATTTCCTTGTCTTTGATAGGCACCCCAGTTTCTTTTCTCACAATTTCCCATGCTGTTTTAGTTTCATTTCTGGACTGTTTTATGCCCCCATCACTACTTAGCAACTTTGCATTTGCAATTACTCTGTGGTATATTTTCCTTTACCTTTTTACGTATTCCATAAAATCAGTATCTGTACACTCCCTCAACTCTGAATTCAGTTTTTTCATGTTTTTCACATGATTTCTTAATGCCAAGAGGCATCCAAGAACTTTACTTTGTGTGTCCAGTAGACTTGATTCTGGTCAGTTTCTTGGGAAAACACATCTCAAAGTTCATCATATAAATCAATGCAAATACACTATATGCCTCATCTGTACTTGTTTGTTTCATAACATCTAACCAATTTTGATTTCGTAAGATACTTCTTAACTGATAACAGCTGTCCACAGAGAAGTTTCTTTTGTAAATATTATTTACACCTTGATCTTCCTTTGACCTTAAAGGGATTTCTATAGTGAGAGCATTGTGGTCAGACAATCCTTAACCTATGTTTGTTACCTCTATGTCAGTTGCTGACATATTTGAGAAAATGTTATCTATGAGGCTATTGGAGGTGTTTCTTATTCTAGTTGAACTGTTTATGTGTGGTCACAACTTCAAGAACGAAAAACAACAGAAACAAGAAACATGTGGTACAACAGGATTTTTGGTATCCGGTCATACTGAAAACTCCACGTTAACAGTGTTCAACGAAAGGAGAAATACCATTGGTGCTCACTCCCCTGTTCTAATGATGATGACTCTAAATGTGCAATGCATCAAGAACAAATATTGTGAACTTGAAATAGCAGTAAGTAACACCCAACCTGATGTCTTGTTTATTACTGAACATTGGTGTAAGGACCATGAAACTATTAGTATTCATATTAATCCATTTAAACTGGCAAATCATTATAGTAGGAAAATTGCTAAAGGTGATGGAGTCGGTATTTACCTTACACAAGAGTTAGAATTTAAAAAGAGATGTGAAGTAGAGAACTTACGTATTGAAAAGTTTTTTGAAGCAGGTGCTGTCCAGCTATATGGCCAGATGAAAAAAGTAAGTCATAATAGTGTATAGGTCACCATGTGGAAACAGAAGTCTTTTTTGATAAATTAGACTTGTTCTAAAATACATTTTACAAAAAAGAAACTGATTATTCTTTGTCGTGATTTCAATATTAAACTTCTAGTTGAAAGTCAACAACTGAGAAGGAAGTTGAGGAAGTGTCTCTGCTAGTTAAATCAGACAAACAAACAGATCATGAGGCTGGACAAGAACTTGCCAGCATCAGACATGGATTATATGACAAGGTCATCTGTGACAGAACAGTTACAGATGCCACTTACAGTTCATCAGAAAGAGAAGCATAATGAACTTTGTAGGAAAGCAGCCTACTCACGCTGTAGTAAATTCACATCAGTTTCCATTGTGTGCCAGCCAGTCTGCTGTAACTAGCTCTGACGTCTTAAATGTTGCGCAATATCTTAAAAATCAAGCAAATGAACTAAAACTTTTCTAGCATGTCAGAAATAATACTAAATTAATGTGTGTTAAATATCAGTTCGATAACTTCAGCCATTTTCGAAATTTGGACGTTTTTCTGAAAAAATCATTGGCGCAACAGAAAAGAGCTAGAGACTTCAAAATTTATATTTAGATTGATCTTTCATAATGATTTAATAATAACAGTACTTTGGATTTCACAAATTAAGACTTTAGTGGAAATTCATGATTTTGTGGTTTTCATCTCAAAACTGAAGGAAGCAAGATAGATTAAGTAGGCTAATAAATAAGGCTAGGATGTTTAGATTTATATAGGTTGGAGGTCCGCTATGATTATGAAGATGTGTAAAGTTTCTTTTTAATACCTATAAAATTATAGCGATAGCGGATCTCAAAAGGGGCAGTTCAGAGCTCATCTACTGCGTGCAGTGTAATTTAATTAATTCTCTCGCCCAAAGTATTTAACTTAGCCACGTCAAAATTTTATTATCAATACTTACCTGCGTGCTGAATGCACGTTTAAATTAAGAGCTTCATCGGCCATCAGCAAAAGAAGCTATAAATTATTATGTAACTTGGAGTGGTGCGTTACTAGCCCAGCGGCTAGTCGAGAGAGCCGAAAAGATCAGGCGTTCCCTTCGCCGTCCGCACCGCGGCATTATATATAAGGACGCTACACGAGGAAGGAAGGCCCCAGTTCTCTCCAGACGCTGAATGACACACCATCTGCGTCGGGAGCCGCGTCGGATCAGTGTCACTGCTACAAACAGCTTCGGGTGCCGTATTAAGTTACTAGAGATACGCGGAACCATGAAAACATTTCATGTGAAGTGTTAATTCTGGAATGATTTTCATTATCTAGCTTCAGTTTGCGTATTGTCGCGTTTTCACGTGCCGTCGCGGGACAGACATTCTACCAAATATTTAGCGTGGCGTTTGATGAAATATTTTCATCAAATTATGGCGAGCATTCTTTTTAACATTTAATTCGTACATTTATAGTTGCATCAGCGCATTAGACTCTGAACTGCTCTGTTAGTTAGGTTGTAGGGATACTTGTGTTTTTTATCAGTGAATTTCAGAATATACTCAACTATTTTGGAAAACCGTTTTTGATTAGAAATCCCGGACAATCTCCTAATTCCTCAGAGCTATAAGTTGCAGCTATAATTGTATCTCAAATGAAGTGGGCACTAGGATCTCTATTACTGGTTCCATATTTTATTAAATCACTTTCTGGGTGCCAAAAAGTAAATAGGGAGCCAGTGTTGAGAACGGCAAAAGACAGCAATAACAACATTCTAAAAGCCAGAAACTGATTCAACTTGCAAGCATTTATACAGTAAAAGATTATTCAACAAACTCACTCGCCGCCCCACATATGGTGCATCGGCCGGGAAATCAACTAAGTGAAAGTGATTTTTAACTATTCGGATTCGCGAGTAAAATGCGACACGCAACTGAGTATAAAACAGTGAAAGTGTTACGTGTGTATGTGGACAACGCAATTGGATTATCAACGCATCTGGATTGACGGAGCTGGCACTGAGTCTAGCGGTGCTGCCGGCATCGCGAGAGGCCAGTTTCGCCTCACCGCAGTCGTCCACTGGAGCAGCCGGCGCAGCGCCTGCAATTGCGGGCCACGCAAACACACAACAGCCATCGGAGAGCCGTCTGCAGTTCAACGTGCCACATCGCATCAGGAATCCTGGTACGCCGAGCCGCCAACGCCATACGTCGTGCAGAAGGAACTAAGTTAAGTGGAAAGCTGTTAAAAATTTTACTAATCTGCACTAAAAGACTGTCGGCGATGGAACCGCCAAAAGAAACTGAAGTTAAACTTATATCAGAACCCATGTCTGTTGAAGGAACTGTAAATCCAGACAACGGTTCAAGTGTAAATATGCATGAAAGTAGTAATGTTAAAGTGAAAAATGAAGTATTGTCTCCTGACAGTAGTGTGGGAAGGGGCAATGATTCAATAATAGAGACCCCTGTAGTAAAGCGGAAAGTAGAAATTGTAAATTTATGGGATGATAGTTTCTCTGATGAATTAAAAATGAAACAGTCATCAGAGATGGAAGAGTTTAAGAAGGAGCAGTTGGATATGACTAATCAATCAGAAGTTTCATGTAGTTTTGATGATTCTGGTATTGGAGCTAGTTTTTCGTCACCTGGGTGTGATAAAAAGCCAGCTCGTGAGCAACCCAAAGATGCTGGGGCTGTTGATTTAAATGTTATATTACAAGCAATAGCTGCCAGCAATGCTGAATTAAAGTCTGAAATAACTGAGGTCAAAAGCAGTAATGCTGAACTAAAGTATGAGATTATGGCCAGCCAAACTAATTTTAATAAACAATTGGAGGTAATGGACGATACTTTCAAGGCTGGTTGCAATAGGTTGAAAGAGGATCTAGACAGTTTGAATTGTAAAATTGATTACAATCATGAGGATATTAAGAAAAAGGTTGCTCAACAGTTTTCTGAAATGTATAAAACAGTTAAATCCGAAGTTGCTGAGGTTCGCAAAGACTTCCAAACGGAAGATGCGAAGCTGGAGCACAAGTTAACAGAAAAGATCGAGGCGGAGTCTGAACTGTGCTCAGATAGATTTAAAGATGTTAATATAAAAGTAAACATATGTCAAGCAGAAGTAGAAGCAATCAAAACTGACACTACTCATATTGTGCAAAGAGTAGATAATGTTGAAATGAAAGTAGAAAATATAAGTACTAACATTGCTAACATTGAGAGTAAAATAGCTTCAGTAACTTCTGGTAATGGTAACATACAACAAGTTGTAGCTGCAAACGCCGCTTTTATTGGGTGTCGGCAGTTCATGCGGTTCGATCCAAATAAAAATATCCACCCGCTAGATTTCTGGAACGATTTTGAAAATGTGATTCCACCAACTTGGTCTGAACGAGAGAAAATCTCGTTTATTAGAAGCCATTTAGCAGGTGACGCCATGCGTTGGTCAGCTGATGTTATGTTAAAGTGTAAAACATTAGCGGAATTTAAAACAGCTTTCATTAATGAGTATTGGTCTAGCAATAAGCAAAATGAAGTGTTGAGAGAATTTTGGAGTGGAAAACGCTTCAATGCAGGCAAGGAATCAATTAAAGAGTTTGCTAGGTCATGGATTTCACGTTTGTCACATTTGGCGGAAAAGCTAAAACCAGAAATGATTATACTAGGTCTTGAAGCCAAACTGCCATGGTATTGGCAAACTAGAATTATATCAGCCCCTAGAGACAATCTGGATCGTTTCATTGAGTATTTGGAACGTGTAGAACGTGTTGCTGCCAATGAGGAGCAAGCACGTAATAACCGAAATGCCAATAACAATAATAGTAATTTTAGGAACGAGCAAAATGGCAATGTAAACATCAGAACAGTAGGTGTTCGCCATCCTAAGAGAGGTAGGAATTGGGGAAATAATTATCAGAACCAACAATGGCGTCCAAGAGATAATAATTTTGTTCCAAACAGAAATATGCATGTAAACAACAGTACGGAAAGTAATGCTATGCCAGCTAACTATAATGAAACTAAAGGAAACAGTAGTAGGCCGAGGCAGGAAAACTAGTTCCCGTCTATGAGGACACTGGCGCTCGCCAGGCGGTTACTTTTCCTAAGCCAGTAGTTAAGGGAATGGGTAAGACAGATCAGAATACTCAAACTGAACATGTGGAGGAAGAGTCGGTAGCACCTAAGGATACAACAGAAATATTAGATCACTCACAGTATTTGATAGATACCGTATTAGAGACGCTTTCTAAGTGGGAAGAGAAAGAGAAGGCGCAGCAGTGTAACGATAGGGACGAGCTACAAAATACTGAATTGTCAGGTGAAGAAGCAGAAGAAATGCATGCTTATATTTACGATGAGGATGATGTGCTCTTATCTAAAGTGCCTGTGCAGGATATTGATAATGTACTAATAGATTTAGGACAGGAGGTAAGTGAGAATGTAGAGGGTAGGCTGTTGAGGGTCGATGAACCCAGTAGCTGTGACCAGTTGTCACTTGAGAAGGAAACCGACGATAATGGTGAAAGTGGTTTAGCTGTAACTAATGTTATGCCCGGTCTGGAGGCGCAGAATCGCTCAGACTACAGTAATTTGGGTCATGTTCAGCAAACTAAATGTAATGAAGTCGTGCAGTGTTTCGATTTAAAATTAATAGACCGACTGGAAAAGGCAGCTGAAAATGTAATTCAGGAAACCCCTACACACTGTGACCTAAATGTAATGAAGACAGATGCCGATCACTTTAGTTGGAGACAAATCCAAAAGGAACCACCTGTACAACCTAGAATAAGCCACCCTATAATAATAGTGAATATGTTGGGTATCAATGTACGTTGTCTCTTAGACAGTGGAAGTGAGGTGAGTGCAATATCTCAGTCCTTCTTTGACGCATTACCTGGTAAGGACAAGCTTACAGTAATGAGGGTATCAGGACTAAGAATAATTGGTGCTACTGGCAAGGTTTCAAAAACGGTAAAGCAAGAAGCTTTACTACCTTTTATCATTAATGGTAATTTAATTGATCATCCATGTTTAATTGTAAACAATCTCAGTATTGAGGTTTTAATTGGCATAGATTTCTTGTCGAAATATCAGAGTGTTGTTGACTTTGAAAGAAGCCAGTTAAAAATGGTCTTGCCAATAACCGGAGTAATTATAGTACCTTTTAGTGATAAACATGTAGTAACTGATCATGAAACTTGGGAGCTGCCTATACGAGTTCTGAAAAATAGGAGGTATTGGGACGAAGGTGTTAATCTTAATAACAGTAAGCTGAACATAGAAGAAGAAGAGGAAGAAAAAGCAATTATTGTGGACAAAATAGAAGCTAAATTGCAGGAAATCGATAAGATTTCAGCCAATCAGAGGGAAGAACTGAGACAGGTTCTAAAAAGGCATCATAAAGTATTTTCAGATCGATGGGGCGTGGTCAAAGGTTATGAATGAATGCTGTAGGGAGGAGGTTGTTCTGTAACCTCTACACAGTGTGGCAGCTGTGCAGTCCCAGCTGTGTGAGATCTTTTTTCCCTTTCAGGTCTCACTCACTCTTCCTCTTTCCTATCTACAAAAATTTCGACTTTTCTTTCCAAATACTAAAATTTTCCGTTATGACTATCAAGCCAGCATTAAGCTAATGAATGCTGTAGGGAGGAGGTTGTTCTGTAACCTCTACACAGTGTGGCAGCTGTGCAGTCGCAGCTGTGTGAGATCTTCTTTCCATTTCAGGTCTCACTCACTCTTCATCTTTTCTATCCATCTAAAATTTCTAACTCTTCTTTACAGAACATTAAATTTTCCGTTATGGTTATCAAGCCAATAACAAGAAACTAATGAATGCTGTAGGGAGGAGGTTGTTCTGTAACCTCTACACAGTGTGGCAGCTGTGCAGTCCCAGCTGCGTGAGATCTTCTTTCCCTTTCAGGTCTCACTCATTCTTCATCTTTCCTATCCACAAAAATTTCGATCTCTTCTTTCCAGACATGAAAATTTTCTGTCATGACTATCAAGCCATGAGTTATGTAACCATTCTATCTACCAATTAGTGAAGAAAATTACCTAGTGTGACAAACCTAATAGTGACAAACAATAGGGAAGTATGACGTAATTAAGATACAAATGTATTTGAGTAACAATTATGTATAGTACCCTGGTAATATAGTAAGTACAAAGTGTTGTTTTATTGGAAATGGTCCACCAACAGTAATTTAAAAAGATATATGAATTCATGTACAAGCAGGATCTGAAGTGGTAGTGAAACCTAGTGTATGCTGTAGAGCTAACTAATTAATAATAAAAGAGATTGCTTAGTGTTATGAAAAATATGCAGATAAGTTGTAAGGATAAACTCACCTGGTACAGCAAGGAAAGGCAGTGTAATAGAATTGAGCAGTGTTTGTGGCTGAGACGTGAAGGACACGTCCCTGAAGTATTTATAATGTTGGAGCTGGCCATTATTTTAGTGTAGTGTGTGACAGGATACACCTACACGTATTGAGGTTATGAGTTGAAGGCGTGAATGCGACCATAGGTACCCTTATGTTAGATGAGACAGAGTAGCTCATGGTGTCCTATAGGTTTAAGGAATTTAGCATTACGCTCGTCCATAATTACTTGATACACTTTAGTGGTAGGTCTGAGAGAGACTACCCGAGGTTTCAGCGTCCGATCGAGTGGAAATGGATTGCCACGTGAGCAAACTAATCAGCTGCAATACACTATGAATATGAAATAAATGTGCTATCCTATGCTTTAAATATTAATACAGTGAGTGTTAAATAAGTTCATACACTAGCAAAGTAAATAAATAACATACTGACAGACGTGAAACATTAATTTTAGCTCAGCATAAATACACTTCTAAGTAAGTAAGTACCTAATTGCAGATGTGGGACTGACAACAGCAGAGGACCAATAAGTGGATTTTGTAGTCAACTAAACGTAGTGTGTTTTGAACACTCACAACTGTACTATTACCAAAAGTTACTCACATGTACAAAGAAGCTGAGAAAACAACCACTAATCATACTCATACTATCTCTAAGAATAAGGTAATCAAAGATGAGTCAGTTAAGTAAATAAAATGCAGATTTGTCAGGAATGTACCGAGCATTGGTTCTGTGTTCCGGCCCAGAAATAATAAATTGATGTTAAATAGGATTCATGATTGTATGCCTTGAGCATAGATTTTCTCTAGTACGTGACTAAAGGCGTTTTGAGCCATTTGTTTAACGATTTTATGACAATTAAGTAACCGCGAGAGTAATACTGAAAAAGTTCTGTTAACTTTGTTCCAGCAAAATATTGAAGGATAAAATGTATATATCCCCATTTCATTGTGACCCACCCATAGAGATTAAGTGAACAGAGTCTGAGACACTTTTTTTGTTTGTTCTACAGGACAAACCAGATAATGGCAGCCTGATAGCTGCGTGAAAGCGTGGAGTGCCTTGGACACAACTCACAGTGACCCCTCCCCTTTCCCCCATGTAATTTAGAGAGAACGTGAAGGACGCACACCATAGCAACTTCCCCTCCTCTACCCTTGTGAATGGAAGTGTAGGACGCCAGCCAAATCGGCTACAACCACGTGTGTAAAAATTATTTGTGAACTTTTCTTTCAGGTTTAGAAAAGACTGCTAAGAGATAATCATCTGTTTATGTATCAGGTTATTTTTTTTTAATTTGTGTATGTAAAAATGTATTTAATGTATTTAATGGATCTAAGATTTTCATAATTATTCAATTTGTATGTGTTTGGTTGTCTAAGGTAATATGTATGCCAAAATATTTCATTGACTTTGCTTAAAAATTTGAGTAATGACATTGTTTAAAAGGCAGTGAACATGCCTACAATTTAAATAATTAATCAGTTTTCTTTAATGTTTCTACAGGTTTATATTTCAATTTAGATTTTTCGTAGGGAGTTAAACTGTACTCTTGCTTCCCTTTTTGTAATTAAATTTTTTTTTTCATTCATTAACATTCATAAACAAAAAATTTAAGTAGAGGGTGATGTAGGAAAGCAGCCTACTCACACTGTAGTAAATTCACATCAGTTTCCATTGTGTGCCAGCCAGTCTGCTGTAACTAGCTCTGACGTCATAAATGTTGCGCAATACCTTAAAAATCAAGCAAATGAACTAAAACTTTTCTAGCATGTCAGAAATAATACTAAATTAATGTGTGTTAAATATCAGTTCGATAACTTCAGCCATTTTCGAAATTTGGACGTTTTTCTGAAAAAATCATTGGCGCAACAGAAAAGAGCTAGAGACTTCAAAATTTATATTTAGATTGATCTTTCATAATGATTTAATAATAACAGTACTTTGGATTTCACAAATTAAGACTTTAGTGGAAATTCATGATTTTGTGGTTTTCATCTCAAAACTGAAGGAAGCAAGATAGATTAAGTAGGCTAATAAATAAGGCTAGGATGTTTAGATTTATATAGGTTGGAGGTCCGCTATGATTATGAAGATGTGTAAAGTTTCTTTTTAATACCTATAAAATTATAGCGATAGCGGATCTCAAAAGGGGCAGTTCAGAGCTCATCTACTGCGTGCAGTGTAATTTAATTAATTCTCTCGCCCAAAGTATTTAACTTAGCCACGTCAAAATTTTATTATCAATACTTACCTGCGTGCTGAATGCACGTTTAAATTAAGAGCTTCATCGGCCATCAGCAAAAGAAGCTATAAATTATTATGTAACTTGGAGTGGTGCGTTACTAGCCCAGCGGCTAGTCGAGAGAGCCGAAAAGATCAGGCGTTCCCTTCGCCGTCCGCACCGCGGCATTATATATAAGGACGCTACACGAGGAAGGAAGGCCCCAGTTCTCTCCAGACGCTGAATGACACACCATCTGTGTCGGGAGCCGCGTCGGATCAGTGTCACTGCTACAAACAGCCTCGGGTGCCGTATTAAGTTACTAGAGATACGCGGAACCATGAAAACATTTCATGTGAAGTGTTAATTCTGGAATGATTTTCATTATCTAGCTTCAGTTTGCGTATTGTCGCGTTTTCACGTGCCGTCGCGGGACAGACATTCTACCAAATATTTAGCGTGGCGTTTGATGAAATATTTTCATCAAATTATGGCGAGCATTCTTTTTAACATTTAATTCGGACATTTATAGTTGCATCAGCGCATTAGACTCTGAACTGCTCTGTTAGTTAGGTTGTAGGGATACTTGTGTTTTTTATCAGTGAATTTCAGAATATACTCAACTATTTTGGAAAACCGTTTTTGATTAGAAATCCCGGACAATCTCCTAATTCCTCAGAGCTATAAGTTGCAGCTATAATTGTATCTCAAATGAAGTGGGCACTAGGATCTCTATTACTGGTTCCATGTTTTATTAAATCACTTTCTGGGTGCCAAAAAGTAAATAGAGAGCCAGTGTTGAGAACGGCGAAAGACAGCATTAACAACATTCTAAAAGCCAGAAACTGATTCAACTTGCAAGCATTTATACAGTAAAAGATTATTCAACAAACTCACTCGCCACCCCACAACTTGTGTACCATACATACTTATGATTCACTAGTGTAGCAATTCTTTTAAAGTCACATACTGCTCATAATATTCTGTAAGCTTTCAAGTGCCAATAGTTGTTTGTTTTACTTACTTTCATTTTTGAACAGTAAAAATTAACATTTTGATGTAAAAGCGATACTAGTCCAATTTCTTCAGTTCAATAAATATGCAATTATAATTGTGTTGGTAGTCTAAATAAGGTTGGATGAAGACAACACCAGTTAATGAAGTTCTTCTATTTCAGGAATTAGTGTTATACTTTGAAGTATGAATAATGTAACTTATTTGGTTATTGCACCAATGGATTCATCTGTTTGTGCATTTGAAGCAGAAACAGCAAAAGTGGAAAAATGGACCTAGCATTATAGTACCTAAAATTTCAGTTGTTGCAGAGGGTATGAAACATGTTATACTAAATTTCATGTTATTAACAAATTCCCCTTAAATAAATTGCAATTTCTTCCTACATGGGGTTGAAAGTGATTGCCAACTCCTCCGTGAGTTTATGCATGACATATGTACATCTGCCAAGATACTTCTCAGGAACTACTCTTCTACTCTATAGAGGTTTTCTCAATTCACCTGCCAGTTTCAGTTTTTAAAATGAACAGTGCATTGGATATTGCATAAATGTAGACATCAAGCTAAGTTACAAACAAAATTGCAATTTGTAAGCACAATCATTACTTCCATATCAGATTTGTTGGCTGTGCAACAATTTTTTCACCTTTCAAACTTATATATACCTGGGTCTGAACTATAGATTGGTCTGGCACCACAACCAGGAAAAAGGAGAAATTAGTGAGCTTGCACAGTACTATTACACACTGAACCCCACATGTAGTTTCTGATAACCAAGTTAATTTGTGTCTGGCATTTCAATAAACAGAGCTGATTTAGAGGAACATGACACACTGATAATCTTAATGATTATTGACTGATCATCAGTGTCATTACTGCTGAAAAAATGAATTGTCGTGTGGCTAGGGCCTCCCGTCGGGTAGACCGTTCGCCTGGTGCAGGTCTTTCGATTTGACGCCACTTCGGTGACCTGCGCGTCGATGGGGATGAAAGGATGATGATTAGGACAACACAACACCCAGTCCCCGAGCAGAGAAAATCTCCGACCAAGCCGGGAATCGAACCCGGTCCCTTAGGATTGACAGTCTGTCACGCTGACCACTCAGCTACCGAGGGCGGACGTCATTACTGCTACAAGAGCAAGTTCAATGTGAATCCAGGCATTTGCTCTGACTAATAGCCTTTCACAAGATCAGCAGTTAGTGAGTTTCAGTAGTGGCTCTAAACTAACATAGGCTGGTAGCACCACTTCTGAAGGTTCTACAGTATAAGGTAACCGTAATACACTGATCACTTTACACAGAAACTCTCAAAGAGATTACTTCAACTGTTTCAATTTATTATTGCGGGTGGCAGAATGAAAGCACCAACAGGTGATCCATCACATCTAGAAAGCTACCGGCAGCATCCATGCAGTACTGTAAATACATATTCCATCTTGTTATGCAAGTATTCACTTAGGCAGGTGAAAGAAACATTTCCACAGGCTGAAATCTTATTAACTTTATGAATGTGTAAGAAATAGCTTTTCGATCAACGTTACTGGAGAATGGTGAAAGTTTTATGAATAAATTTAACAGCCAGTGTGGTGGTACTGAATCTAGTTGAGGAGGACAATTTATGGCATCATCTGACTAAAAGATGAGATCAATTTATAGAACAACGTTGCAGTACAGTGTATAGACCTGCAATGACAATGAACAATGTATTACAGTGTTCACAATACACTTTTTTATGGGACTTCAGTGGATACTGACACTTGTCAACAGCAGTGAAGCCACTCTCACTACAAAATACTCAGTCCAGTTAATACTGAAAATTAGCTATGTATTTCAGTTGAGGCTTGTTAGTTACACATAATAGGATAAAGATGTGAACAATGAAGGTGAAGAGAAACATGTCCACAAATTATTTACCATATTAACACCACTTTGATTTCCACATCACCATAGAGGTACCAAGAATGATGCGATACTCTACATTTTACATGGCGAGTTCCCCAGTAGGCCTGTGAACTATGATAAGCACACAATCAAGAAAATATGTGTTTTGAAG
The DNA here is from genome assembly GCF_023864345.2 of Schistocerca serialis cubense. Lineage (NCBI taxonomy): Eukaryota > Metazoa > Arthropoda > Insecta > Orthoptera > Acrididae > Schistocerca > Schistocerca serialis. The sequence continues at coordinate 71,219,707 of NC_064647.1, forward strand.
ATACAAGAAAATACCATGTATCAGCAAAATGCATCACCAAATATGAATAAGAAAGGACAAAATTAAATATTTTCAGATATCTATGTAAAAATCTTGGCAAGTTTTACGGCTACATTGAAAATCAAATACAAAGTAATTGGCATTAACAAGCGTTGTGTCCTACAGGAAGCACTAAAACATGTGAGACAGGGATAAAAAGGATTCAATGAACTTTAATGGAAGAGAAACAGACATCTATAAAAATCTAAACAACAATGCGAACAGGGTTGTAAAAGGAACTTCAGAAAGAATTCCACATGCAGCAAGTGTTTTTTCTTGTAAGCATTCCACATGGGCATGGTCTAAATGAAGCCTGGCGTTTAAATAAAGACTGAAAGTACAAACAGAAAGTTCAAGAATATACGTAGCTTTTTCCTGGAGCTACAAGCTCAGAAAAGGAACATTTCATGGAACACATCCTGCACAGGAATGATTTAAAAAACCATACTGTGCAAAGAAATGCCAGATAGTATAAGGTGCCCAAGACACGAAACACAGATCAATCCCACTGTCAACAATGAAAGAAACAGTTATCAATATCCCCACAACAACCTTCACTGTGGAGGAGCCGCAGCACATGAAAGGAAGAATTGCATTCCATGGTCAGTGGACAAGTGAAAAGGAATGTAATTTGAATTTGCGTCAATACTGACAATGCTGAAAAGAGGAAAGTGTTTGACATCAGGGCTATACACATCACCAAACAGTCAGGTAAATGGGTTTATGAAGGAGCTATTACTGCTTTCACACAGGACTGTCTGAATTGTCTTGCATAATGACAGCAGGTGATCTAAACATGAACTCATTGAAAGACAACTGTTATACTGAAACAGCCCTATAAGGCGCAGTGAAATTACAGAGACACAGATCATGTAATTATCAATTTACCACTTTACAGTCGAGTTACAGGTCTTAAATAGAGCCACTGCAGACGGCAGTCAGGAAGATACAGGAAATTACAGACCAGTAACTATTACACCAACATTATCTAAAACAGAATGTAATTAAAGCCAATAGTTAATTTTATAGCAGAAGTATGCCCAAAATGTGTTTAGTAATTTTAGATCTACCAGAACAATAACAGCTGTCTGTCTAGTAACTAAGGCACTAGGTTAACAGAAGTTTGTGGCATATTTCTTGACTATTCAGAGGCCATTGTGTGTGCCATAACATATACTATTAGATATTCTCCTTGACTGTGTACTGGGGAAAGGGGCTGGTATAAAATTATCTATGGAAAATGAAGATGTGTGGAAAGAAAAGTGAACAGCTCTATTACAAGTATCTGTTCAAATTTTTAATTTAATTAAACAGTGGAAATTCTAGGTCAGAATATAAACATTATTATGGAAAGGATAAACTGGTACTCACTGTGAAGACAAACCATTGAGATCCAGATAGACATGATGGAAAGACTGACATATCAGCTTTCAACCACAACCTTCTTCAGGAAAGACACACACTCAAGTCCCTATTCCACAATGTGCTAAACCATAGACCTGTGCACCAGCATCCCAAGTGTGCACATCTTTAACTAACAGCAGGTTCACAGGGACCCATTACACCATCCACATGGGATATACCTGGCATGCATGCACAGTAAACGATGGTAACGCATGAAACATGAACAGAACTATCGTATCTCTAAGTTGTTTGTTCTACTGCACGAAGCAGCTGCAAAATACTAACGCGAATTCTTTACAGATGAATGGAAAAACTGGTAGAAGCCAACCTCGGGGAAGATCAGTTTGGATTCCGTAGAAATCTTGGAACACGTGAGGCAATAATTACCCTACGACTTATCTTAGACGAAAGGTTAAGGAAAGGCAAACCTACATTCCTAGCATTTGTAGACTTAGAGAAAGCTTATGACAATGTTGACTGGAATACTCTTTTTCAAATTCTGAAGGTGGCAGGGGTAAAATACAGGGAGCAAAAGGCTATTTACCATTTATACAGAAAGCAGAGGGCAGTTATAAGAGTTGAGGGACATGAAAGGGAAGGAGAGGTTGGGAAGGGTGTGAGACAGGGTTGTAGCCTCTCCTCAATGCTATTCAATCTGTATATTGAGCAAGCTGTAAAGGAAACAAATGAAAAGTTCGGAGTAGGTATTAAAATCCATGGAGAAGAAATAAAAACTTTGAGGTTCGCCGATGACGTTGTAATTTTGTCAGAGACAGAAAAGGACCTGGAAGAGCAGCTGAACAGAATGGACAGTGTCTTGAAAGGAGGAGATAAGATGAACATCAACAAAAGCCAAACGAGGGTAATGGAATGTAGTTGAATTAAGACGGGTGATGCTGTGGGAATTACATTAGGAAATGAGACACTTAAAGTAGTCAAGGAGTTTTGCTACTTGGGGAGCAAAATAACTGATGATGGTTGAAGTAGAGAGGATATACAATGTAGACTGGCAATGGCAAGGAAAGCATTTCTGAAGAGAAATTTGTTAACATCGAGTATAGATTTAAGTGTCAGGAAGTCATTTCTGAAAGTATTTGTATGGAGTGTAGCCATGTATGGAAGTGAAACATGGACGATAAATAGTTTGGACAAGAAGAGAATAGAAGCTTTCGTAATGTGGTGCTACAGAAGAATGCTGAAGATTAGATAGGTAGATCACATAACTAATGAGGAGGTATTGAATAGGATTGGGGAGAAAAGAAATTTGTGGCACAGCTTGACTAGAAGAAGTGATTGGTTGGTAGGACATGTTCTGAGGCATCAAGGGATCACCATTTTAGTATTGGAGGGCAGCGCGAAGGATAAAAAATCGTAGAGAGAGACCAAGAGATGAATACACTAAGCAGATTCAGAAGGATGTAGGCTGCAGTAGGTACTGGGAGATGATGAAGCTTGCACAGGATAGAGTAGCATGGAGAGCTGCATCAAATCAGTCTCAGGACTGAAGACCACAACAACATGAGCATTCAGGTTAGCTACTGACAACTGACTCCTGATTCATCAGATTCAGTTCTCATTGTTTGTCAAGAGAGTTGTTACTAACATCAGAACACAGTGCTAAAGCCACCAACAACCTAAGTGCAAATTTACTAAAGATTAAGCAGTATGATGACTGCACTTAAAGGAAACCAATATTTAAGTAAAAACTAAGTGTGCTGCATTATTAAACACATACGTTTGATTTTAACACAAGGGAAAATTGTAATCATGCTGAAACAATTCTGCCAAAATTGACCTACAGAATCCATAAATGCAACATGCTTCCTACACAGTAATCTGCCATTGTACATACAGATGAAACCAAATATGGCTGTTTTCAAAGTAAATCTTTAATCCAGTGTGTACAGTACTTCGAAGCTAAACATTATGTAACATACAGAGAATCACTTCTTTTATTTATATATTCATGTAACTGTAATTCTGAACTAAATTTAGTCATGATGTGTGAGGTATCATTATTTGAAAGACAAATGTTACTACTAATCATGCATAAAAATCAACGTCACATTGATTTAATTCTTACCGTATGTGTTCAGGATCAACATCCTTTGTCAGTACTTCCCTTTCACATGCGCACTAGAGGAGATGGCGAAATTCCCTAATGACGTAGAGATTCAGCCACATCCTCTCTGCTTCAGTGTGGGTGGAGAATCCAAAATCCTTTTTACACCTACAGATGCCACATTTTACCTGCAACATTACACTTGTTAGTTCAACTGCCATCAAATCAGTAACTACCAATAACTATACCTTATTTTTCACTTTTTATATAATTCCATCATACTGGGGGACAGGATATGGCTGAAGCAAATTACAGACTGTAATTTTTAATATGTTTAACAAATGTGGAAAAGATAGCACTAATATGTTTGGGTGAGTATTCTGTGCCATTTGAATTTGTAGGATACACACTCAGCTAATTCTATTTACTGTGGCACACTTACTGACAACAGTCTGGTGCAGTACACAGTCTGCCATAGCAGCACACTATTTAGAGCAGAATATGACAGCAGGTGATTGCAAGACTCTTACTAGGCTAAAGGCTGTCTAAAATAAAACCATCCCAATGCAAATTTTATGATACCAGTTTGGTAGCTTATTCAAAACAGTGCCAAATTCCGGCATGTTCAATGTAACGTTCATTAACCAGGTCAATGTATTTCATTTCAGCCTGATTTAGTTTCCAGTCCACATTTATTTTGCCCACCTTGTGTATGCTTCACATACTGCACAAGCATCAGTACTAAAACATTTAATTAGCCATCCATCATGCAGTCCGTAACGAAGCAGGACAGATTTTAAGAATGACCGGACTCTTTTTAGTATATTTTTTATCTCACTTATAATTTTTTGATAAAACTAGCAACCAGGTTGTGCAAGATGGCGGCTAGTGTCGATGTACAGTGTTCATGCGAAAAAAGTGAAAATTACACCGAACAAAACAGCATGTGCACGAATTGTAGTGATGAAATCAGAAGGATAAATGATCATGTAAGTAGTCTGCAACTAACCATTAATACTCTGATTAGCGAACTAAAATAACTTGCATCTGGGAAGTGTGAACCTACATCAAACATGCCTCACAGTTACCACAAAATTCCAGGCAAAGTGAAAAACAAAGTCCCTTATTCTCAACGAAGCTTATTGTATGAGTGAAATATCATGTTTACAAGCAGATTCAGTGAGCTATCAACTGTACAAGATAAGAAAGATTGTGTATGTGATAAAACTAACTTCAGAGCTGAATATGAAACTACAAACACTTCGTTGTGCTAATTGGTGGGTAAATGACTTATATAAAAACAAAACACTCAACAAAGCAAAACAAGAACTAAAAAGGTGCTTAGGACAGTTTACACACACAAATGTTTCAGTGCTGAACATCCCACATCGGCATGACTTACCGTCTTGGTCATGCGTAAATAAAGAAATAATCAATGCCAACCAACAAATTTCATAACTTTACAAACATTTCAGAAATGTAGAACTCGTAAATGTTAATAATATTGGGTGCAGATTCCACAAGTAACATGGATTGCACATTAAGAACATGGGAAAAAAACTGCTTGTCAGAAAAATTGAAGAAATTATCATTAAGAGGCATCAAACACTCAAAAGTAAAATCATCCTGGATTGGCCCCCAAATATTTGAAGGAAACAACGCCAGCAAGACCTCACTCACCAACATAAACAGCAAAAGGAGGAACAAGGTGCCTCCAATATTCAGGCACAGCAACAACAATGAATGCAGTAACAGCTCTACCAAGTGCAGACCCAGCTCTAACACCAGCAGCAATATTATCAACACTAGGATCAGCAGCTGAACAACTACCAGGGGAGCCAGACACATTTCCAGCACACCTGAATGATTTTTTATTGACAAGGTAAAGGTAAGTGATCAATTAAATACGCCAAAGCCTAACAAATCCTTTAATTTCATGCTGATTCATCAAAATGTCCAATCATTGCTAAACAAATTAAGTGAAGTTGAAATTTTATGTACTGATGAGCTACAAAACACTTCAGTAATGTGTGTAACTGAACACTGGCTGCCTAAAGATGCAATGTCAGTCACAAAACTTGCAGACTTCAATCTTTCATCATCATTCTCTAGAATTACATCCAGTCATGGAAGGTCGTGTATATTTGTTAAAAGTGGCATTGATTTTTGTAACATAAAACCCATTTAACTGTTAGCTGAAGAAAAAGTTTTTGAAGTATCCGCAGTTGAATACTCTGCATTGAAATCAATAATCATCTGTGTATATAAGAGCCTCGATGGGAACTTCAATAATTTCTGTCATCAACTAGAAGCAGCTTTAAATACTATAAACAACTTCAACAAAACAGTGATCATAGGTGGAGATTTTAATATTGATTTTCAAGAAATCTCAAAAGACCAGCAAAGCTTGATGACCCTACTGGAAAGATATAACATAAAAGGCACCATAGACTCTCCTCCTACAAGAGTTACACCAGGGTCATTCCATGTCAAGTCACCCAGTCCTTGACACCAACCATGTCAGATTTTGATGAAACTTGGTACAATTACTTCTTTTATCATCCTGAAAGCACTTATAAAATTTTTGTGCTCTATCTCTTATAGTTGTTTTTTTTATAAATTTTTAAAGTTTTTAGATATGGTGTTGTTTCAGCAGTTGGAAATTGTAACTTAAACGTGTCCTCACAACTAAAAAAAATTGTATGTTAAAGAATACTCAAGATATCAGTATGAAATTTTGGAATAAGTTTGTGTATTATATCTAAATGTTAAAAAATTACCATAAAGATATATTAAAATATTCCAAATGAAAAAAAATTTACAATTTTTTTTATTTTTATTTATTTTTTTTTATTTAGCTAACGGATCTAGAGTCTCAGACCTGATAGAAAGCTCAAATTTGTTTTAAAATACTCTTATTTGTATAGGCTATTAGATAGAAGAAAAATTATGTTGGCTTTTTAACCTGTTTAATGGTTATCTAATTTTTAAAATAATATTAATTATATTTTAAAAATAAAAAGTACCAAGTGACTTAGACACTGAAAATAAGTTTTTGTCTTCTTGGAGTAACAATGTACGCTTGGATTTTGTTTTGTTACTCCTGTGTTTTGAAGTAGAAAATTATTACAGTGTGAAATAGTGCTTGGATAGTATTTTATTAAGTTCATTCGAACTTTCAGTAAGTACTGTTACTTAGTTTACAGAGATTCTTTTCCAATATACTATAAAAGTAACCAGAACAGTAATCAGACCAAAAGTGAAATCAGTATGTCAGATATTCAAACCTGTAGTGTAGGATTATTTAAAAAATCTGACTGTTTCCAAACAACCTACACACCTTCAGAAAAGTTACAACTGGTATCTGAATTGAGTGAGGAAGAAAAAGATTTGATCCACTTACGATCTGGAATTAATCTGTGTGAATTTAAGAATATATGTTCACACCACAGCTACTACTTTTTAAATGTTTTTGAAAAGTATCAAACAACATGTGTAGGCCCACTAAAAAAACCACAAAAAGCCCATCAAAAAATTGTTGAGAAGTGTAGGCTTGGATCTTTCAAAACAATTACTGACAAAAAATATTAGCATAAAACCTGGACAAAAGCTTTGCTCAACATGCCATAACTTTTGTGAGGAAAAATTAAGAGTTGAAGTCAATGAAAGTGAAACAGATGATGAAGTCATGGTTAAATTAGAATCATTGGAATCCAGAAATGAATCCCTCATACAAACAAACATTGCTCTTGATAATTTAGGTTTAATATCGATAAAGCTTCATGGCTTGTCAGAACAAAGTGAAGGGTCTTATTTTAAAAGGAAGGTTAGCAGTATTGAAAAGACTGCAAAAAAGGTGGTTTCAAAAGCATTAAAATATGATGCACCAAGTTCTGATGATGACGAAGAAGATAAAAGTGTGGTTGAGAAAGCAAAGGATTTTGATGTAATGATTTCTCTTATGAAAGAAGATTTCATCTGTTGGGAGGTCTAGAAAAAATCCAGATTCTGACCTTGGCTCCAGATTCTTGGAGTCGAAATAAAATGATGAAAGAATTTAATGTAAGTGAGTACATGGTGTGACAAGCTAGAAAGCTAAAATCTGAAAAGGGTATTTTGGAAACTCCTGGTCCAAAAAAAGGTAAAACTCTTTCTGAAAATATTGTAAGACTTGTAACAGATTTTTATGAAAAAGATGAAAGTTCCACAGTGCTACCTGGAACAAAATACGAAGTAAGTGTTCAAAAAATATGTGTACATGCAAAAAAGACTCATTTTGTGTAACTTGAGAGAACTCTATTATTCTTTCAAATGGGAGAATCCCAGGGTAGAAGTAGGATTTTCAAAATTTTGTTTCTTGAGACCTAAATGGTGTATCCTTGCTGGTGCTGCAGGCACACACACTGTATGTGTATGCAGTATCCACCAGAATGTGAAACTATTACTGGATGCTGTGAAAATTGAAGAATCTTATAAAGACCTAATTAAGGTGCTTGTGTGCAATACGGAAAACCAAAACTGCATGCTACATCATTGCAACAGCTGTCCTGCAAATACTGCACTAACTGAGTACTTAACTGAAAAACTAAGTGAAGATTATGACTTAGAAGAAGAAATTGTAATCAGTCAGTGGGTTAACACAGACAGGGCAGAAATGATCAAACAGTCTATCAGTGTTGAAGACTACATTTCTTTATTGGTTAGGTCATTGGAAAAGCTCACCCCGCACTCATTTATAGCAAAATCCCAATCAGCAGCCTTTGAAAGATTGAAAGAAGACCCACCACCCAAAACAGCAATTATTGTGATGGATTTCAGTGAAAATTATTCCTTTGTTATACAAAATGAGATCAAAAGTTACCACTGGAGTAGAGGTGGTTGTACTCTACACCCAGTTGGAGTTTTTCTAAGAAATGAGGAAAACAATGTTTTTGTTTCTAACCACTGTTTTATTAGTGATGACCAAGAACATGACACTGGTTTTGTTAACTTTGTACAAAAAGAAATTACAAAGTGGCTGTCATTACATCATACTGACATTGACTCAGTTCACTACTTTACAGATGGTTGTGCCGGGCAGTACAAAATAGAAACAGTTTTAAAAATTTGACTGAACACTTGGGAGACTTCAATTTGAAGGTCCAACACTCTTTTTTTGCAACAAATCATGGGAAGTCAATTTGTGATGGCCTAGGAGGAACTATGAAAAGAATTTTAAGGAAAGCCAGTCTACAGCTTTCAGACGAAGAACAAATAATGACAGCAATCGAGGTGTACAAGTTTTGTGAAAAAGATATTGAAAACATTCATTTTCACTTTATTGACAAAAAAGAAGCTGATTTGCTACGGTTAAAACTAGAAAAACGTTTTTCAGCAACCTGAACCATTCCTAGAACAAGAAGTTTTCATAACTTCAAACCACTTCCAACAAACAACCTTGAAATTAGAAGGACTACAGATAGTGCAAAACCCTCCTTAGTCTTTTCTTTCCGTTCTTCTTCTGATTTGGTTCGTGTTGAACCATCCATAAATAGCTATGTGGCTGCAAATTATGTAGTAACTGGTACTTTGGACTGGTAAAAACAATATTCAGTGATGAAGAAGATGCAGAAATTCTATTTCTACATCCTTCAGGACCAGCTGCATCATTTTATTGTCCTGAAAGAGAAGATTCTTGCATAGTGCCTTTGGAGCACATAGTCTGTGTAGTAGATGCACCTCAATCAAGCAGCACTGGAAGAATGTATTACTTCAGAAAAAGACTGTATCAAAAGAACTGAAAGCTCTTGGATGAGGTGGAAAAACAGTTTGAATCAGCATTAATGTTTATTAAAAAGACAAAATTACTCAAAAAATTCAATGTTTCAAGCAATCAGTTGGGTTATAGATAAGTGTCAGAAGTACACTATCTTTGTACATAATTCTAATGTAATCTACTATAATTAATAAACATGTTAAAAAGCCATCATTATTTTTGTTTTATCAAGTAGCCTATATGTTTAAGAGTAAATTAAAACAATTTGAGCATTCTATCAGGTCTGAGACTCTAGATATTGCAATTCTTATAAAGCAAAACATCCATTAAAAAAAAAAAAAAAAAAAAAAAAAAGAAAGAAAGAAATACATATATTTTTTTCATAGAAAATATTAATACATTTTAATAATATCATTTTTATCTTCAAATATGTATAATAAATAAACTTGTTGCAAAAACTCATGACGTTATCTAAAAGAGTTTTTAAGATAAGCAATTTTAAAGTTTTGAATACAAATTAAATTTACCATTTCCGAAAGTTCGGAAAACGCAAAACATGAAAACTTTAAAAACTTATTTAAAAAAAACTATAATAGATACAGCAAAAATATTTGCAGGTGTTGTCAGGATGGTATTAGAACCATTTGAGCCAAATTTCATGAAAATCTAAGGAGGTGGGTGTAAAATTTATTTTTTATTGGGTGATTTGATATGGAATGACCCACCAGCAACTAGCTCAACAATTGATCAAATATTAATACACACAAATGTAAATCACAATTTCTGTGTTGGAAATCTTAATACTGGCTTCAGTGATCACTATGCACAGTTTATTGCTTTGCACACCCAAAGTGAAACAACTGAGAAAGAAGAACTTGTAAAAGAAGTGCAAGGGAATTCACTAACAAACAAATAAACCTTTTTATACACAGACTAAGTGAAGAAACTTGGTATGAGGTGTATACTTGTGAAAATACTAACAAAAAGTTTGAAAAACTCATGGAAATCTTCATGTCATACTTTGAAGCTGCATTTCTATAAATAAAAAAAAAAAAAAAAATCAATGTCAACCTAACTTCAAAAAGAACAAATGGATTACGACAGATATTAGAATGTCTTGTGCAGAGAAAAGAAGATTACATGATATAGCAAAGACACAGAATGTGTCTCCTGAATTTCATTTGTACCTGAAGAATTACAAGAGGATCCTCAAAAATTTAGTAAGGAAAGCTAAAAGAATGGCAAATGACAAATACATTGAAAATTCAAAAACAAATCTAAAGCTACATGGTAAGTTATAAAAAATCAAACAAATGAAACTGAACAATATAAAAATATGAACTTATGTTATGAAGGGCAAATGATTTCTTGCCCAACAGAAATTGCAGGGACCTTCAACAAATATTTTGCAAACATAAGTGAACAGTTGGTGAGTGGACTGGAAGAACACCAGAAAATATCACCTCCATCATGCAATAGTGTGAGAAATGTGTCTACATCTTTGTTCCTTTCACCCACAAATACTGAAGAAATTTTATCAGTTACAAAAACCTTGAAAACAGGGTACTCATGAGGAATTGATGGAATACCAGATGCAATTATTAAAAAATGCTTTCTTGCCTTAGCTGAACCCTTGACACATTCGTGCAACAGCTCACTGGCATCAGGAACCTTCCGTTCATGCTTAAAAAAACAGCAAAACTGAAACCATTGTTCAAAAAAGGAAATCCGGGATGTGTTTCAAATTACAGGCCAATAACCCTACTGCCTGTATTTTCAAAAATTTTAGAAATTTTTTTTTTAAAGGGATTGTCTGATTTCTTAATAAAAATAAAATTCTCTCTCCTTCACATCATGGCTTCAGGAAAGGCTACCGTATTTACTCGAATTTAAGCCGCACTCGAATCTAAGCTGCGCCTGAAAAATGAGACTCGAAATTAAGGAAAAAAAAAATTTCCTGAATCTAAGCCGCACCTGAAATTTGAGACTCGAAATTGAAGGGGAGAGAAGTCTTAGGCCACACCTCCAAAGCGAAACAAAGTTGGTCCATTGTAATATGAGACACAATTTAGGTCGAATGACTGACGATACTGCTACAGTAGTTTGGTTCGAGCCGTAAGCTTAGCAGTTAAGCTTTACCAGGTAACCATTGCTATGCGTCAGGCACTCCGTCCATATTTATACGGGTACCCTTCGTTTTTCACGTGCTTTGTCTGGTTTGAATTGATTGCTTATTTTTCTTTGATCTGATAAGTGCTGTTCTCTTTGTTATAGGTGTTTACGTCACTCTGAGCTGAAAATGCATTACTGTACTGTGTCATGCATTGTTTGTCGCACTCTGATAATGAATGTTTACGACCTTTCGCCGCTCGCAGCATGGTTTGCTTTTGTGCGTGCTACCGCCGCTTACAATAAAGAAAGAAAGAAAAAAAAAAAGGAATTGTCTCAGTCGCGAAACAATGGCAAGAGACCGCTATTTGCTGTTATTTACACTGCTGCTTTCTTTGTTAATGATCAACAAGAACAAAGTAATAAACTGCGTATGATAGAATATGTTCTGAACGAGAGTTTAGCGAAAAGTTTTCTCTGCTTGAAAATCTTTGCAGACGCCTCTTTAGTACATTACTTTCTGCACAGAAATTAGTCATCTTAGATTCAAAAATGTAGTCAATTGCCATGCTTCATTGCTGACTGTATCCCTATTAGGCATAAGAATAATAAGAATATAAACATGATATGATATGTGTATACTTCTGTGTTTGCTGTTGTCTCACTCTAGTTTCGTAGTTTATTAGCCAGACAGGATTTAAATGAGATAGCAGCAAACGCAAAAGAATACATGGCAAAATGTTTATATTCGTATTATTCTTATAGTGAAGACAATACTGCATGTAATTCACAAAAGTTCCCATTAGCATCCATCTCTTCTCACAGGTAGGAAAAAATTCAGAACGTAGAATTGGCCATACAAATATCGCAAACAGTCTTGCCAGTCGGACTTTCGTAGTACATTGAAAAGCTGCTACATTCGAAGATGAACAATACGGAATTTGTATTTACTTCATTGGATAATGTATGAAAATGCAGGGGTCAAAATTTGGGGTGGAGGAAAAAGCTTGTCTTCTGCCTTTTTTTTTTAAATTTATTTACTGACACAGAGGTTTGGGCGCCAGTATTTATCTTTGTGCCTGCAAAGCATGCCTGAGTAGCGCTACATATATTCGATGGCAGAAGTTAGTTGTGGTGGCACCGACCAACATATTTCAGAACTTCCGCTTACTTTGCACTCGATTCTAAGCCGCAGGCGGTTTTTTGGATTACAAAAACTGGAAAAAAAGTGCGGCTTAGAATCGAGTAAATACGGTATTCAACTGAAAGTGTAATATTTGAATTTCTTAATGAAATCTATACTGGATGTAAGTGAGTTTTTGACAGGAATATGTCTTGATTTATCTAAAGCTTTTGATGTCATTGCCCATAATGCCCTACTGCAGAAGCTTGACCAATTAGGAATTAGAGGTATATCCAATGAGAGGCTCAAGACATACCTATTTGGTCGCAAACAGGTAGTTGAAGTGCAATATACTGACCATAACAAAATCAGCTACTACTATTCAGGATATGAAAAATGTGAAATACGGTGTCCCTCAAGGGTCAGTATTAGGACCAATTCTGTTTCTCCTCTATGTCAATGATCTTGTGTACAACAGGCATTGCCAAATTACCCTCCTATTTGCAGATGATACAAGCTTCCTTATTAGTGTTAAACCCAGAAGAAAAACTAAAAGACTCTACTATTCAAACAATGAACAGTGTAGAACAGTGGTTCAGCTATAACTAGCTGATTATAAACAAAGAAAAGACAGTAGCTCTGAACTCCTATAATGTAAAAGGAAGACACCACCCAAACATAGAAATAGAACTTAGGGACAGAGTTCTTGAAAGTGTTGACAGCACTAAATTTCTGGGACTCTGGCTTCAGAACAACACAAAATGGGAGGTACACATTGAATTTTTGCAAAGAAAACTAAGCAAAACCTGTTACATGATACGGATCTTAAAAACTTGTTGCAGCAAAGCCAGCCTGTTAAATGTATACTACTCCTATGTGCATTCTGTAATTAAATATGGCATAATCTTCTGGGGTAATACAACAACAAATATTAAACTTTTCAGGATGCAAAAGAGAATACTAAGAATTATTGAAGGGGTAAACAATACGAAATAATGCAGACCCGTCTTCTAAAAACTGTCAGTTTTTCCTCTTTCTTGCAATTTTATCTATGAAACATCAGTTTTCATCAAACACTATATTGATAGACACCCAGATATCTTATTAAAAAATGAAGATATACATGCACACAATACAAGGCAAAAATCTGATCTTCATATGAAACAGGTGAGAACAACATTGTGCCAAAAAGGCACACTACATACTGGGATAAAGATTTTCAATAATCTACCTAACCGTATTAAATCAATAGGTAAACTCTGTAGTTTTAAGGCTGAAGTAAAGGCATATTTAATTGATCATTGCTTCTACAGTCTGACAGAATACATGAACACCAAACAACAAAAATAAAGATGAATTATGAATATGCTACTTTGCATGTTCCCTGTAATGTTTGTTGTATGTATAAATCTCTGCTAAATTACTTCAACATCTAGTCCTTAGGTTTGCAATACAAACGGTATTTTATCTTGTAAATACCTAACCGTGTCCAATATCCTTGTATATGTTTCATACATGTAGGATTTGGAGGACTAGATAAATAAACTGCTCATCAGTTTTAGTCTTAAAAAAACTATTTTTTGAAGGCAGAGCAATTTACTGAATTCTAATGTCTCCCATCCATTGCCTCATTCATGTTAATGATGATTATAGGCTTTTCATAAGACACAAGAAACATTGTACATGATACGTTAATGTAACATCACCATGCAGTGTAGGTAATGTGCACTAAATTTATGAGTCCCACTGGTATCTCAGACAGGTTTTGAGGAATATGGCGGTGCACGTTGATGTAGTAATAAATTGATCGGTTAACTATGAGTATTTAGCATCTACAAAGTACACATCATGTGATATAATAGTAAAAAGCAGTATTAGAACTTGCCCAGTGATGCATATGTGGTATCATCCACACTGATTTGCGAAAGTAAATCTCGAAAACATATCGTGTGCTTGTGGAACAAAGTGCAACGGTTATCTAGATGCAACTGGAATGTATCGTGAAAATCACAAAACCAATGTATTAGAAACACTGCAGAAAGAACTTCAAGCCACAAGACAACATGCTCTGCTACTGGAAAGCATGATCAAAAACCTTTATGAACTGCCACATAAGGAAAAGTTAAAAATTTGTACAGTGATGATGTTTTAAATATTTGTACTAACAAAAAAAGTGACGCTCCATTGAAGAAGAGTGAACATGAAAAATGTGAAACAGTAAACAAAGGTAAGAGTGAACATGAAAAATGTGAAACAGTAAATAAAGATACCCTACAAAGTGCTTCTGAACAACTCTCGTGTAATTTAAAAATGGTTCAGAAAAATGACCGCAGTGAGTTGAAAACAAACACGAATATGAGTCAGCTTACAAATAACAAAAAACAGGTACTGTTACTTTCAGATAGTGATGGTAGGAACTGTGCAAAAGTACTGAACAAAATTTCTACAACCAGCTATAAATTTACATCTTGGATAAAGCCAAATGCTATATTCAAAGAAACAACATGCAATATACAAAACAAAACGTCTAGTCTAGGACTATATGATTATGTTGTTGTCTTAGCTGGTGCAAACGATATTAATGGATCAAAACGTGGTTTTATGACATCACTAGGTGAAATGATTGCAAAAACTAGACACACACAACTAATTCTATGCACAATTCCATATAGATATGACATGCCCAATGAAAACTGCAAAATCTACCAAATGAACAGTTACTTGATGCAAAGGGCATCTTACAGTGAACACATTAGAGTTTTATATGTAAATGGCTTCCTCCAATGGAAAGATTTCACCAGGCATGGGTTTCACTTACATAAAAATGGGATAAAGAAACTGTGTGTTAATCTGCTGAATGCCATCAAAAGTCCACTGGTAACAAGAAGTGCCATAAAACGTGTTACACCAGGACATCAAACATATTTGTGGTCCAATGAAGCTAATTTGGTGGACAATCTCAGAAGAATGAGCAATACTGCAGCTGAACCAACAGCAACACCAGGAGCTGAAGAGCCATCAGTAACAACAACAAAAGTGAATATACAGTTAGGGTCATCAAGGAAAACACCAGAAACAGTTTTAGAAAAGAAGAAGGTATCCACAGTCAGCACTAAGTCACCACCAACATCCTATGCAAATATCTCGTCAAGTGCCACAAATCAGTCAGCCCACAACATCCAAGTGGAAACAGCAAAAAATGTGCAGCCACACTCCAAATCAGTACCACTGGAAACTGTGACAAGATTTCCAACACGAAAATGCAGACCTCCAGCTTACAGCCAGGATTTTTTATGGGCGAGAACACCAGTAGCTCCCTGCTAGCAGCAAACCAAAGGAAAACAGGTGCAGGGCAAAATATTCATGAACCAAAACTACAAGAAAACCCGGTGATTGGTGTCAAAAATCATTCCATTCGGAAATAGTCACTATTATCCTTTAAAATATTACAGCATAATGTGCAGTCAATGTTTAATAAGTTACTAGAAATAGACCTCTTCCTAAAACAAAGCCACACTTAGATGTTCTCTGTATTACTGAACACTGGTTAACAGAAGACAAAATTAAAAAAACGCCACTTGGCGAATTTACTCTAGCTGGTTATTCTTATCGGAACAAAAGTAAGGAAGGTGGTACAGCAATCTATGTCAAAAAATATTTAAGATACAAAAGCCTCACAAAGTACAATAATATGCAAATAGAAACAGACTTTGAATTCTCCTTAATTATCTTAACAGACTATAACCTATTGATACTGAATATATATAGAGCTCCTGATGGGAACATCCAAACCTTCAAACACTCCCTCGAAGCACTACTCACAAAAATTCACTCACTAAACAAAAATCTATTAATAAGTGGAGACTTTAATATTGATTTCCTCACACCTGGAAAAAACAAAGATGAATTGTTGAATATTACAGATTCATTCAACCTATCCCCAACTGTAAACACACCAACCAGGATCACAAAAAATTCAAAAACAGCTCTAGATCAGATTTTCATAAACACAGACAAACCACACCACTCAATAGAAGTCATCAGCACAGGTTACAGTGACCATGAATCCCAAATACTAACAATGAATTTAAATTACGTAGGACAATATCCCACAATAACTAAAATGCAAAGGCAATTTAATGATAATATAAGGCTTTTTAACTATCTGTTAAGGGCTGAAAACTGGGCAGAGGTCTATAAAGAAAATGATGTAAACTACATATTTAATTCCCTCCATGAAACATTTCTCCACCACTTCAATACTGCATTTCCACTGAAATCCAGGAAAATCGGAAACACACAAACTCATGAGTAACAAAAGGGATAAGGATTTCCAGCCAAAAAAAGCGTGACTTAAAAAATCACATGAAACACCATGACATCGATGATCAGTTTAGGTCATATTGTAAGACCTATTTTGCAATCTACAGAAAAGTTATCCAACAAGCAAAAAAATTATACAATGATAAATTTATAAAGGAATCTAACAATAAAATGAAAGGCTTGTGGACAGTTGTAAAAAATGAAACAAACAGTAAGCAGCATGTTATAAACAAAACATTAAAACTAAACCTAAATGATGAAGTCACATCAGATCCCCAAAAAATAGTAAATGGTTTTAATGACTATTTTAGTAAAACAGCAGGAAACCTGATAAAGAACAACTGCCACAGACTAAGTACTCAACACCAAACACTAATAGAAACCATACCAGTACAGGCATCAATGTTTCTTCACAAAGTGTCCAATACTGAAGTACTTGCAGCTATAAAAGGACTAAAGAATAAGTACTCCAGTGGTAGTGACAACATTCCTGATTTAATTGTAAAGAAATGCGGAGAATCCATTGTAGAACCCCTAACCCACATAATAAATGCATCCTTTACAAATGGAGTTTTCCCTGACCTACTAAAAACTTCTAAGATTACCCCACTTCACAAAAAGGGCTCTAAAAATGATGTAGCCAATTACAGGCCCATAGCACAACTCAGCTCATTCTCAAAAATATTTGAAAAATTGTTTTACACCAGATTGGAAGACTTTACTAATAAACTATCCTTATTGACAAAACACCAGCATGGTTTTAGAAAGCAAAAGACAACTACAACAGCTATTTATGAGTATCTCAACAAAACCTTAAAAGCACTGCATAATAAGGAAATCACTACTGGTATCTTTTTAGATTTATCCAAAGCCTTTGATGTAGTTGACCATACCATACTCCTTAAGAAGTTAGCAAATAAAGGTATAAGAGGAATTGCAAACAAATGGTTAGAATCTTACCTGTCAAACAGATTTCAAAAAGTTGAAATTAATTTTGAAAAAAAGAATACAACCACCCATCGATCTACTGTCCACTCCTCTGACACAATGCCCATTAAACACTGGGTGCCACAAGGCTCAATCCTGGGACCCATACTGTTTCTGCTATACATTGATGATGTAAGCACGAAGCTTGCTACAGGACATACCACACTATTTGCCGATGACACAAGTATACTAATAACGGGTACTGATACAGAGGACCACAACCAAAAAATTAAACTGCTTATGTCGTCACTCAGCAAATGGTTCAACGACAACAAACTGATTATAAACATACAGAAAACAATGTACATCAACTTCAGACTCTCATCCCAAAAACAAGAAATGCCTGATGTGATTCTAAATAACCAAGAGCTTATGTGTGTGGACTCTGTCAAGTTTCTTGGCATATGGCTTGAAGGAAATCTTAAGTGGGAGATTCTCACAAATTATATCTCAAAAAAGCTCTCAACTGTGTGTTACATTTTAAGGATACTCAAAAAATCAGTCACAAAATCTGTTCTCATACATGTATATTATGCTTACTTCCATTCTACATTACAGTATGGAATCATATTTTGGGGGAACTCACCTGGAGGTAGATATATTTTCAAAATGCAAAAAAAGCAATACGCATAATATGTAATCTAAGACATAACAAATCGTGCAGACACCATTTCAAAACAATTGGCATTATGATACTGCCCTTTGCTTACATTTATAACATCGTCTCATTTGTCAAGTCATACCTGTTAAACAATGACTGCACACTAAAATTCAATGGAGATATTCATAACTATGCAACAAGGCAGCAACCTGACCTACATATGATTCAGTCCAGAACTACCTGCTACCAAAAAAGTGTTTTAAATGTTGGGATACAAATGTATAATAATTTACCCAATGAAATCAAAGCAACAAAGAACCCAAGAGCCTTCACACATAAGTTAAAAAAATGTCTCTTGGAACATTGCTTTTATGCAGTTGATCATTTTTTTGAAAGGGGTTAAAAATGTAAACAATATGATAAATGTTCAGTTAGGTCTGAAAATTATATACTGTGCATGTCTATGAAATATACTGGATTATTATATACTGTGCATGTCTATGAAATACACTGGACTACTTTACTATTACATTTGTATTGGCTGTTTGTATTTTACCATACAAAATTTGTATTTACTGTTTTGATAAAGATAGCTAACTTCCTCATTGCAAAATAATGTAAAATCTATTTATTAAATATTACTTGCAAATATGTTCCCTTGACCTGTCCAATATCGTATGTACAACCTGACAATTCTATGATTTGTATTAACTGCTTTGTTTAAGATAGATAATTTCCTTGCTACAAAATAATGTAAAAATCAATTTGTAAAAATTACTTGTAAATAGCTCTCTTGACCTACCCAATATCATATGTACAGTGTACAATACTATGATTGCCTGGATCAATAAAAATACAATACAATACAATACAATACAGATCAGTCTCAAACACTGTCTCACAGTGGTGGAGCGGAATTGGAGGTATGAAGCTACAAAGAAGAAGCAGCAACTACTCGTTCAGTTAAACAGCCATATATCAAATAAGGCTAATATAGGTACTGTCAGTGACCAGCATTGATTTGACAGTCCCACCACCCTCAGTACAGGTTTACAACAGTGCAGCAGAATGATAAAACTGCCCCTCTGTTTCTCGGGTTCCAAGCTCTCAGTTGTACATGCACACACACCCCAACAATAATGGTCATGTATCAAATGGGCCCAGCAAGCTGCAACATCAGCAATATAATCACATCTGCAGTCACTGACTAGCGTGTCACAACTGTCTCCTTTTGCATCTTGTGTCCCACTTCTGAAATATGGGTTGCTTGTTAAAATGGTCTTTCACATTTACACCTCATCCTCAGTCCCAATGTCTGAATTATCAGTGCCTAACTTGAAATGTCACTTTCTCGTTCAGTTATTTTACTGAAAGAATAGGGGTACTGTTTGACGAGTAACTATCAATGATGCATTGAACACAATTATACTCTACTCGTGGAACACTGGTGCCCATGGATTCAAGGTGGATGTGGGATAAAGGTCCACAGGATGTGGACCTGTCTCGCTGAGTGCACTGTAAAGACATAAAAGTTGCTGATATTAATTTAAGACAGTTTATCAACAGAAAATTCTATTTGGCAGTTGACACTACAATTACATTTGAAGACTAGCACAGCATCAAGTATGAGTACTAGGTGGACAAGAAGAGATTTAATTATATCAAACATGAGTATACTGTACCTCACGAAAATTGGCGCCTCTCTATTCAGGAAGTATTTTTGTGTCTCTCTTGCACTGCAATTGAAATATTTGTGTTACATTAGGAAGTATCGTTACAGCCAAAAATGGCGAAATGAACATATTTTAACATACAATCAAGCAACTACCTACATCTGTAATAGGGAAACCAAAGACAGCAAAGTCAAGATAAATATAATAGCAATTCACACCATTGTCTCACATGCCATAGGATTTCAATAGTTGGACAGATACAGGCAGTTATAAAAATAGATACATGGTCGATGCATGGATATAAACAAATACAACTTCAGATTGTATGCAGACATTTCCTGCACCATTCATTATGCTGATAAAGTAGCTCTAATCATTTCTGAGCATGCAGCTGTGTCATTAGTTCTTGGACTTCAATAAGCAATACCTGAACAGAGAAGCATGGATTCAATTATTACCTTTGATATGGGACCTTGAGGAACAGCTGCATTGAAATGCCTTTTTGCCATACCCATATTTTGTGGTATCCATCACGTGTAAAATCATTCATTCAAGCTAACCAGCATCTAACAATTCCTTTTATCCAAAATCAGCTGATATTTTGTCTACGCAAGCAATTCCATGATTTGGAAAAATATCTATGCTGAGGGCCACACAAAATTGGACACAAACAAACCATTATATACGTGGGATGATTCTTCACTAACACCCTCAATTGTGCAAACCACAAAGTTAGATTATGCTGAAGCATATGCCATTAATGTATGCCTTTGTGTGGATGGAGTCCTACACCAGCAGAAACGACCATCATGTTAGCAAATGTCACAACAGGACTGAAACTAAATCAAGAGTGGGCAGACAACAACACTCTAGGCTCAGTGCGTGGCACATTGACTAATATGAAATTACACAAATCCACAGTGACCATTCCTTCAGACATGTTCAAAAGAACACACACACACACACACACACACAGACACACACACACACACACACACACACACACACACACACACACACAAAACTGATTTGCCTCAATGGGCAATAGATAAACCACATTCAGTGTGAGATCACCTTCGGGAATGATCATGGAGGAAATGAACAGGGACTGTAGACAGGTGGCACAAGGTAGGAAGAGGCGTGCCAAGATAGCTGCAATAAACATTGTGTCTGGGTGGCGCTGTGGTTCCCAACTTCGAATCCCAGGCCAGCACTCATATTCACTCATCGCCATTGATGCCGTGCAGAGTTCTGATGCAGCACATGTCAATATTCCTTTCCCTCCCTTTCTCCCCTCCATCCTTGAATTTACATAATAAACATAAAAGACACTGAATGACTCCATAAAATGAAGTTTGCCAGTATAAGCACGAGGATTAAGAGAACAAACAGCCACAAAAACAGGCTATTTGTTCAGGGAAAACACTTTACCTTAATACTGCAATTCAAAACAAATGAAGACCAGTTGAGGGCTGTTTTGTGCTCATAAAAACCACTATTGTACTATTTTGATCCCATTTTCTACAAAAGCAGCTTATGCATACGACATTGGAAAAGTCTACCGGTAAGTGGTTTACACAAGTGAAAGCAGTTTATGCATACATTAATACTGCAAATAACACTTCATTCATGATGTGTGCCCACTGTACATTTCATAAAATTAGATATTTTCGAATGGTGTGAAAGCAGCGATGCTGCAAATCTGACGTGAGTGATGTATAATTTTCTTCTTTGCCTGGTGAAGTGGTGGTGATCCATTTTTTGAATATACTGTGCTTCCCTTCTACTTTTATTTTCCTTAATGTAGGTACATGGTAAAAGAAGAATACCAGAAATCTTTTTCATAGTTCTACAAAAGAGTAGGCTTTCATCCAAACATGATTCTAACTGCCTTTGTTTTGCTGTTTGAATGTGCTCATAGCTGCTTTCAAGTTTCACAAAAGTGACCCCATATTACAGGTGTGAATGAAAGTAGGAACTGTATGCATTCTTTACCGTTTTGTCACTACACCAGTATTTTAGTAAGCTGACCTGGCAACAGCTATGTTCGTTCACATTGCATACATTTACTCCACACTGGACTATGCCAATCCTGTGAGACGGTGCACCTAAGGTTGAAAAATAATTTTGGAAGTATGCTGTGAAATAGAGTAAGTGGGGAAAAAAAATCATGAACGGATGTATTTCATGCAGCATTAGATTTTCTCCCTTATGGATTCGGGAGGCACACTACAAAAAATTCATTTTATTGCTACTAATCTGTTAAATTATAAATTAAATCAGCTTTGATTATGTGAATGTTTAGCATTTTTTAGTGTCCATCTGTCAGATATTTACGTATTTTTTGGGAAGAGAGGAAAGGAAAGACAACAGGAAAAGCTTTCAGGAGAGGAATGAACAACGTTTAACCCTTCTGTGGCCATGGCCCTCAATTACAATGTACGCTGCTTCCAACAAAGAATGCCGTCATTGTGGTAAGGTGAGATTTCCTTTGACAATGAGTGCTTATGTTATATCTCTCTTACAGTTATACAGTTCAAGACTGTTAAAAAGAGTGGACTTTCTCAGAACCTGCTACTTATTTCTATTTTTGTTAGTGTGACAGCACCTATGGTAAGATCACTGTCACTTTCTGGTTGCTGCATAAGCAATACTGTAGTAGTGTGTATAGGCCAAAATACTTTATTGTATTTTGTGTTACAGTGCATCAAAGCCTGCTGTCCTCATCTGCCAACACTTCGTTGGTAAATGTTCTGTGTTTTGTTCTTCCCAGACTTCTTTCACATGGCACACCAGATTTTGGGAATGGTTGAAGAGGCAGCAGAATCTGATTTTATGAAGAAATAGAAGCAGATCTGGATGTAAATGAGCAGTACCATACAGCTGTTTGAACAACAGTAAGCATCACTGGAGAGGAAACTCAAGATATGTTGGGAAATGTAAAAATAAAATACATTCTTCAGTTGTACCTAATGAAATTCGTGTATATGTTGTGTTGTCGATCTTTACTGGCTATCAAATTATGCAGTGAAAGAAATTATTGGTCTGAGGATGATGACATTTGTGTTCAAACAGTGAAAGATTCTTTGATTCATAATAGGTATCTTTAACTGAAACCTGAATTACATTTCAATATGGGAAACTTCTTATAAAGCAGTTTATCAGACTCAAGTCCACACACTTTGGATGCAAACCATGGGCCTTACATCTTACTATAGACTGGGAAGGACCAGAATGATGACAATGAGGATCTATCACTGAGTTCCAAAGTACTTTTGGATATGTTGTCCATTGTCACTAATTATTAGTCATGACCACATCCACCAGTAGGGACTAGGCTTCTGTGCATGTGCCACCTTAAGAGAAAGCAGAACAAAGATGTCATCCTTATCACCAGATAAGGTAATGAAAAAGAAACGTGGGGAGGGGAGGTTCTCAGCTTGAATTTGATAGAGAAGGAAATCTTTGTCACAAAATGGAACGGTAAGAAGTATGTTGTACTAGGAATTGATTTTGACCCTGTACCCCCCACAGTCGAAGTCTAACGTAGAATTTCAACCCAGAAACAAAAGCTCAGTATTCCAAAACAACATGCACTGAACACACAAGAATATCATGGATGTGCCAATCTTCATGGATGTCTAAAAGAGAAATACAGAATTGCAATACATGGTTAATCGCAATACTGGTTCCTTTTTGTTTTTATAACTGTAGATATAATGGTTACAAATGCGCAACTGGCTTCCAAGAGGTGCAATGAAGGAACTTTTCCTGTTGAAAGGGTTCAGAAAACAAATTGCCAGAACATATCAAATGTCAACTAATGGAACACCTATGAATTCTGTGTCATGTCCCACCATGATACGACCAGAAACTGTGTGCCCAAGAAATGAGAAAAGTGAAGATTATGTCAGTCTGAGAATTGTAAAGGGAAGCCTAGAACATATTGTGGTTAGTCGAATGTTACACTCCCTACCAAATGCTTTCCAAACATAGTATTTGGCCTTAAATTTTTGTTTTGGAAAGACGATGGGTTAAATCTTTTATAAACGCAAGTTATTGTAAAATAAACAATAACAGTGAAATGGTATCAGTTTATTATTTTCAATTTCCTTATACTACCCATTTTCCTACAAAGCAGTGTAAGGTGAAAACTGCCAAGCGCTCGTTATACAAATCCTCCCCACTCCGCCAAGAGTGTCTTTCCGCCGTCCACCTAACCTTCGTAACCTGTTAGTTCATCCCTATGAAATCCCCAAACCACCTTCCCTACCCTCTGGCTCCTATCCTTGTAACCACCCCCGATGCAAAACCTGTCCCATGCACCCTCCCACCACCACCTACTCCAGTCCTGTAACCCGGAAGGTGTACACGATCAGAGGCAGAGCCACGTGTGAAAGCACTCACGTGATTTACCAACTGACCTGCCTACACTGTGATGCATTCTATGTGGGAATGACCAGCAACAAACTGTCCATTCGCATGAATGGACACAGGCAGACAGTGTTTGTTGGTAATGAGGATCACCCTGTGGCTAAACATGCCTCGGTGCACAGCCAGCACATCTTGGCAGAGTGTTACACCGTCCGGGTTATCTGGATACTTCCCACCAACACCAACCTATCCGAACTCCGGAGATGGGAACTTGCCCTTCAGTATATCCTCTCTTCTCGTCATCCGCCAGGCCTCAATCTCCGCTAATTTCAAGTTGCCGCCACTCATACCTCACCTGTCTTTCAACAACTTCTTTGCCTCTACACTTCTGCCTCGACTGACATCTCTGGTATGTGTGGATGGATATGTGCGTGTGTGCGAGTGTATACCTGTCCTTTTTTCCCCCTAAGGTAAGTCTTTCCGCTCCCGGGATTGGAATGACTCCTTACCCTCTCCCTTAAAACCCACTTCCTTTCGTCTTCCCCTCTCCTTCCCTCTTTCCTGATGAGGCAACAGTTTGTTGCGAAAGCTTGAATTTTGTGTGTATGTTTGTGTTTGTTTGTGTGTCTATCGACCTGCCAGCGCTTTTGTTCGGTAAGTCACCTCATCTTTGTTTTTTTTTTATATATCATTTTTCCCACGTGGAATGTTTCCTTCCATTATATAAACATACAGTACCTTAGAAATAAGCTTAATATATTACAGGTTTTTGTAAGTGAACAGTCACCTCATATAGTAGTGTTAACTGAGCATGGATTAAAATCTGATGAAATTATTTACTGTAAACTAGAGGGCTACTCCTTAGCAAATAGTTATTGTAGACAGCAACGTAAGGGTGGTGGTGTGGCAGTTTACATTAATGAGAATCTCGAGTACAAGAAAATAAACTATCTAGACCAGTACAACAAAGAAGGCTTGATTGAAATGACAGGCATTGAAGTCCATACCAAAGAGTGTAGAGAGGTTATGAGAAAACAAAGTTATTGGGATTTACCATTCACCAAAGGCTGATGTAGTTAGCTTCATAGACATATTTAGTAGAGTAGTGGGACGTTGTGGTCCCAGTGACCTAACTATACTTGGTGATCTGAATATTGAGGCAAAATCTTCCAGTTTGTGTAATATGAGGTTATAGATACTCTTAACTCATATAATCTCATAAATGTAGTAAATAGTGATACCAGGGTAACAAAGTCCACATCTAGCAGAATTGATTACGTTATACTATGTAAACATATTAAAGACAGTGTTAGGTGCTGGAATATTGATTTTCACTACTCTGACCACAAATGCCAGCTTGTAGAGTATCTAAACACAAGCATCGCAAAAATGACAAAAGTTATCGAAAATAAAAGAATCCTAAAAGAGGGTAACATCCTTGCCCTAAGAAATAAATTAGCTATAGAGGACTGGGATCTGGTTTACCAGACTGAAGGATCTGAAAACAAATGGGCCAAATTCTATGATACTATGCTAAGACACTTTGACAGATGCTGCCCTGTTAAGAAAATACAAAGATGTGTTCACCCATAACCAAAGTGCAAAAGCCAACAGACTGATACTTCCAGCAAATATGATAAAACTCAGGCAAAACATCCAAGACCTGGATGTGTTACACAAGTCAACAAACCTGCAGGTTTTTAAGGCCAAGTACAACGAAGCCAAGAAAATCTTTAAGAAAGAGCTTTCAAATCTAAGAAAACAGATATACAGCAGTGAAATAGCTCAATCAGACAATAGCCAAGACCTCATGGAGAATTGTAAATCAATTTCGCAAAGCCACACCAAAGCCAGAAACTGAAATTTTAATTATAAGACATGAAGGAAACACAATTAAAGATCCTAATAAAGTCCGCAATGTTTTCAATAAATACTTTATATCTGCAGCTGTTAGTCTAATTAATAACACAGTTGTGAGTAGTGAGGTAAAGCTCTGCCCCTTTGAAGAGCCACCTTTTGAATTCAAACAAGTAAGTGAAAAAGAAATAGGCAGGATAGTAAATAACCTAAAGAATAAGTTCTCATCTGGATGGGATGGTTTGAGTAGTATCGTGATTAAAAAATGTAATAAGGAATTAGTTAAAATAATCACCCACCTGGTAAACTGCAGTATCAGAGAACATACGTTTCCAAATGTGTTGAAATGGAGCACAGTTAAACCAGTGCATAAAAAGGATCCAAGGAAGAGGTTTCAAATTTCAGGCCCATATCATTAGTACCTGTCTTCAGCAAAGTATTTGAAGTTGTTCTGCTGACAACTTAGTGACTATTTCTTGAAATATAAGTTCCTAACAGAGACACAACACGGATTCCTAAAAAGATCATAGTACTATCACAGCAATTACGGAATTTATTCACAAAACGTATGGTGCCCTTGATCAAGGAATGCAAACAGCTGGCATATTTCTAGACCTTACTAAAGCCTTTGACTCGGTAAACCATGAGTTACTTTTAAGTAAACTTGAGTCATACAATGTAAATGCTGCATCCATGCAATTGCTGGCTACATATTTATTTAACCGCATGCAGTGTACAAAGCTGACTTACAAAATCAATAATCAGATCATTAATTTCCAGTCCAAATATGAGACAGTCACACAAGGTGTACCCCAGGGCTCAATTTTGGGCCCTTTCCTTCTCCTAGTGAACATAAATGATATAGAGCAACCTTTCAACTCCCAACTGGTAACCTATGCAGACGATACCTCACTGTTATTTCTTGGTAAACAAAATGATGAGTTAACGTTGGTAGCAACTGAGGGACTACAGCAAATAACTACTTATTTCCAAGATCAAGGTTTGAAAGTTAATATCAGTTAATCTCAGTTATTGCCATTTAAACTTACAAACTCACACCAAACCTCTATCAGTAACATAGGTGGAATTGAAGTAGTGGACTCAGAAGGCTGCAGATTTCTAGGTATTCACCTAGATGAAAATCTAAGATGGGTAAACCATATCAAATTTTTATGCAATAAAATCAGCAGTTCATTACATCTAATCAGCCAGTTATCAAAAGTAGTTCCACAACACACATTAAAATCAATTTATTATGGAACCATTTTTGCACAGATTAATTACGGGATAGAGATATGGGGTTGTGCTGCCGACATACATATGAACAGAATATTAACTCTACAGAAAAGAGCAATGAGAATTATCCATGGATTAGGGTATAGAGATTCATGCAGGGAAATCTTTGTTCATCATAAATACCTCACAGTCTACTCACTGTATCTTTACAAATTAATTATATTTTTTCTGACACATCAAAACAAAGAAACAAAGTGACGTGATATGCATGCCTATAATACAAGAAATAAAGACTGCTACTAAAGACAAAGAACAAAATTAAAAACAACAGACCATAGACCATGCATTAGTGGTCAAATATGGTACAACAGATTACCGAGTTCTATAAGGTGCCACAAAGGGAACTTATTCAAAGTGAAACTGAAACATTTCTTGATTGAAAAGTGTTTATACTCTTTAAGTGAATATTAATATTAAACTAAAATAAATTATTGTGTATATATATTGTTTGTGTGTCTATCGACCTGCCAGTGCTTTTGTTTGGTAAGTCACATCATCTTTGTTTTTATATATATAGACTCCTGGAAATGGAAAAAAGAATACATTGACACCGGTGTGTCAGACCCACCATACTTGCTCTCCGGACACTGTGAGAGGGCTGTACAAGCAATGATCACACGCACGGCACAGCGGACACACCAGGAACCGCGGTGTTGGCCGTCGAATGGTGCTAGCTGCGCAGCATTTGTGCACCGCCGCCGTCAGTGTCAGCCAGTTTGCCGTGGCATACGGAGCTCCATCGCAGTCTTTAACACTGGTAGCATGCCGCGACAGTGTGGACGTGAACCGTATGTGCAGCTGACGGACTTTGAGCGAGGGCGTATAGTGGGCATGCGGGAGGCCGGGTGGACATACCGCCGAATTGCTCAACACGTGGGGCGTGAGGTCTCCACAGTACATCGATGTTGTCGCCAGTGGTCGGCGGAAGGTGCACGTGCCCGTCGACCTGGGACCGGACCGCAGCGATGCACGGATGCACGTCAAGAACGTAGGATCCTACGCAGTGCTGTAGGGGACCGCACCACCACTTCGCAGCAAATTAGGGACACTGTTGCTCCTGGGGTATCGGCGAGGACCATTCGCAACCGTCTCCATGAAGCTGGGCTACGGTCCCGCACACCGTTAGGCCGTCTTCCGCTCACGCCCCAACATCATGCAGCCCGCCTCCAGTGGTGTCACGACAGGCGTGAATGGAGGGACGAATGGAGACGTGTCATCTTCAGCGATGAGAGTCGCTTCTGCCTTGGTGCCAATGATGGTTGTATGCGTGTTTGGCGCCGTGCAGGTGAGCGCCACAATCAGGACTGCATACGACCGAGGCACACAGGGCCAACACCCGGCATCATGGTGTGGGGAGCGATCTCCTACACTGGCCGTACACCACTGGTGATCGTCGAGGGGACACTGAATAGTGCACGGTACATCCAAACCGTCATCGAACCCATCGTTCTACCATTCCTAGACTGGCAAGGGAACTTGCTGTTCCAACAGGACAATGCACGTCTGCACGTATCCCGTGCTACCCAACGTGCTCTAGAATGTGTAAGTCAACTACCCTGGCCAGCAAGATCTCCGGATCTGTCCCACATTGAGCATGTTTGGGACTGGATGAAGCGTCGTCTCACGCGGTCTGCACGTCCAGCACGAACGCTGGTCCAACTGAGGCGCCAGGTGGAAATGGCATGGCAAGCCGTTCCACAGGACTACATCCAGCATCTCTACGATCATCTCCATGGGAGAATAGCAGCCTGCATTGCTGCGAAAGGTGGATATACACTGTACTAGTGCCGACATTGTGCATGCTCTGTTGCTTGTGTCTATGTGCCTGTGGTTCTGTCAGTGTGATCATATGATGTATCTGACCCCAGGAATGTGTCAATAAAGTTTCCCCTTCCTGGGACAATGAATTCACGGTGTTCTTATTTCAATTTCCAGGAGTGTTTATATATATATATATATATATATATATATATATATATATATATATATATATATATATATATAAAAACAAAGATGATGTGACTTACCAAATGAAAGTGCTGGCAGGTCGACAGACACACAAACAAACACAAACATACATGCAAAATTCAAGCTTTCGCAACACAAACTGTTGCCTCATCAGGAAAGAGGGAAGGAGAGGGAAAGACGAAAGGATGTGGATTTTAAGGGAGAGGGTAAGGAGTCATTCCAATCCCGGGAGCGGAAAGACTTACCTTAGGGGGGAAAAAAAGGAAAAAAGGACGGGTATACACTCGCACACACACACATATCCATCCACACATATACAGACACGTCTGCTTGTGTCTGTATATGTGTGGATGGATATGTGTGTGTGTGCGAGTGTATACCCGTCCTTTTTTCCTTTTTTCCCTGCTAAGGTAAGTCTTTCGGCTCCCGGGATTGGAATGACTCCTTACCCTCTCCCTTAAAACCCACATCCTTTCGTCTTTCCCTCTCCTTCCCTTCTTTCCTGATGAGGCAACAGTTTGTGTTGCGAAAGCTTGAATTTTGCATGTATGTTTGTGTTTGTTTGTGTGTCTGTCGACCTGCCAGCACTTTCATTTGGTAAGTCACATCGTCTTTGTTTTTAGATATATATTTCCTACGTGGAATGTTTCCCTCTATTATAACTATATATATATATATATATATATATATATATATATATATGGAATGTTTCCCTTCATTATAACTATATATATATATAAAAAAACAAAGATGATGTGACTTACCAAACGAAAGCGCTGGCAGGTCGATAGACACACAAACAAACACAAACATACACACGAAATTCAAGCTTTCGCAACAAACTGTTGCCTCATCAGGAAAGAGGGAAGGAGAGGGAAAGATGAAAGGATGTGGGTTTTTAGGGAGAGGGTAAGGAGTCATCCCAATCCCGGGAGCGGAAAGACTTACCTTAGGGCGAAAAAAGGACAGGTATACACATGCGCTCACAAACACACACACACACACACACACACACACATCCACACATATTCAGACACAAGCAGATATATATATAGTACTAAACTTGTAAAAAAATGCTATGATGTTTGCAAAAGACACCAGTTGGTGTCTCCATGCAAAAAAATACAATAAATAAATAAAAATAAAAGCATCCTAAAACGAGAATGGCCCAATTTTTTTTTTTCTTTTATGCCCTAAGTAAATTAAATTTACTGATATTTCCATAAATTTGGGCCACCAGAATACTGTTTTCCAGAAATTAAGAATACATGTCAATTAATAATAAACTGAATGCTATTGGGTTAATAGAATTATTGTTTAATTGTCCTTTCGGATGTTTCTTCTGTTTTTGTGGATGATAACTGGTTTTATCCATAACAACACTATTCTGTTATGAACCACATGAATTTCCTATACATCACTATTCCCTTCTTGATAACTGGATTTCCAGGATGCAAGTATTAGCCTAAAGTGATATTCAGATTACCCCACTGAAGTTTTCTTTGCCAGGCAGTGCTTTCATCCTGCCATCGCCTTCTGAATCCAGTCAAATGTGTCTTCTGGCATCATCTTTTTGATTCAGCTAAGTGAAGATCTTCCTTGACATATTGTCTTTTCTGAAAACTAGCCATAGCTACTATAACATCGGAAACTCTGAATCAAAACCAGCCTTTCTAGCCTTGCACTTTCTGTACCAGTGTCACTG
Organism: Schistocerca serialis cubense; assembly: GCF_023864345.2. Taxonomy (NCBI): domain Eukaryota; kingdom Metazoa; phylum Arthropoda; class Insecta; order Orthoptera; family Acrididae; genus Schistocerca; species Schistocerca serialis. Next base: position 71,250,983 of record NC_064647.1, read on the forward strand.
TACTGAAACATGTGAGACCTTTTGTCTCAGAAAGCAAGGAATAGTCATAAAATTCCAACCAGCACAATAAACGATGTACAGCTGGAAATCATCCAAATAAGTGACAGTTCCTCATCAGTATCTTTCTGAAGACAGAAACAACTTATTGACCACAGTATTCTATTGCCTTTACTTCTGCTAAGCTTCTCAGTAAAATTTGTAGTGGAACACCACATGCTTTGGGTGACGCAATCTGTTATTCCAATACTATTTCACCCCTTCTGTCATTATCTTTAAGCTTGTGAAAAAATTCAAATCCCTCAAATGACTACCTCTCAAACGCAATAGCAATACTAACCAATGCACATCACTGCTCTCTTTGCAGACACTTCCACACAATGAAGACACAAGCAAATGCTGCTTACTGTGTAACACTAAAATTGCAAAACCATGCCAGAAACAGCACAAATTAAGCACAGTATTGCCACATGAATACTCTGAAGGACAGGTGTGGGTTCAAATGTCATTACTTCATCCAATGTTACCCAAACAGCACTTTAGCAGAAATAATACTGTGCCAACGGTGTGAGCTTAGAATCACAGCCAGGTCAGGCTACCCCAAAGACTTCCCTCTGCTTTTCAGAACCTAAGGGAAGATGAGGGGGTGAGAGAACTGACCTAGACCACACCACCCAGGGGCCACCCTAGCTGATACCTAGTACATCAACAAATGCCAATGAAAAGCGAATAAAAACCATTTTAAATTCATTTAAACAAGGGCGTACCATACATCATAACTGTCAGGTCATCTGGATGCTTAATTGTATGCTCAGTTTTGAAAACTAACACATTGAGAAACATCAGAAAGGATTTTTTACACCTAAACAAGAAATGTATACCCACATTAACTGAGCATGTAAAACAAACAGATAAGTAGCTTTCTACAGCCAACTTCAATAGTTTTCAGTGCCCTTCACACATGGCCTATGCACCAATTACAAATCCTCTTCTGAAAGACAGTCCCATCTACTGCAATATCCAACATCAAACCAACCACAAGATTATAAAAATGTAAACCCTTATGCACATCTCACTGGTACTACACAAAGATACAATTTTCTCAATATACCCCAACAGACTAATCACATAGATAATTCTGTTACATTCGTTGTACCAATCTTCACATTTGCGTACCACTGATGAAAGTAAATTATCAGGAGCTAGAGCTAAAATCTGTGTCTTTGACAAGAGAATCTAGTGTTGACTGTTTCCTGCCTTTTTATCAAAACACGCTAACCAGCATTTGATAACAGTTCTCCTAATGTAATATTGTTATTGCACAGATAAAGTAGACCACTAGAAGATACCAACTTCCCAGAATCCAGTGCAAGTAGAATACAGTGAACAATGCCTTCCTCACAGTACAGCACTTTTCTGAAGTACCAGAATACCTGGAGGTCGTAACTGGCAATTCAACAGTGGGACAATGAAGCACTTGTTTTGGAACTGAAGAGTTCTGACTGTATACTCTGCAGCTAAGAGCTCAGTTTCACAAGTGACTGAACAATACACAAACACTAAAGAATTACCTCCATTAGTAGAAACAGGTTTTCTTATCCAAGTATACATATCACTCACTGTAGCCATAGCAAAAAACTTACCCATAATAACGAAGCTTTTCTTATTTCTCAATTTCAGTGTTTCATTAATAGTTCTCATAATGAAAATAACTTGATATTGCCACATAATATAATTAGCACTGCCAATCAGGCAAACATGGAAAAGCATCAGAAATAAGCATCATAAACCAGTCTATTACACAAACCATACCTGACTTCCACCAAGGCCTCAGCAGTGCATCCTGGACGTATGGCTTCTAGCCTGCTCTGTAGAGAAGATGGGCTTGTCTGCACACTGCAAAAGCAATGTTAAATGTCAAAGCAGATTTTTTTCAGTGCAGCAATAGAAAGAGAAATTTTGTAGTAAAAACTGACAACTCAGTTTAAGGATATCCCAGTTTAAGAAGTGATAGCAAGCAGCTGCAGTTCTTAAGATTTAGTGAGCAATAAAAAAAAAAAAGTACATGCATTAAACTGAAGTAACACGAATATACATGAAAGTTCTGCTGGAAAGTCAGAAATAGCTCATTACATATTAAAGCTTTATGCAATTTTCTACAGCACTACATGAGCTATGGGAAGGTATCTTTAATGAAGTGTGAAGATAAAAGGAAAATTTTCTTAAGTTTGGGTGGACCCTGCAGATTCGAGGCATGGCACTGCAGGCGTAAGCAGCATCTAGTCCCTGCAACTGCAATTACTGTCATCCATGTAACTGCCTTGTTGCAAGTGCAGCTTATGCCCTTGCATCACTGTCACTTATGCCGTTACCACCCTGTCGTGCATATAAAATTGCCCAACATACATAGTGTCACTGTTTATGAAATATTCAACAGCTCCACCATGTTTTATTCATACATGAACATTAAACAAGGCAGCAGACAATCTGAACATTTCACATACAGAAAGTGTGTTAGTAGTCTCATGGAGTTGTGGAAATATGGATGCCAAAAAACTACAGACCAACTGCAGTTCAAGCGTATACATGAACAGGTTAAATTTCACTAGACCACGTTGGGATGAGAGAGAAAAATATTGTCTTCCCTCAAGGAACAATCTTCCCCTCCCCCAAAATTTATTTTCAAGCTTAAGATAAATGCTTAAACCGGACATGCTCGGCATAATTAAGTTCTGGGATATAGGCAAATTAATTATTTTTGTGCATCACATGGATTGGAGAAAACTTTCAAAGCTCCTACTTCATACACAACATAAGCAACTCATGGTAAAATACTGGGATAAACTGAGAAGCAGGGATGCAGTTTTCCATCCTGAGCAGAATCTATGAATGCACTACCACAATATCAATGCTTTGGTTTTTCATTTTATCCGCAAAGTCAATGCAGATTGTGAATTAGTGCACCAGGTCCACAATGTACAGTGATGTTTATATGAAATATGGAACATTGACAATAACGAAAGCTCAGTATCAGCAAAAACACTAATATTCTGCCTTAACAATAGTCACACTCAGATTCACTACACTGAGGTTCAACAGCACAACCAATAGTGCATTAATATACTACAGAAAGACAACACACAAAATATGGAAAACAGTACCTAATAGATGGAGAATGGAAGCAGACAAATATAACTTCACCATTTCACAGCACAAACAAACTCCCAAAGCAAAAATAGGACACTGTACCTTCAATCTCCATACATACCACAAGTGGCTCCATTTGAGCTGACAGACCAACACAGATTTGGGGTGGCTTGGTCGCAGAGTAACTTAGATTTTGACACAGAGTGTAAAAATCTGAAATGAAAAAATTCTATTACCTCCTAAAGTAACTTAAGAGGTAACGGTTCCTATGTATGTTACTCTAAAATAATATTCCACTATTAACATCCAGTAACTTAATGTTCTCCAGATACAAATTGTCGTAACACAGTGATCCCCCATTTTGGTAGCTGCAGCATCTTGATGTCAGCCTGTTTCATCAAATATGTTACAGCACAATATTCTGGGGCAAGATGCAAACATCTCACATGCCAGATTGCACCAAAGACATAAGAAATAAACATACTCGCTAAAGGCTGATTTAACGAAGTACTGCCCAATACCAATTTACAGTATGAAAAGATCTATACTTTCCCACTACAATAAAAAAATTGTGATGTTCAAATACTACACACTATGAAATATTCCTATCAACTGTCTGTGGCAAACAAAAAAATACTGCTGAATATCCTACTGTTTCTATACACTACTCATCAGACTCATAGCATCTCAATATTACAGTTATTTATACACCAGTACTGACAGTAAGTTGTGACTCATTCCACATACAAGCCTGTCGCTTACACAAATGACACTACAATTAAATAACATTACTGGTAATAATATTATTCATTCCATTGTTTGGATCTGGAATATCAACTCAAGCAACCCCCGACATAGTCAAGACCTTAGACTAGATGACATTGTCTCCATTAAAAGAGGAAAAGGAGCAAAATAGGTCAACTGATAATTCATCCAACCTAATCCACAACTCTGGTTTCAGTACACTGTGTCACAACACCATCCTCAAAAACAAAAAGGGTAAAGAATGTTTTCACTTGTGGTAGGAGAACAGCATAATGACGACAAATGTAGCGAACATCTCAAATGTATGTGCTTATATCAAACTTCATGAACAACAGACACTCTCCCCTCCCCCCCCCCCCCCCCCCTTTTGCATTTTGCAAGATTTAAATGATTCTGTAAAGACAAACAATAGACATCTGGCCATCCATAACAAACTACAGATACTTGCAGGAGCCCACAAAATGAACTTGAACCACGTCATTTACTAGATAAGCAAATACAGCTAAATGGACTGTTCTGCTTCTGCATGTAAAAGTCACATGCCACATTACATCACACATCAAATCAGGGGTCCAGTACTGTTGGTTGGACTCAAGAACAGGTAACTGTTTATTTGCTACACATTTAAAGTAAAACCTAAGGTACGCATTAATGAGTATTTAAACAATCATGAACTAAGAACTTGTATAGAATATATAGGAAAAGCATACTGTACCACACAAAGATCTCCAGCCATTCTGGTAAATTACAGCAGGGACAGTCAATTGCCTGGAGAGAAAGAAAGAACAGTAATTTTCGGTGAGACTTTGAACAACATATTTTAAATAGTAATTCTCTCTTCATTTTGCAAAATTCCCAGAGATTTAAAACTGTATCAGTTATGACATGTCCGTAAGTATATGACAATTAATTTACAGCTAGAGCCATATATTTTTACATTAAATTTAGTAACAGTACATAGAGCAGTTTTTTCTGATGCTATTATTTTTCCAAAATGCTTTCAAAGGAATAGTTGCGTTCATTTTACTGCGCACCATATCTATTCGTGAAAGTTGTCAGTACGGTTACAGCAGAAAACTGAAGCAAGCTATAGTATATGGAAGAAAATGCCTCTTCTTTGTAAAATCATCTAACGATATACTGTATGAATAATTTGGTAATGAAATTCTATCTGGTATGAAGAAAGGATAGAGTGGCATAGCCAAGTAAATACATAATATGTGTAGCATAACTACAGCAGAAGTAGACGTTCTAAACTTAAGCATGAAATTTAGGTAGAACATTGTAGCCTTACACCTGTTTACCGAGCAGGCTGGCGCAGTGGTTAGACACTGGACTCGCATTCGGGAGGACGACGATTCAATCCCGTGTCCGGCCATCCTGATTTAGGTTTTCCGTGATTTCCCTAAATCACTCCAGGCAAATACCAGGATGGTTCCTCTGAAAGGGCATGGCCGACTTCCTTCCCAATCCTTCCCTAATCTGATGAGACCGATGACCACGTTGTCTGGTCTGCTTCCCCAAACCAACCAACCAACACCTGTTTCCTGTGGCTCGATTTAGGATGATAACCATATAACAGAGTCAACATGGCTAACATGTGAAAAGACAGTATACGTAACATGGCTCACGCTATTCATATTAAACGGCATACGAAACGGAATCCTTCATTTTCTTGATCTTTATTTCACTGGGTAACACTTCTGTCCCGCATTGTGCTCAAACTCTTTCTGTCCTGAACACATGTAAGCAGTAGTGCTAGAATTCTACCACTATCTTAAATCAGAAATAAACCACGTGTATACCTATGCTGCTTTACAGCTAACGTACTGTGCACAAAATGCAGGTGTCTGTTTAGGGAAACACGCTACTACAACTGACGCTACATAAAATACCAGATGCATACTACTTAAATCGACTAGTAATGCGTTCTGCATCACTGAACAGACTCTGCCGTCTAAACTATTTACAAAATATTATTTGCAAACGCTTACCATCAGCCATTACAAATGCATTATTCGGTTATCAAGCACTCATACAGATACTACACCTGATACAGCAAGAATAGAACTGCGCTCCTTTCCTCGCCTGAGGTAAGTCACTCATCTTTGCTTCAGCTGTGCCAACATATACGACTTTCTTACGCCATGTTTTGTGGTATAATCGATTACATGCTGGATTATTTTGCTCCAACAGTAGGTAATGAGCATCATAAACAAATTCGACAACAGAGCAAAAAATAACTGATGACAGGAAATCCACAGAACATGAAATTCTGCTTTAAAACCATAAATCCCACAAATATCCGCAGCAGTAACGGAATAATAGTGAAGTATTTTGTCGATAGTTCAACCTGTTTCCGTAATAAGCGACAACTATTAACAATTACTAAAAAAAAAAAAAAAATGGAATGTAACGGAAACAATACCAATAGTAAAACCATTTAAATAACGAGCAGTGTACAAAAGATAATATTATGACCCGATTAAATTTTATGTACCGCAGCCACAGCATAGTGTGATTAGGATTATGTTGTCAGCGATCCTTGAATGCAGGGAAATATGTGGCATTTGTGTTAATTTTTCGTATTACCGGAAACGATTTCTTATAAGATGTTTCGTTGACGGAGATAATCAATTTACTGAGATGACAATGGTTTGCCCAATGAGCTATTTGTTAACTAAAGCGAGAGTGGTGATAGATACGACAAAACAAAATTGTGCATTTTCTTTTCTCGAAAGATCAAGAACGCCCAACACGGGTGTAGTCGACAGAGAAGCAACATAGAGGACATTTTTATTTTTTTTTACTTTATTGTTATTTTAACACCTGAACAATCAGGTAGGCTGGCAGCGGCATGCTACGCCGCTCTTCAGCCATAGAGTTGACAATCACAGTACAAGAATGGAGAATGAAAATGAACATAGTGACGGGCAAAAAATAGTGGTCACAGTCGCACAAAAAAGACGGAGCCGTTCACACTCGACGAGAAAGACACTGAAAACATGTTGACACGGTGCACATAACACTGATGAATCCGACGGCACAAGTGAATGGAGAAACGTGACAGCGGACACTAAAAACACTAAACGACGTCACACACACGTGACACAGATGGCGATGATCTCCGGCGCGCGGAAGTCCACGTAGCGTGTACGAGTCCGGGGACCTGCCAAGAGGGGAAGAAGGGTGAGGGTGGGTGGAGAGGGTGGAGAGGGGAGAACAGAGATGCCAATGGCTGAGGAGAGGGGAGGAGGAATAGAAGGACAGGGGAGGGGTGGCCCGGGGGAGAAGTTGGGAGAAGGGGGGGAGGGATGGAGGGTGCCCAAAGGAACAGATACAGGAAGAGGGAGGGAGGATCAAAGTTGGTAGGAGGGGTAGATGGAGGGGAGGAGGACATCATCAGGGAGGGGGAGCTGGTGGAAGCCACCTTGTGAGAGGGTAAGGAGGGTGGAGAGATGGAGACCGGGTGGGACGTGGGAATACAGGCGCGGCAGCGGGCGGGGGTGGGAGAGGATCGGGGAGCTGAGCGGGTGAGGAGGATTGAGTTTGCGGGAGGTGTACAGGATCCGTATCCTTTCAAGGAAAAGGAGGAGGTGGGGGAAGGGGATGAGATCGTACAGGATCCGCGTGGGGGAGGGGAGATGGATGTGATGGGCGAGGCGGAGAGCATGACGTTCAAGGATTTGGAGGGATTTATAAAAGGTAGGGGGGGGCGGAGATCCAAGCTGGATGGGCATAACAAAGGATAGGGCGGATGAGGGACTTATAGGTGTGGAGGATGGTGTAGGGGTCCAGACCCCACGTACGGCCAGAGAGGAGCTTGAGGAGACTGAGTCGGGAGCGTGCCTTGGCTTGGATTGTCCGGAGGTGGGTAGTCCAGGAGAGGCAACAGTCGAGGGTGACGCCAAGGTACTTAAGGGTGGGAGTGAGGGCGATAGGACGGCCATAGATGGTGAGATAGAAATCAAGGAGGCGGAAGGAAGGGGTGGTTTTGCCTACAATGATCGCCTGGGTTTTGGAGGGATTGACCTTGAGCAACCACTGGTTGTACCAAGCGATGAACCGGTCAAGATGGGATTGGAGTAGGTGTTGGGAGTGCTGTAGGGTGGGAGCAAGGGCAACTAAGGTGGTGTCATCAGCAAACTGGAGAAGGTGGATGGGGGCTGACGGCGGCGGCATGTCCGCCGTGTACAAAAGGTACAGAAGGGGGGAGAGGACGGAGCCTTGGGGCACACCGGCAGAGGGGAAAAAGGTGTAGGAATCTGTGTTATGGATGGTGACAGAGGAAGGACGGCGGGAGAGAAAGGAGCTGAACAGACGGACGTAGTTAATGGGAAGGGTGAAGGTTTGGAGCTTGAAGAGGAGACCGGAATGCCATACGCGATCATAGGCACGTTCGAGGTCCAGGGAGAGGAAGATTGCGGAGCGACGGGAATTAAGCTGTTCAGAAAGGAGAAGAGTGAGGTGAAGGAGAAGGTCGTCGGAAGAGAAGGACGGCCGAAAGCCACACTGGGTAATGGGGAGGAGGCGGTGCTGGCGGAGATGCTGGTGGATGCGTCAGGTGAGGATAGATTCCAGGACCTTGCTGAAGACCGAGGTAAGGCTGATGGGACGGTAGGAGGAGACGGCGGACGGCGGTTTGCCAGGTTTAAGGAACATGAGGATATGGGAGGTTTTCCACAGGTCGGGGTAGTAACCGGTGGACAGGACTACATTGTAGAAGCCTGGCCAGGGTGGAGAGAAAAGAGACAGGAGCTTCACGAAGGTGACGGTAGGTGACACGATCGTGACCAGGAGCGGTGTTGCGTTTTGTGCGGAGTGTAGCAATGAGATCCTGTGTAGTGATAGGGGTATTGAGTTCCGTAAGTGCAATGTGGTCCAAGTACTGGAAACCAGCAGCGAGGGGAGGGACAGAGGTGTCAGTTCGATCGCGGATATCCGGGAAGAGGGAGTAATCAAACTGGGGATCATCGGGGATGGAAAACACATCGGACAGGTAGGAGGCAAAGTGATTGGCCTTACTAAGGGCGTCAGGGAAGGGATGATCATCATGGAGAAGAGGATAATAGGGGGAGGGCTTAGTTCCAGTAAGGCGATGGAAGGCTGACCAGAACTTAGACGAGTTGATAGGTAGAGTAGTATTTAAACGGGTGCATGTCTGTCGCCAGTCCCGGCGTTTCTTAGCCGAGAGCAAATTACGAACGTGTCGCTGGAGTTGACGGTGGCGTCGTAGTGTGTCCAGGTCACACGTGTGGAGGAAGGCACGGTAGAGACGGCGGGATTAACGGAGGAGGAGGACGGCCTGTGGGGGTAAGGTAGGACGGTGGGGGTGGATGGCGACAGTAGGGACGTGGGCCTCCACGGCCTCAGACTAGGCCTGCTGGAGAAAGGAGGCAGCATGTGTGACATCATCGGGGTGGTGGTAGGTGAAAGGGTGGCTATCGACCTGGGTGGAGAGGGTATCCCAGTAGGCATTCCAGTCGGCACGGGAATAGTCATGGATGTACTTAGGGGGAGGGTCATTACGAGGGTCGGGTCGGGAGCGACGTCCATCTGAAACGGTGAGGAGGACAGGGAGATGGTCACTACCAATAGGCTCCAGGACATCCACCGTTAAGCGACCAAGGAGGTTGGGGGAGGAGAGAATAACATTGGAAGTGGAGCTGGATTTGGGACGGGTGTGCTGGGGGATGGGGACGAGGTCGCCTTGAAGGGTGGAGAGGAACCGATGCCACCGCCGTAACTGGGCAGCGGAACGACTATGGATGTTGAGGTCGGCGGCGATCACATAGGAGGAGAAGGTACGGTCAAATAGAGGACACTGACAAATTTCTTAAATACAATCTGGCGTGAGTGTCATCAACGCCACCTAGGTGGCGTTGGTGTCATACGATAGCCTGAGAAGGAAGCTGTGGAGAGAACTCTTTGTCTAGACAACCAAATTCGTGAATGCTAAGAAATAAGAAAGCTATAATAATTGCAACGTATAAGTTCTCTGGCGCGAAGTACGATATAATTAACTGTTAACTGTGTAGTTTTTCTAATAAAAATTAACTGACCCGTATACAAGACCTCTTAAAAATTTTTGTATTGTGCGTTCTATTTCAGATATAGTCGAAATACGTGTTTGTGGAAGGCACTGTGCGGAATATATGGTTTCAATTTTACAATCACGAAGGATTTGTACAGACATTTGAAAGCTTTCCATGATATGGACGTAAATTAAAAAGCGAATAATGAAATATGTAACATGCCGGTATCTTACGATATGTTTACGAACATAGTTTCCCTCGATCGCCACAAGAAAAGGCGGATGCCAGCTCCTCAAAAACTACTAAATAAAATGTGATACAGTATTATATTGTAATGTTGGTTTTTTATTTCAGATTTATATAATTTATAAATTTTATCAGCACGTGTTCCCCACTCAATAAATAACATGCTTGTAGTTTAACATTTCTCACCGCACTTCTAAATAATCATACACGAAGTGGTGTTTTTTTACATGCAGTACCAGAGAAGAGGTAAAACAGTAATGGATTGTGAACATGGAATGAATCTGAAAACACAAGAAATGTAGTTTGATTCATTGGGACGAAAACGGAGAAATATGCTTAGCCCTTCGAAGATGATATGCATAGGACAAACTGACTGAACTGTTTCAGGGGTATCCAGTACTTTTAGTGTACTGTCACAAAGCATATCTAGGTCTTTTGTAATCAGATGCTGTAAATCAAGCTCACTAATGAGTGTCTCTGTATAGAGTTTTTTAAAAGAATATTCACATTCAAACGCTAATGCCCTCCCTCAATGTTAGTTATTGGCGTTAAAAAAATTATAAGATTTGAGTATGTCCTAGCAAGGCTGTAAAATTCCAAAACTTTTATGACCTACTGGCTGTGTCAGAACATCAGCTTGTCGCTCATTTGTGCTAACATACATTAACACAACTTCTTCACAAAAGCTTTCCCCCTCACAAGCAAAATTTTGACATATGTATATGCTTAAGCTTGATGGAGCTGTGTGGTCTTGCAAAAGCTTGTTACGGGCATATTATCTTCATGCAGTACGACAGCTCTGTGACTGCCAGAAACAATATGTTACATAGTACTGTGGTGACAGCCTTCACTATTCGCCATCCTCGAGGCTAAAAATTCTGATTCTGTTGACGATAGGGACACTGTAGGCTGTTTCTTAGATGCCAAAGAAAATCTGCAACCCAAAACTTTGAAAAGACAACCACTTGTGGACTTGTATGTCCTCTGTGACCAGCACAGTCAGAGTGAACATAACCAATTATGGTATCAGTACAGTTTTTATTCTTAGCACACAACAAGCTCATTTTATGGTTCACGTAATTTAATGCAGCACAAATTTTAAAATATTCCATAAACACAGACTAGCTTATGTTTGGTACCTGGTCACAATACTTACTGCTACATGAATATCTAGTATGGAACCTAATGTGACAAACATCAATGATCCCATTAACTTTTTACATCAGTTCTCAATGTCTTCATTTTCATATTATTCTCTTTTCAACACACTTTACTAAATGGGAATTAAACAGAATTGCTTTAATATACATCAAAAACTTTTAATACTTTTTCAAGACAGGAACCTTCACAATTAGTAACAGTACCCTTCACTAAATTTTGAAAAAAATTCATTTCCAGTAAGTTCCTAATCAGACCTTAATCCTTAATTCCGAAGTTATCACTTAGTAACATCTGTAAGTCATCCATTCCACTTTGGGAAGTTGAAGCTACCAGCAGATCATCAATGTAAACAAGTACGTTTTGTTGCTCTTTTCAGACTTAAATACAAGCAATCCTCATAACCACTGCTCACAGATCCTAACTCAGCTATTGCTTTGTCAAATTTAACATTCATAATTTGAGGGAGTGCTTAAACCATACAGAGTGTTTCTAAGTTTACAAACTTTACCATCCATTTTATTGCAACATACAGTAGGTAATTTAAGGCAAGTATCCACCTATCTCCCCATATCGAAGAGCAATACAAACATCCAGGAGATACCTGGTAGAGTTATTCTCATTTGTAGTGCATCTACAAAAAGAGTTCACTGAAGTCCCACAAAACAACTTAAAAAATTTTTGATTTACTGAACGTACAATAGATCCGTCAACTAGTCTTACCTTTAAATAATGTTAGTCACATACATATAATTAACTCTGAAATAAATATGTAAGCTCTACGGTTTCTATATCCTACATATACTACATCAAAACTACTACAAGAATGAAACAGTAAAGTTGAATATCAGTCTTGGAATATATTCTGAATACAAACATAATGAGGTACAATGACCTTCTCTGTGCCAACTAACACCATTTTCAAAACCATCAGTTGTGCAAAATCTGACTTGTACTTTACTCACATTGCATCTTGAAAGCCATGGATCGAAGTAGCTAAGCCTATATCACAACAGGTTTTTCACCCAGGAAAAACTAAATTGCATTGGGCGTATGTGTTGCCACATCTGAACAAATTTATGTACAATCTTGAGTTAAAGTAGCAGGAACTTGTGTTGATTTTCATGTATTCCTGAGGTAACTGGAGTAGTTGAGATACATTTATCCTGTAAAATCCGGATTCTTCTTAACTGCCAGCCTCCGGATTCTTCTTAACTGTCAGCCAGCCACATCTTGCTGAGTTCTATAGCCTTCTACAGGTTATTCTCTCTAAATTTTACAACAGAGACCATGTTACAGGTATTGTTATTACAATGATAATGTGTGTGAAAATGGGAGAGGGGAGAATAAGATGTCATGTATAAATCCATCATTCAACCATCACTTGAATATTGTTTCTTGTTGTGGGAACTTTTCCCAACTTAATTAACTGTAGAGACAGAAAAATTCGGAGAAGAGTTGCTGTGCTTGTCTCATGTTTGCTTGGGCAGCATTTGAGTGTCACAGGAATGCTCAAGAAACTGCAGAGGGAGACTTAACAAGAAAGACAGCTAAGCAAAAGAAGCCTTACTCCTAAAATTGCATTAGCCCTACTACATGTTCAAAAATGAAAACAGACGTGTTATACCAACATAAATACGACATAATGAGACTGGCCTCAAAATTAAAATAACTCAGGCTCATACAGTGTTGTAATGACACTCTTTGTATAATACAGTAATATTACTTTTCTGGTTCATTCAGATAAAATGAATGATTTGAGAATATTGCTTACCACTCATGAACATGAGGTACAATGATAACTTTCCACCAGAATTACACAGAAAAGCAATATAACAATTTACAACATTTTCATAAGTAAACATTTAATCAGTGACATAAATGTTATCCAATAGTGAATTATCTCTCTGACCATGATGCACAACTAGCCATACTACATTGTATCATACAAAACATACGAATAAATGACCAAACAACAGAAACTTTCAATGCAGCCTTACAAAAGATTGATTAGGAGGGTGTATATAATGCGAAAAACTTAAATTCCAGCGAGGTGAATGTATTTATTTACTGGTTTCCATCAAGCTATAGCAGCTGCTTTCCCAATGAAATTACAGAGTATGGTTCAAATAAGCTCTGGATTATAAAAGGAATCAAAATATGAGCAAGGGAAAGGAAACTGCTTGAAATGATAAAGTAGGACTGACTTTGTATTGTGAGAAACACTGTGCTGTACTCAAGAAAGTGATAAAAAATCTCTGTATACTGACTGAAATCAAAACCTGAGATAACAAAATTAAATCTATATGAGCAATAGCTGAAGGAGAAATCAGTTAAGCAGTGTGGTGACTTTAATAACAAAGAAAGTAGTCCATTAATACAAGATAGCCGGAGAGGCAATGTACTTAACAACCACTCCGTTGAAGTACGAGGTTTGATTATTTTCATAGAAATTTACACTGTTAGAAGGAAGAAACTTTTTATCTCTATTTTTCCACATAATTTTTCCATGTATGTTTGTAGATGGTGTTTCAATTTCTGATTCCCCATGCAATAGAACCCTGCCACCAACCCTCTTAGGCACTTCACCTCTTCTTTCACTTCATTGTCACTACAGAAGTGGTGGCCATCCACATGTTCCTTTAACTTAGGGAATAAGTGTTAATCAAAAAGCACATGGTCTGCACTCTAAGATGGGTGGGGCATTACAGTCCAACCAAAGTTTGTCTAAAGTTCCTGGGTTAGGTGGGAGACATGAGATCGGGCATTATCGTGAAGCAGCATTACACCCTCTGCCAGTTGTCCTCCCTGGTGGTTCTGCATAGCTTGCCCGTGTTTCTCTACTGTTGAACAAATGGGCCAGCACAGCAAAGTCATATATCCTTGAGTTCTGCTGTCAGTATACATGGAACCCATCAAGGGCAACAATTGTGATACCCCAATTTTTCCATCAAAGCTCTTTCAACTGTACGATAAGAACTCCCAGGAATCCTATCAAAATGTTCATGGATAGCGAACCTCCTATTTTTAAGCATTATTCATTGGACCATTTCGATAACTGCCTCAGAGGCTGAAGCTCTTCCACTTTGTTCTCCATTGTGGACCTTCTTCTGACTGGCACTTAACTCCGTGCACTATTTTCAAATGCATTGAATGGATATACACTTGTCTCCATGCACTTGCGTCAACTGACGATGAATATCCATGCATGGAGTCCCTTACACGTGCAAAAGTGAATTATGAATGTATATCAGACTTGCAGGAATCTATGGTGGGCACCTCCTTTGCTGATGGCTCCTTAGCCAATACAGCTGCACACAGCAGTGTTGACAGTGTTTCCTAGCACCTTCCAGTGCAGCTGGAGATCTTTGGGACCATTACTTCTGGATCAACCCTCATAGTTCATAAGATCTGCATTTAAAGTTCAATTCCATCTCCAAATTTCTTCTTGCTTCCCTATACCCCTTGCCCAAAGTACAAACTGAACAACATACAGGGTAGGATACAATGCTGTCTCACCCCCCCTCTCAACCACTGCTGCTCTTTCATGTCCTATGACTCATAGCTACAGTTAGGTCTCTGCACAAGTTATAAATAACTTTTCAGTTTCTGTATCTTATCTCTGTTACATTCAAAATACCAAAGAGTGTATTGAAGTCAACATTGTCAAAAGCTTTCTCAAACTTCACAAATGCTATAAATGCATATTTGCCTTTCTCTATCCTGTCTCTTTAGACAATTTGTAGAGTTGGTATGGTCTCACATGGTTCCTTCACTTCTCCAAAACCCACACTGATCTTGGTGAAGGTCGGCTTCCATCAGTTTTTCTATTCTTCTGTAAATAACCCACATCAATATTTTGCAACAATTACTTATTAAATTCTTAGTTCGGTAATATTAACACTTGTCAGCATCTGAATTCTTTAGAATTGAAATTATTGTAGTCTTCTTGAAGTCTCTTGGGTTTTTTGTTGTTTTTGGAGGAGGAGACCAGACACCGAGGTCGTGGGTCTCATCGCATTAGGGGAAGACGGGAAAGGAAGTCAGCCGTGCCCTTTCAGAGGAACCAACCCGGTATTTGCCTGGATCAATTTAGGGAAATCACGGAAAACCTAAATCAGGATGGTTGAACGTGGAATTGAACCATTGTCCTCCCGAATGCGAGTCCAGTGTGCTAACAACTGCGCCACCTTGCTAGGTCTTGGAGTCTGTCTTGTATATCTTGCGCACCAGGGAAATGAATATTCAAAGCCATTATCATCACAGTACAATTTCATATTGTAACAGTACATTACACCTATATCTACATCTACTCTCTGCAAACCACAATGATGTCCACAGTGGAGGATATGCCCAATGTACCAGTTATTACCATATCTTCCTGTTCCATTAACATGTGGAGTGTGGGAAGAATGACTATTTGGATGCCTCTGTGTTTGCAGTTATTATTCTAATCTCATCTTCACAATCCCTATGTGAGCAATATTTAGGAGTTTGTAATATGTCCCTAGAGTAATAATTCAAAGCCAGTTTTTGAAATTTTTTAGCAGACTTTCTCATGATAATTTACATCTGTCTTCAAGAGTTTTCCAGTTCAGTTCCTTCAGTGCCTCTGCAAGACTCTCCCACAGATTAAATAAACCTGTGACCATTCATGCTGCCCTTCTGTGTGTATGTCCTATCTGGTATGGATCCCACACACTCAAGCAATATTCTAGAACAAGTCACACGAGTGATTTGTAAGAAATTTTCTTTGTAGATTGATTGAACTTGCACAGTATTCTACCACAAACTGAAGTCTCCACTGCTTTATCCATGACCAAACCAATGTGATCATTGCATTTCATATCCCTACAAAGTGCTACACCCAGGAATTTGTATGAGTAGGCCGACACCAGCAGTGAATCATTGATATTATGGTCATAGGATACTACATTTTTTTCGTTTTATGAAGTGCAAAATTTTACATTTCTGGACATTTAAAGAAAGTTTCCAATCTTTGCACCACTTTGAAATCATATCAGGATCTTCTATCACATAGACCTTCATTACAAACAATTGCATCTTCTGTAAAAACCTGATTTTACTATTAATATTGTCTGCAAGTTCACTAATATAGAAAATTAACAACAAGGTTCGCATCACATGTCCCTGAGTCACACCCAAAGTTACTTCTACATCTGAAAATGACTCTCCACCCAAACCAGCATGCTGCGTCCTCCCTACCAAAAAGTCCTCAATCCAGTCGCAAATTTCACTTGATACCCCATATGATCGTAATTTTGGCAATAAGTATAGATGTGGTACTGAGTGAAATGCTTTTCAAAAATCAACAAATATTGCATCTACCTGATTGCCTTGATATAAAGCTTTCAGTATGTCATTGGAGAAAGTGTGAGTAGGGTCTCACATGATTAATATTTCAGGAATACTTGCTGGTTACCTTGAGGGGATCATCCTGTTCAAGATATTATGTTTGAGCTTCAAATATATTCAAAGATTCTACAACAAATTGATGTTAAGGATACTGGATGGTAGTTTTGTAGATCACTTTTACCTCCCTTCTTGTACATGGGTGTGCCCAGTGCATTTTTCCAGAAACTGGGCACTGTTTCTTGTTCAAGTGATCTACAATAGAATATAGTTTGAAGACAGGTGTGGTGGTGGTGGTGGTGGTGGTCATGGTGGTGGTGGTGGAGGGGGGAAATCATCTGAAAATTCTGTATAGAATCCAACAGGGATTCCATCGAGCCCAGGATTCTTGTTCATTCTTAATGATATCAGCTTTTTCTCAACATCACTGACACTAATAATTATTTCACTCCTCTTTTCATTGGTACTAGGATTATATTGGGGTAATTCAGCTGGGATTTCCTCTGTAAAGCAAGATTTGCAAACAGAGTTAAGTGTTTCTTCCCTCGGTTTCAGTTCCTGTCTCATTCACTAGCGACTCGACACTAACTTTGGTGCCACTAACAGCCTTTACATATGACCAGAATTTCTTTGGGTTCTGTGAAAGATCACAGGTCAGTATTCTGCTATGGCACTGAAGGGCACCGAGCGAGGTGGCGCAGTGGTTAGCACACTGGACTCGCATTCGGGAGGATGACGGTTCAATCCCGTCTCCGGCCATCCTGATTTAGGTTTTCCGTGATTTCCCTAAATCGTTTCAGGCAAATGCCGGGATGGTTCCTTTGAAAGGGCACAGCCGATTTCCTTCCCAATCCTTCCCTAACCCAAGCTTGCGCTCTGTCTCTAATGACCTCGATGTCGACGGGACGTTAAACATTAACCACCACCACCACCACCACTGAAGGGCTTCACACATTGCCCTCGACACAGCCAAATACTTTTCGTTCCGTATCTCACTATCTATAGCCATATGATTTGTTTTACACATATTATGCATTAATCTCTGTTTCCTACTGATTTTTTATGTAGTTTACAGGACATGCATAAATATTTCTGCTTGTTTTAGTTGTTCTTTGGTAATCATTGTTGCCACAAGTGCATCATGGTCACTGATACAATTTTTGATGTGAATATCTTCAAAGGGGTCAGATCTACTTGTTGCCATTAGATCCAATATATTGGCATGATGAGTGGGGTTCCAAACCATCTTTTCTCAGTAGGGTTCAGAGAAGGCATTTAGTAAAATTTCACAGGACATCTTATCATGCACACCACTAATTAAACTGTAATATTCTCAATTAATTGTTGGGTGATTTAAGTATCTGCCAATGATTACAGTATGATTGGTGAACTCATATATATATAAACATACAACATAACTAACACAACATTAGTACTCAAGTATTACTCATTAGTATTTTGTGGACCAATATTAAATTCTTGTATTGAATAAAATGTGTGCTGTCTAAGCCAGTTATTTGTGGTGTTTTGAGTACAGTGTCAGACCTCACACATGTGCTGGCAGCCTTTTAAGTACTAGTGACCGTAAACCTAAGTGTATGTAACCAAGTGTGGCAGCTGGGATGTCTGTCTGGTACTTTTGGTTCCTCTGATGTTGATGAACTGTCATTGTTCATGATGCTGTTCCCTCCCCATGTGTGTCTTGAACAATTTAGAATAAAGAGGAACATTACTATTTGTACGCTTTCTTCTTTTTTTTTTTTTTTTTGTAGTATAGTGTACAATTCTTCAATTTTCAGTCTAGAATTGTATCTGATTTCCTTCTTTTGCCAACTAAGAATTGTTTTCTTGTTTGTTGTGAATTATTTATTGCAATATTACACAATTTAGATGAAAGAGGACAGCAGAAAAAGGCACCTTGGGCATTGAGCAATACACTGCATGCGAGCACCATTAATGTCATCTTTACTACACAAGAGAAGAGAATACTACCAGTGTCTTCATAACTAACTGTGTACTGACTGCTCAAAGGTGATTTTCAGTTTGATACTTGAGTGTGGCTAAGTCTTTTCCAGCTACAACATATATCGTGGCATATGCATATAGAGTGGACACATACAAAATACTACTTGACAATGAAGAGGCTTTGCACTACACCCCTTGTGACATCCAGAACATTTGGCCTCCTGTTATTGTACCATATTTTTTTCTATCCCCCTTTTATGAACTGATCAAATAGAATTATGTGCAACAGAGTTACAGTACATTATCAGAACCATTGGATAGCTTTCTAAGATCCACTACCACAACAATAACAAATGACTGTGATTCAAATAAGCAAACACACAGAGATTACCTGTAAATACAACAAAACCTTTCAAAATTCTAAATAAAAATTTAAAAATCCATGAAAGCTGATAATCTATCAACACATGTAATAAAAGCAAAAATGGCATGTCCTCATATTTCACTATAGCTGCGCACCATATTTGTGTAGCACCGTATGGGTTAGATGGTATGGTAGCCCTTCATCCCACATCTATGAAAGTGGTTTTGTTTTGGAACTGCATGAATAGGTTTCAAAGATATAGATACCAAATGAGAGCTTCATATCAATGCACTTATTACAGAATTGTGCAAAGCAGCTGGGAATCGAGTGCTGAAGTTTCTGTGACTGGCCAGAGTGTTGCACAATGGCTTACAATGTTCTGGAATGTGGAAAAGACTTCCAGAAGGTTTGAAAATCTTCCAGAATCTTTCAGTACATTGTAGAGCATTATCAAACATTTCATTACCCTGCTTTGTGTTGGTGGTGATCACCAGATCGCACCCTAAGCTCAAGATGTCAGACTCTCAGATCAGTAGCAAACATTGTGTGTCAATAGAATATCAACCAAACAACTGACTTAGTTTGTGCTGTGTGCTGCCGTCCAGCAGAAGATGGGTAAACAGTCTAGGCAAACAGTATCTATAAGCTCTAAATGTGAATATCTCTGGTAGGTGAGTTGGTAAAGTGTCAGATTGTTCTACTAAAGATCATGAGTTCAAAACCCTCTGCTGGCAATTGATTTTAACAGATGACATGTAAAATTGTTATATGGGAGAACATTTTTCTGCTTTGTAAAAGGATTTTTCAGAGTATGTAGCAGTGTTCTTTGGGTAGCTTGCTTTTGCTTCATTAGTTGAAAGTAGAAAACCTACAGTGTACATCTGTATAAATAGGTGTGGTTATCTATACAAATATACACTATAGGTTTGGTAGTTTGAACTAATGAAGCGAAAGCAGATTGTCAAAAGGTCATTGCTACAAACTCGGAAATGCCCTTTTGCTATCCCTTACACAGTTATGTTTTCCCTATACTCTGTACTTCTGATTTTACTATTAATTACTCTTCATGCATCTTCTATTGGATGACAGCATACATCACAAACTAAATCAGTGTTTTGGTTGATACTCTATCAACACATGATGTTTAGTACCAGAGTGTCTAACATCTGGAGGTTTAGGTGTGTCAGAAGTGTATATGTAGGCAATGATGAGACAACTCCTGCATGAGTTTCCATTTGTCAAATGTTTTTGGATTCAGTAAAAGTTATGGACTCTGACCAGACACTCATTATGTATTCATTACAGTAGTTAGCAGTCTTACCAAGGGAGTATTCTGTCAACTCGAGGATAAAAGCACATTTTCACCTTCTCTTCTGCATCATGCAGTGACAGACTTGTACTGTCACATATTAATGATCAACATAAATATCATACAAATAACCATCAATGCAGATGACATTACTTTCTATTCGATGTTCGTGTCGTCGATATTCCTTTGAGCAGTGTACGACGTGGTGCACTTGTGGTGATGCCAGATGCAGCTCAACTATACTCAGTGCTGCACAAAGCTCAAAAGGAATACCACAGACAACCAGAATGACAGGCTATAATCCAAAGAAACCATCATTTCATGTAGAAGTAACTTTATTTCTCAAGACGATGATGATACCCCTCTTCTCACAAACATGAAGTTTGTCATGGTTCAATTATATTCTATGATCTATGATGGTGACGGACTTTCTGATTGGTCCAGTAATTTTACTCAGGATTATTACTGATAACACCACAGAAAATCTTGTATCCTCTCACTGTGTTACTCTATTTTTGGAAATCTATTATGGTCAATCAAGGGAAAGTGAAAATGAAATAATGTTAAGTGGAAGTGGATTGTTTAAGATAGTGAACTGTGCAGAAAGTGGCATTTCAGTGTGTTATGCAAGATTAACATTTATCCGTATGCTGTTATGTAGCAGTAGAGAAAATACTGACTGTGGTGAAATGACAAGAAAGGAACAGAGCAGTGAACAAATGAAACAAATCAGGAGTGAGAAGTGTGTTTAGCTTCAAAACCTAAGAGAATGAACAAACTGAGAGAAAACAAAAAAGAAATGAAATTAGGAAAGAGGATCAAGTGAGACACTCAGCAAGCCAACATGGAGAAACTGCTGAACAAACAACATTATGAAACAGAATACATATGGTTACAATTAGTTAAGTTCATGAAACACATCGATCACAAGCACAGGAGCAGAATATTAGAGTATGAGAAATCAAAAGGAGATGTGGAGATTATAGTTTGGCAGATGGATCATTCCAATATGATACCACTTAAGACTACAAACACAAACACATCATCACTTGCAAAATGGATCAAGTGCTTTAGGTCTGTGGCACTTTAGTGAAAGACCAGGAATGTGTTCCTTGAGCAGAAATTTTCAATTAATACCAATGAAGGTATCTCTACAATAATTATATGATATCTGGGGAAAATCCCAAGTCAGAACAATTTCTACAAAATATGAGAGCAAGCAATACCTCCTTTGAAATAGCATCATTTTGTGCTACTTACATGATCAGTGAAGAACATCAATTCATTGCTCTGTTTGCAATTAATGGGGAAGTGTCATGGAGTGAGATCATACCATTGCCAAACAAATATTATACATTTTTGCAAGTATATTCCATTGGCAATGAGCAAATGGAAATTACACTGCTCACTCTGTTTCACATTTTTACAATTCTATGTATGAACATTTTGCAATGTTCCTGAATGTTTTAGGATGATCTAAAATATTTTGCAATATTCTTGTTGTTCTATAAAGAAATGTGTAGTAACCAAGTAATACACAAAAACAATTCAAGTAACACAAATATGGTTTTATTCATAACCTCCTAACAATAACAGAAATAAGCCTCTCAGTCCACATGTAACAAGACACAGAACATATGATGTGAGTGGTACAACTAGAAGAACAGAGAGGATCACTCAGTGTTGCTCTGCGCATTTATATGCACACGTCCCCGGCAGACGGCTTACTGGAGACTGCATGGCACTCAAACCTCCCATAGGCGGCCTCCAGTGGCTGGCCTGAGTTGATACAGTTGGCGGCCAATTCAAGCACACATGCGCAGTGACATGATCTTGCCGTAGTCATGCTAACTAGTAGCAGCTTACAGAATACTTCATTTCAAATTAGGTTACTGTAATTTAATTAAGTGGATTTAACAGTACTTAGATATAGTTTCAAGCATTTGAGAGTATACTTGAGTGTGAAATACTAACATTTTTATGATATTTGAATTTTTATTTAAATTAGACCAAGCAAACTCTACTGGCAGTGAGCCAGATGCCTCTCGTGGTGGCTGCCTCAGATTCTGCAGACAACAAATCGGCCTCTGTGGTCATTGTCTGGTATGTGTACTTAAGATACAAGGTGAGTGCATGCCAGGTTAAGCTAGAAGGTATTTGTGCTAGCTGTGACAGATAACATGGCCACCCACTGGATGTTGATATATGGCTGGTTGGCGGGTGGCTGAGACAGACCTGTTTTCCTGAATTCTAGAGACAGGAACTCACCACCTGCCATGCTAACATCTCAACAACCTCCCCAATATAATATACATTAGCAAATTCCACTCCTGCTTTTTTCTTCACTATACCCCCTTTTCACTCACCATCAATTATTGTTGTCCTCGTACACTCTCAGGTGGCTACCCCTTCACATATGCCTATCCTAACTATAACCACACATGGGCGTCTCTCACACTGGGTCTGCCTTTCCTTTTTTTCTCCAGTCTATCCTCCTCTCCTCTCCAGGTAAGGAACTACTTGTTCCTAAAGCAAGAACAGTGTCATCACTTCCTCTTTTGTGTGTTTCTGTTCACAATGCTAAATATTTGACCTCTTGAAGTAAGTGCTGGCTGTGCATGGTATTACAGAGATGCTTAGCTTGAATCAGTAGATAATAACAGCAAACAGATAATCTTAGAAGAAGCACAGAGGCTTTTTCCAGAGATAATATTTCTCAGCTACCATGGTTTGTTATGAGTATAATTTACAGTAGCAGCTCATAGTGGCTCCTTCTGCTAGTTAATGAGTAACTGATATTTATAAATTTTTTTATGTCACATCTCCACACCCCCAATGCCTTTCCTAAGGGTGATTCAGGTATGTTACCTTGACAGTATTTTTATACACATCATGAGTCATAAATATACAAAACTGAGTGAAATTGCACGAAATTTTTCTGAGCTAAGCTTCAGTGTCACTCGCTCTTCTTTCCTATCTCTATGGGTGGCTAGTTGTTGTTATCCTCACAGGCTGAGCACAACTCATTACTGCTTAATTGTAATCAGTTGAATGGTATGAAAGCAAATAGAAGACAAACAGGTATTCATTTTTAGAGATGTTATATTTCTGAATGAATAAAGTCAAATATAGAAAATTACTCACAACACTGTAATACAAGACAACTAACCATGCAAACTGATCCTTCACACAATCTGCTCTCTTCACATCAAAGTTTACAGCACTGATACTAAAATCGTCTGTTCTGTAGCAATGCTCCAAGAAGAGGCAGATTAAAGGATTGTCTCTGTTTTTTAAAGTTTCCACCTTTGTTTCCCTGCTACCTTTTAATTGCATGCCTGGTGTGTATTTTTTATTACAGCAGTTTTTAATAACAAATTTGTCGCAAGTCATCAGACTCAGGTTTCAAAGAGGGAGAATGCTATTCTGGGGGCACCAGTAGGGGGAAGGGGTGCTTGTCCTGGGATTTACATCTCTTTTCCTTCTCTTTCGGAGGTGGAGGAGGGTAGGGCATGGAGGGAGTGTAGGCTTGTGAAAGATCCAGAACCGAAAGAGAGCAAGAAATCCCAGTATGCACAGATAGATGGTGTGTCTCGTGGCTGAGGTACGGTAGTTGCTTTTCAGTCCAAGAGACACCGTGGAGAGGGCCTCCAGGGAACGGGGGGGGGGGGGGGGGGAGGGGGGGTGTCACCGCCAGACACCACACTTGCTAGGTGGTAGCCTTTAAAACGGCCGCGGTCCGCTAGTATACGACTGACCCACGTGTCACCACTGTCAGTGATTGCAGACCGAGCGCCACCACACGGCAGGTCTAGAGACACTTCCTAGCACTCGCCCCAGTTGTACAGCTGACTTTGCTAGTGATGGTTCACTGACAAATTACGCTCTCATTTGCCGAGACGATAGTCAGCATAGCCTTCAGCTACGTTATATGCCACGACCTAGCAAGGCGCCATTACCAGTTACTATTGATGCTGTAAAACATGTACCATCAAGAGCGATGTTCACCTATTATGGATTAAAGTTAAGTATTCCAACAGCTACGACCTTTTTTGCTAAAGTCTAACATCCTTGTCCAGTTCCAGACCTCACGCCAGCCTGTGTGAGCTTAAACGCGTGTCTTTCGGCTTCCTGTCATAGTGGGTTGGCTGTCTTGCCAATCCACAACAGGGGGGGGGGGGGGTGGTGGTGAGTGCAATCAGGGAGGGGAGAGGGGGATAGGGCTGTTGTAAGGAAGAGGCACGAGTGGGAACGGATGTTGTTGTTGTTGTCGTCGTTGACTTCAGTGCAAAAATTGTTTTGATGCAGCTCTCCATGCTACGCTATCTTGTGAAAGCTTCCTTCATCTCTGAGTAACTAGTGCAACCTACATCCCTCAGTCTGCTTACTGATATTATCTCTTCATCTCCCTCTACAATTTTTATCTCACACACAACCCCTGCAGTACTAAATTGGTGACCCCTTGACTCAGAGAATGTCCCCTACCAACTGATATCTTCTTTTGGACAGGTTGTACCACAAATTTCCCTTCTCCCCAATTCTATTCCATACCTCCTCATTAGTAATGTGCTCTAGCCATCTAATCTTCAACATTCTTCTGTAGCACCACATTTCAAATGCTTCTATTCTCTTCTTCTCTAAAGTGCTTCACATCCATGTTTCACTTCCATACATTCCATACAAGTACTTTCAGAAAGGGCTTCCTGACACTTAAATCCTAACTCAACATTAACAAATTTCTCTTCTTGAGAAATGCATTTCTGGTCATTGCCAGTCTTCATTTTATAGCCTCCGTACTTTGACCATGAGTTGTTTTACTGCCCACATAGCAAAACTCATTTACTACATTAAGTGTCTCATTTCCTAATATAATTCCCTCAACATCACCTGATTTAATTCGAATTCATTTCATTATCCTTGTTTTGCTTTCTTTTATGTTCGTCTTATATCCTCCTTTCAAGGTACTGTCCATTCCGTTCAACTGCTCTTCCAAGTCCTTTGCTGTTGCTGCCAAAACTGCATTGTCAGTGGCAAAGGATGTAATGGAGCAAAAGTTGATGAAAGTGACACCAGATGGAGTCTCTGATGTTTTTGTCAAGCCTCAGCAGAAGACAGGTGATCCAGTGACTTGTACTCTCAGATCTTCTCTTCTCCCTTGTAAGTTGGGGGATCTGGCAAGTGAGGAGAGTACAGGTCATGACAACTGACACACACAGGTGGAAGACCACAGGTGCTTCTGTCATGGAGTGGATGTCCACAATCACCACACAGAGGGTCCTCCATACAGCGGGAAGACTTATGCCCTAAAAGTAAGAACTGAAAGCACCCCTTGGGTGGTGGGAGTTATGGCATTGCATCACACTTGTAGCACATAACCTTGACCTTCTCTGGGAGGGTATCCCCCTCAAAAGCCAGACTGGAGGCACCAGTATTGGTTCGCTCATCTTTAAGACATTTCTGCACACCTAAAAAAATAATGATCGCTGCATCACTCCAGATTAGTCTAAAGTTCCTGATCAGTTTTCAAAATGAGGTCCCTATGAAAAACCATTCCCTGGACTATATTCAGAGACTGGAGAGGGGTAATAGATACTGGGACATGCCAAGATCATTGCAAGCATGAAGACCTGGGAAGGGGGAGAGAAATTCATGCCATAGACACTAGAGAGAAAGTTCTCGACCAAAAGGCTCAGACTAGAAACAGAAAATTTAGACATGGAGGTCAAACATCAATAGGGGACCTACACACCAAAAAGGATGAAAGAACTGGCAGGAGGAACAAAATTGCAAGCAATACAGCAAACCAAGTGGATAGCCAGATTGACATAAATCAGAACACAGAAGAGGGGGAAGAACGGGACAGCGGGGAAGGAGCGAGGATTGGGACAGAGGTACAGGGTGCAGGAAATGCAGCCAGTGAAGGAAAAATGGGCTGCAATAACTCAGGGTCCAGTATGCACCACACAAAAACTCATGAAAAAACCGTGAGCCCCCTGAGGGGGGTGAACAAATCTTTTAAATTTTTCAAAGTGTATTTAACTGGTAACAAAAAAAAAAAAAAAAAAAAAAAAAAAAAAAAAAAAAAAAAAAAAAAAAAAAAAACCAGAATTTCCATCCTCAGATGTTATTTATGAATATTTTGGATTCTTCTCAAATGTTTTAGGTTGTTGTCAAATGTTTTGGAATGTTATCCATGTTCTGTAACGGAATTGTAAGTGGATACAGAATGCATTTCAATTAGGTTATTCTTGATTAATTATTTTGATTTAAGAATACTTAAAGATACTCTTGAGTGCATTCTTGGAGTGTGAAATGCTAACTATTTTATGATTGTTTAGTTTTTATTTGTAGTATGTTCTTGAATATATTTGAGTTATCCTCAATGTTTCCAGGAAACAAATGAAGTTAGACCAAGCAAAGTTGGTCTGTTTCATCTATTAGACCCAGTACATGGAAAAGTAACAAACCCTAAATATGAAGAACCACACTACAGAATCACAGTCTCTGAGTCCAAATACGCTAGTTGGCCACAATACTGTGTGTGAGGTGCTAAATTGTGGAGAACAATTACGCGTGGAAATGACAAACGGCTGGCAGCTCCAAGTTCCTTCATAGGTGGCTGTCCCAAGGGCATGCTGGCTGCAACTCTGTCCACAATCAGTTTTGATAAATGCAGGACAACTGACAGAGAGGCACTGAGGAACTGTGACAGTAGTCAATGTAACTCTCCAGAGCACCCATGACGTGAACTAGTTCAATGTCTGGGACTGAACAGCCTTTCTGTGATAGTGCACTGGCATAAATACCACCGTGGCATGTAGGTATGGTGTGACTTGCTAATGGGCACATGACATGATGTCAATAAAACAGAGACTGTGATTTCAGCAATGTGGTCAACATCCACACTCTCCCACCAGCAAAACGAGTGCCTCTCGTTTCGACTGCCACAGATTCCACAGACAACAATTCGGCCTCTATGGTCACTGTCTGGAAAGTTTACTAATATAAGAGGTGAGCAAAGGTTGGGGTTTAGCTTACTGACGTTTGTGCTGACTGTGGCATATAACACCTGGAGCATGGCCACAAAGTTGGTATGGATGTGTGGTCGAATGACGAGTGACTGAGACCAAGCAGATTTCCTAACTCCAGAGACAGGAGCTCACATTCCAACACACTCAGATCCCAACAACGTCCTAGACTTCACATCCATTTACTCCCACTTTATTTCACTACGCCTCCTTTCCACTCACCATCCATTTTTCTTGTCCTTCCTCATATCTTTCTGTTTCTTTTCTGCTCTCCTGGTTCTGCATTGGACTATTGCTCTTCACCTAATCTATCTTTACTTCTCACTCTGCCCTCATCTCTGGTCTGAAGCAGACACAGTGCTTGCCAGTATACTATCTTTTACCTTGTACTGTCTCTGGTGTGTCCCCCTTCATCTTTGCCTACCCTCACCATAACCACATGTGGGTGTCTCTCATACTGGGCCTACAGTTCCTTTATGACTTTCTTCAGTCTATCAATCTCTCCTACTAAAGGAAGCAGCTAATAGTTCCAAAAGCCAGAATAGTTTCATCGCTTTTACTTTTATGAGATTCTATTCACCTCTTGAAGTAAGTGCTGGCCATACGTCAAGTTACATAAATACTTAGCGTGAAGCAGTAGGTAATAACAGCAGACTGACCGTCTGAGAAGAAGCAGAGATGCTTTTTCCAGAGCTGATACTTCTCACCTGTCACTGTTTGTCGTTAGTATAATTTACAGTAGCAGCTTGCAATGGCTTCTTCTGCTAGTTAATGTATGGCTTATCATTATCATATTTTTCAGTGTTACATCTTCACACCCACAATGCCTTTCCTAACAGTGACTGGGTTATGATACCTGAACAGTATTCTTATACACATAATGAGTTATGAACATACAAAATTTGACTGAAATTGCTTCAAATGCATCTGAGTTAACCTTCCGTGTCAACACCTCATCACTCCTACCAATATGAGCTTTAAGTGGTTGTTGTATAATAATAATAAATAACAATAATAGTAAAAAGATATATAATTAATATGGAAAAAATTAAAGGATAGTACAATTGCATTATTAGTAAATGATCTTTGTGTATGAAATAGTGCTATTCTTCCTTCACTTCCACCCTTATATATATGTATATTTGTTATCTTCTGCAAGTTCTTATAGTTCTGTTAATCTTACAAAATAGGACCGTGGACTTGCTCTCTTACATTTCAATTGTAGATGCAGACAGCTGACTCCAAGGACACCAGTGCCTCTCAAGGTGAAGGAAATCCTCCCAACTTGGCTCCACTTCACTTCAATAGAAATACTTAATACTGTTATTAAGTCTTCTCTTATTCAGAATCACATATAATACACAACACTTGTAGCATGTCATACTTTGAGCTATATATCTCAACCATCCTTCTACATATGAGAGAGTGAAATAAAATCATGTAAAAAGAAAAGTGAATGATGTTCTTTGTTCGTTTGTCTGCTCCTTGTATTGCTAATACCATTTACTTACCTTCCCACCTTCATCTTGCGTAAGGTTTTTGAATGACATTACTCTATCTGCGATCTTGCTGTTGTATAATTTTCATTTGCTTCCAAAACTTATGGTAATCATATGGTTGTGTTGTACCTTGCCTTTATAACATTTTTAATTTCTTTATCTTGCTCTGTTAATTCACTAAATTCCTCAAAATTTTGTGAGTGATTGTGTTGTTATTGGTAGAAACTGCTGTGCTGTTACTTAGCTGTCCATAAGTTGGCTGTTGTACAGCATAAGGCATGTCGTTTCTGTTTGTATTCAGCGTATGGCCTTGTGATGGAGAATTGTAGTTTGATGATGTATTGAAATTACTCCCGTTTTCAAAATTTCTTTTAAA
Organism: Schistocerca serialis cubense; assembly: GCF_023864345.2. NCBI lineage: Eukaryota > Metazoa > Arthropoda > Insecta > Orthoptera > Acrididae > Schistocerca > Schistocerca serialis. The sequence goes on from NC_064647.1 coordinate 71,280,245, forward strand.
TCTTATGTATTTTTCATTCCTGTACTCGTTACTTCTGGGTATGTAACTGTACTGTTGTGCATACCATCACTGCTGTGTGTTTAGATCATGTTCCATGGCCCGATTTCTGTAACTATGCAGTTGTGCCCGATTTTCTGTTGCTCTATTCAGAACAGGTCTTTCTTGAAATATTAAGTCGACAGAATCTAGCACTGACAGAAAATATGGAGTGTCATGCTCTGGCATTGTGACTAATTTTTCTCTAATGTGCCATGGTGGACGACTTTTCAAAATTTTTAATATGTCTACCTGTGATATTGGGTTCATCCAGTAGTGTGTCTTGCTCAGGTATTGTTCAAAGTATTCATGTAGACTATCTTATTTGCCAATGAATGATGCAGGGTTGAAAACCTCGTGTGTCCGAGTCTGTCTTGTACTGCCTCAGACCAGTATTTGTCAAGGAACGCTCATTCAAATTGTATGCAAGTGCTGCAACCTTTGGCTGTTTCAGTTTCCCATGAAAGTACATAACCTAATGTATACCTCACAACACATCTGATTTTCTGTGCTTCTGTCCAGTTGCATGGAAATACATAAAAAAAGCACTGATAAATACTACCTGATTCTTTCTTTTACCTTTGGTAGTGAATGTAGGAAACTGTCTATGTCTCAGCAAACCTTCATCTGCAAAAATTGTTGATAGATATGTGTCATTTTCAGTCATATTTATGTTGTTGTAGTTACCTGTAATTCCAGTTGGTAATTGCTCAGGTGTTGGATTGTGGTTAGGTTTACATTTTGCACTATACAACTGTCACTGGTACCTGCTATAGGACTTAATTTGTGGATAAATACCAACAGGTTGTGGTGTGCTCCGTATCCTGTGCCTTATTTACATGCATATTGCGAGATCTGATAATATTTTCTTCTAAAAGATTGCTGATCCTACTTTCCATGGCTTATAGGCTAATGGTTAATGTTTACCTTGCTCACTATTTCATTGTATTTTTTCTGAATAGCTTGTTCTACTACATCTATGTATAACTTACAGTCGGTTACTAACTACTGTGTAGAAGTCAGTTAATTGGTAGTAACATTTTGTATGATGTGATTCTTCTGTAATTAGTAAATATAATAAGTGTATTGTTAACATTTGATAACTAAGTGTTTATACATGATACAATTAATAGAGAGACTAGAATTCACTCATGTGTTTAATGTATAAGAATCTAGGTAATCATTGAAATGTGTCATTTGTTTTAGAATGAGAGTTTTATTTGTTAATTAATCAAATAATCATTTTAAACAATGCCGAGGATTGTTTGGGATTGTTAAGAAAGTATAAATAGTTACAGACATGTTGGCAGTTTAGGTCAGTCTTGTTTTGGTTTTTGAGCAATGAGCATGTAGCTCCTCCTTTTGTATTGTATGTATTGTAGGCTAATGCAGTGATACTATGATTCTGTTTTGAAAGTATAATAAAAATGATTAAACTTAACACAAGATTAAACCAAATTAACTCTCCAGTAGTTAATTTACAGTGACTGTCAAGATACTCAGGATGTCTACTGCTGCAGATAATGAGTAACTATGAACAACCCCATTATTACGAGTAGTTGAGAATGTTATAAGCTAGAGGTTCACCTTCATAGTTTGTTTATTTTGTTTAACAACATGGGTAACTTTTTTACTGTGTAACACAACTCATTTTGTGTTGCTTCGATATTTGTCTTCACATCTGAGATTTTCTTTATCTGTTGCTCTTATAGTCATGATGGTCATTAAAAGAATCTACCTTCTGTTTCAACTCCGTAATGTCATTCTTAACTTCAGAAAGTACTTCAAGTTTTGCTTGTTTTTCATATCATTCAATATTTCATCAATTTCAGTGTGAAAATTCTCGGCTAAATCGTTGAACTTCTGTGGGACTGTGACTCGCAAATACTTGTTTTTGTTCTTGTTTCATTGTATTTAGAACTTATGTAAGACTTTTGTTGCTGGTTTACTGTGTTCATGTCTTGTGTCAAATTATCAATTTCAGTACTTGGATCTTGTTCCATATCACTGAAATTGGTGCGCACATTATCTAATTTCATGTTTACGTTAGGTAGTAACTGTCATAGCAGTCCATCAGTTGTACTACTGAGGGTACTGTCAGCTTTGTAACATGTTGTCCAGATTCATATTTGTATTGTTCTGTTTCATTCGTAAGCAGTATGTCACTCTGGGAGCTGCGTGACATTGTCTTGTCAATTATAAAAATTGTGTCGTCAAGGTTATTCTGCTGTGGAGTGTTGCTATCATTTGTCACACCTGGGACACACATCTCTGACCTACTTAAACATTTTGTGGTAGACATGCATGACACCTGAACTTCAATTGTTCATTTGCACGATTCTATACCAAATCAGCCGATTGCGTTTTCTCTGTTGCTACCAACGATGGACATATATTTTTCTATGATGTATGAATATACAAAAATAAAAATTTCACAAAAAATGGTAAAGTTTCATATGCTAATTATTGCACTTGATTGTAATTTACACGATGTCAAAGCCTGTTTTACATCTATTATGATATGCAAGCTATTGTGTCGCAGTTTTTTGTGTTTTACTGACAACGTGTATCACACTGGACAATTCCAGGTAATTTTCCACAATAAAATTCAAGGAAGGGAATAATAAGGAAATGCTATGTATCTACATCAAGAGAGGCGCTACCAAGCCTAAGCATATAAGCAACTTGCAAAGCCATTGTATCTTTGCTGCGCCAAACAAAACGGCTTACTCTGGAAAATTTCACGTAACCTGGGTCCAATTCTTATTCCTCTCCAAAATTTTCTTCCTTTTTGCTTTACTTGCTCCACATTCTGATTCATGTAAACAGAAAATACAGATGATTAGTTTTTATGACTAATAACAATGTCATAGAAATCTCTTTCTATAACAATAGTTAACAAACGCTACCTACAACTGGTAGCTTGAAGTAGTGGCACTTATCTCACCAGTTTTATTATAACAATAATAGAAATGGAAAAAATTAATTGATAGCACAATTGCATTATTGTAAATGATCTGTGTGTACAAAAATGTGCTAGTCTTTCTTCACTTTACCTTGTGTCCCTTTTTTATATTTTCTTATTTATTTTTTTTATTATAATTATGTCATCTTCTGAAAGCTCTTATACTTCAGTTTATCTTACAAAATTGGACCATCGACTTCCTCTCACATTTCGTTTCAATTGTAGATGTAGGCAACTGACTCCAAGGACCCCAGTGCCTCTCAAGATGAAGGAAATCCTCCCACCTTCACTGCACTTCACTTCAATAAAAATAATTAATGCTGTTATTAAGTCTTCTCTTATACAGAATCATATATAATACAAAGCACTCGCTTCACATCTTACTTCAAGCAACTCATTGAAACAATCCTGAGTATGAGAGAGTGAAACTAAGAACGTACAAAGAATAGTGAATGATGTTTTTGTTCATTTGTCTGCTTCTTACTTACCACTCATAATTAATGGCTTTGCTGATGTACATAGTCAGTCCTTGCTTCTATTATAATCACTGTTTCATTTTTTTGTTCTTTAATAAATTCTAACTTTACAACATCCTGGTGGTCTTTCACAGTGTACCTTCACATTGTTATCCTAACAAACTTTTAAAGGCACGAGCTCAACTCATAAAAGCTTAAGATCTCCAATGCAATCAGTCAAATGGTATAAGAACAAACAGAAGAAAAACAAAGATGTATTCATCTTTATAGTTGTTGTATTTACATATGAATGAATAAAGTCAAAACTAGAAAATTATTCACAACACAGTAATATAAGACAACTGATCATGCAAACTGATCCTTTCCACAATCTGCTCTCTTCACATTGCAGTTTGCTGCACTGATACTGAAAGTGTTTCAGTTCTGTAGCAGTGCTACGCAATAGGCATATTAAGAAGGATTGTCACTTTTTAAAGTTTCCATCGTTCTCTTGTTGCTACCTTTTGACTGAATGCCTGGTGTACATTTTTTATTACTCCTGTAACAAATTTGTTGCAACACAGAATAATTTTTAGAATATTTTCAATCATTTGATTGTCACACAAATTAGGCTGCTATAAATTTGATGACAAATTACACAATGTCAATACCTCAGTGCTTGTGTTTGGTTATACTCCTGAAATATGGGCGTTTAAGATTAAAGATGAACAAGTTTGAAAAATTGATATAGCTGTAGCCTACATGACAACCTTAATGACAAATGGCCTTAGTTCAAGTAGGCCGCTTGTATCTCAGTACCTTATATGCTTAACAAACTCCTCATAATTCATGACTTTGTGAAAAACTAGATTATTCTAGCACACATTGCACTTCAGTCTTCTTGCAGCCTCTGAGGTACATGATCAATGGTAGGTAGCTGTTAACACCATTAGTGTCAGAATCTGATACACAGGGAGAAGCAGAACAGTGAGAAAATAGTGTGTATCCCTTCTATGGTTATAAAACATAGGAATAATTTACTTCGATTGGTCTACCTATCACAGATTTCTTTAAGATCTTCAAAAATGCAGAAAATCAGTTGTTTCTGTGCTTAAAGAATTTGCCTGATTGATGCATGCCAATGTGATCCAGCCAATTGTCTGCTATCCAAATTGGTCTTCAGGAAGATCAGTGTGAAATTTTCCATTCTAAGTGGATTTCACATACACAATATTTGTAATCTCAAGACTGGAACATGTAGGCAACTTCAGAGCAGAGAATGTTTCTTTTGTAATGACTGGCACACCTCTCGCCAACCCCTACCATTTATCAAGATGAGCCAAAAAGTATTTTTGAGGTAATGAACTGCTCATCTGTATTTAACAACGCAAAATCCAGGATGGTATATTGACAATTTTATGAAAAGGATGTTGCTATTCACCTTATTGTAGAGGTGAGTGGTGCAGTTAGGAGGTTAGATTGGTAGCAGGAGCGGGGGCAACAGAAAAGGAGAAGAAAGAAGACTGTGTGCACTTGTGGAAGAGTGCTGCGTAGTGCTGTAGTGGGAACAGGAAAGGGGATAGGAGGGTAAGGATATTCTATGGTGGCATGACAATCAACAAGCTGTCTGCATGAATGATCACCAACAAACTATGGCCAAGAAACAGCTGTACCACCCAGTTGTGAGCATGCTCCCAACACAACCTCCTTCATTTCAAGGACTGCTTCGCAGTCTCTGCTAAGTGGATTCTACCCACCAATACCAGATTTTCTGAATTGCACAGGTGGGAACTCTTCCTGCAACATCTCCTGTGTCTTTGAAACCCTCATAGCCTCAACCTGGGTCAGTCACCTAAAATGTTAACATCTGTCTTTGTGAAAGTTCTTTTAGTATTCACTGCAGTAACATTTTTGTTTATGAAGTTCATGCTTGCTAATAATTTGATCAACATGTAATCATCATCAGTTTCAGTTTCAAAAGACTCGATATTTATTGGTCACAGCAATAATGAGCCATCCACATTGGCTACATTGCCTCCTATCACAAGGAGTGTGTCCTTACAGCTGCACCTAGCTTCTTGATTGCAATAGAACTGGACCCTGTCAGCAAAATGATTTACTCAGACAGACAAAGATACCAATGCTGCTTTCAGGAGCAGTTCTTCTCTTGGCAGACACAGTAGCTTATTTTCTTTCTTTCTTTCTTTATTTTTTTTCATTGGATTCATGCACAACATACATTTTATGGATCAAGTCAAGTTTGTATTGCAAGAGTTGAAGTAGTATATAATGCTTAATAACTAGCATTTAGCAAATTGTGACTGTATACATCAGTATTTAAGTACCATACCATACCTTTTAATTACAATTTGCTTACATCATCTAAAAGTTCTTTCAAACTGTTTCTTGGTACCTATCTTTGCAATCTGTTATAAACATAATGTATTCAGACCTTGCCTCCAAAATTTGACTGTTTCCCTTTTCATGAAGGCATTGGTGCATTAGCCAGGAATGTGCAGTTTTCGCCAAAAATATGATTTTAGTACCACTACATTGTTGGAAAATTGCTCCATCACACGATGCTAGATTGAGACCTTCCCATGTAACCAATTCCGAGTAGCACAGGGAATGGAGTTTTTGACACTGGATCTTTGGGACAAGAACCAGACCCGTCAATAGCTTGCACTGTCACTGCAACAAACAGTAGCCATTGTGGCATGTGAAATACATTCAAGGAGTTCACTGTGGAGGTGTTACACAAGATCTAGTTTTACACTTCTCGTCTCCCTCAAAACTGCTGTATCAGATTAACACTAAGATGGCTGATAATGAGAAGTTTACTTCTCCAAAATAAAGGGTGTGTGAGTACTCCATTGCAAATAAGCATGAAGTTTACTGTAGTGCATCATTATGACAACCTGTCAATCATGATTTCATCATTCAGGAAGCGTCAGCTACATTGAAATGCCTGAGAAGGAAATTTAGGAAGTGCCTCTGCTAGTTAAATCTGACAAACAGAAACAGATCATGAGGCTGGACAAGACCTTGCTAGCATCAGACATGGATTATATGACGAGTTCATCTGTGACAGAACAGTTACAGATGCCACTTACAGTTTGTCAGAAAGAGAAGCTTAATGAACTTGTGTACCATACATACTTATGATACCATTAGGGTACCAATTCTTTTTAAGTCACATACTGCTCATAATATTCAGTAAGCTTTCAATTGCCAATAGTTGTCTGCTTTAGTTACTTTAATTTTTGAACATTAAAAAGAACTTTTTGGTGCAAAATTGATACTAGTCCGATTTCTTCAGTTCAATAAATATGATAATTCTTTGGTTATATGGTAGGCAATTATAATTGTGTTGGTAGTCTAAATAAGGTTGGATGAAGACAACATATTCAAGATGGCGCCGAATGAAATTCACGAGTGTGTTAGTTCCAGTAATAAATGTAAATTTAATGAAGAAAAGTGTGCATTTTGCAGAAATGTCGGTTGGTATTGTGACCAGTTATGTATTACGTGTTATATTGTGTTAAAAGTATCTGAAAAAAACTGTGATGCATCTATAAACTGTGAAAAAGAAACCATGTTAACGAATGGTAAACAGAACAGCATGAGTTCCGCAAATAAAAGCAAACAATCCGAAGTTTGTGTGAAGTGTAAGAAGTTCGACGTATTTAGTGATGGGAAGTGCATCTCTTGTTATTTAATTATGAAGGTGGTAGTAAAAAATGAGAAACTCAGTGTTTGCTTAGCATCAACTTCATCATACAGCCACGAAATTGCGCTTCAAGAAATAACAAACAGCAACTATGCTCATGCAGAAAGAAAGTCGTTACAGGTATTATGTGCTTTAAGTGTAAAATTGTTTATCATTATAACTGTGCAAAGGTGGACTCAAAACAAGAGATAAAACAAGAGGGACTAGTGCAGCAGGGGATACAACCCGTCGGCTTTGAACAATGACGTCACAAGTCGCCAGAGAGCATGTATTACAGAGATGAAAGAGCTGAGGAGAATGTTGAGAAACAAAGGAATGCGAGAGAGATAAACATTGATCTTGTCAAAAGCGTAAGTGTTTTTTGACTTTTAAAAAAAAAAAATCTCACGAGATAGAATAAACTGATCCTACTTTATTAAGCAATATCTTGTCAAAAGCCGAGAAGCGATTGTTCTTAATGTTCTAGCTCCCTTCAGTACGTAATAAGTGTTTTTTGACTTTTTAAAAAAAAATCTCACGAGATAGAATAAACTGATCCTACTTTATTAAGCAGCTCCCTTCAGTACCTAATAAGTGTTTTTTGGCTTTTTTAAAAAAAAAAGATCTCATGAGATAGAATAAACTGATCCTACTTTATTAAGCAATATCTTGTCAAAAGCCGAGAAGCGATTCTTCTTAGTGTTCTAGCTCCCTTCAGTACGTAATAAGAGTTTTTTGGCTTAAAAAAAAAAATCTCACGAGATAGAATAAACTGATCCTACTTTATTAAGCAATATCTTGTCAAAAGCCGAGAAGCGATTCTTCTTAGTGTTCTAGCTCCCTTCAGTACGTAATAAGAGTTTTTTGGCTTTTTTTAAAAAAAAAATCTCACGAGATAGAATAAACTGATCCTACTTCATTAAGCAATCAGTAAAGAAACGAAACTGAAACATAACAGCACGTTTAATGATGCACCCAATATCAAGCGATCGCTTTTAGATTTACATTCAATTATTTTAATGATAGTGCTTATTAGAACACAGAACTGCTTTATTATCTATGCCTCGAAGTGAAGACATTACGATCTATGACTAAGGAATGACGTCATTGTTCAAAGCCGACGGGTTGTATCCCCTGCTGCACTAGACCCAAACAAGAGATATGGAAATGTGATAATTGCGTAAAAGTGGGCACTATAGACAGCAAGGAAGAAATAATTTCCGTGTTGTTAGAAGAACTGCAAAGACTGAAAGCTGAAAATGTCACATTGTCTGCCAGAAGTCAACAGAACAAAAGTGAATCCCAAGACGAGAGCACAAATTGTCACCAGCCCAAGAAGATACCAAAACATCTCGTTTCTCAGCAGTTATATCATCTGAATACAAGCAACCGTTTTAGTGCCTTAAGTGATAAAATTGATGAAACAGAGAAATCTACTCAGGTGGTAGGACGAGACAATGTTCCTAAAAATTCGACAAAAAGACCAATTGAGAGTCAGCCAACGAATAAGATTTTATTACTATCGGACAGTCATGGGCGAAACTGTGCATCATTGCTAAATGAATTTTTGAAACCCAAGTACTACACATCATCTGTTGTTAAACCAAATGCATGCCTCAGTGGTGTAGTTGAAGGGGCATCAGATCTTACTAGTGATTTCAATTTGGACGATGCAGTTATTATCCTTGCAGGAATAAATGACATTCATAAGAAAAACAACTTTATTCCAGACTTAGAAAAGTTGACTGCAGCACTTGATCATACAAAGCTATTGTTATGTACCGTTCCCTACTGTTATGACAAGCCAGAAGTCAACGAAACAGTGTACAGATTTAATGAATATATAATGAATTTGTCATCTAATTTTGTTAATGTGAAAGTAATTGATGTCAATTTATTCTTGCAAAGGCCTGATTACACTAATCATGGACTACACCTGAACAAAACAGGAAAGCTCAGACTGTGCAGGAACATTGCTTCATCAGTATCAAACCCATGGAAACGGTGTGATGTAGTAAAAACACTTACAACCAGCTCTGCAAGAAAGGTCAGATTTTGTACCGGTACTGTAGAAACCAATTCATGCCAAGATAGACAGGGAACCAATGTGAATACAAGAAACAGATGTATAGCTGTGTCTCACCCTGTCACTGCCAATGACATATTAATACCATATGATGAAGTTCCACCCAAAGAACCTCAAGGACTGGAAAATAATTCCGATGCAGTATCTCCAAGGATAAAAGGTAATCCCCGATTTTCTACGAGAGAAAGAAGAATTCCAAAAAGAAACAGTGATTTTTTATGGCCAGCACCCACCCGACCTTGCCAACGACATCTAGTGAACAAATCTCCAGCTGCGACATAGGTCTTAATGTATCCAACACAGTTTTGAGTGCAACGGGGACTAACGGTGTTAATGGACAAGCAGACCAGCAGAAGGACAGTAGAGGTAGCTATAAGAATCTTATTATTCTTCATCAAAATATCAGAAGTCTCAAAAGTAAATTAGAGTTTTTATCTGTAAATTTAGGGGACATGGACACTGTTGACCGTCCTCATGTTTTATGCCTTACTGAGCATCATGTAACAGTTGGAATTGATGGGCTGCAGCTTGATGGGTATGATCTAGCTACTCATTACTGCAGAACAAGTAAGGAGAAAGGTGGTGCTGTAATTTATATAGACAGTAAAATCATTTATAAATCTTTAGATCTAAGTAAGTATTGTGTAGATCAACATTTTGAAGTTTGCGGGACTGAAATTTCTGCAAAGGACATGTTACTTACTGTGCTTGCAATTTACAGAGCTCCAGCAGGGAAGTTTTGCATCTTTATGAATAAGTTAGAATCTCTTTTGACCAAATTGTTCTCTAAAACTAGAAATTTAATAATTGTAGGTGACTTTAATGTCAACTTCTTAACTGATAACAACCTCAAAACTGACCTGGACCACTTAATGAATTCTTACAACTTGGCTGCGATGGTTACCTGGCCCACTAGAGTTACAGAAAATTGCAAGAGCCTTCTAGATAATATTTTCATTGACAAGAACAGAGTCAACAGTGCTAGTGTGAGTAAAGTAATTTATGGCCTGTCTGACCATGATGGACAACTTCTGAAAGTAAATAACATCAGTTTGTGCAATAAAATCTCCCACACCTATAGGTCCTATAGATGTATAAACACTGAAACTGTGTCTGCCTTTAACGACTATTTGTCACAGATAGATTGGGAGCCAGTGTACAGCACATCAGATGTTAATGATAAATTTAACCTTTTTTTAAATGAATTTATATCTGTATTTGAAATGGCTTTCCCAAAAAAAACTGTCAGAAAGAACAATGAGGTTTCTTCCAGTAAACCATGGATTACTGGAGGTATAAAAATTTCTTGCAGGACTAAGAGGGAGTTACATGCCTCACTAAGAGTATCAAATGATCCCCTTGAAAGGTCTCATTTTAAGTTATATTGTAAAATTTTAAAAAGGGTGATAAACAAATCCAAGAGCCTGTATATTAAGTCTGAAATTGATAAATCTGAGAACAAAATAAAAGCAGTTTGGAATGTTATAAAGAGAGAGTGTGGCAAGAGTAACAAGAATGTTAATACCACAGAGATAAGCTATAAGGATGAGGTTATTCATAATCCTGTAACAGTTTCCAACATATTCAACAATCACTTCATAACTGCAGCAGAACAAGTAGGTTGTAACGGTTCCTTAAATGCTGCTACGCATTTATTACACAGAGCTAACCCTAACACGTATGACCCAATTTGTATTGCCCCAGTTACTATTACTGAAGTTAAAAATACCATCAAGGCCTTAAAAAATAAAAATTCCACTGGTATTGACAACATTTCACCAAAAATACTGAAGCATTGTAGTGACCACATATGTCAAGTCCTGTGTCACATTTTTAATGAGTCTATCCAGCAAGGTGTTGTCCCAGAGAGATTAAAGCTTGCCGTTGTGAAACCACTTTTCAAGAAGGGTGACAAAACTAATTTATCTAACTACCGTCCAATATCACTACTAAGTAGTTTCTCAAAAGTATTAGAGAAACTAATGTATACAAGAATTGTAGAACATCTTAACAGCCACAACATACTCAACAGAAACCAGTTTGGTTTCCAAAAAGGTAGATCAACTGAGCAGGCTATTTTTTCTCTCACAAATGAAATTTTAGAGTCAATAAATAATAAAATGTCACCTATTGGAATTTTTTGTGACTTGTCTAAGGCCTTTGACTGTGTGGACCACAACATTCTCTTACATAAGGCTAATTTTTATGGCTTGCGAGGTAGCATTGGTAGATGGATAGAATCATATCTGCAAAACAGAAAACAGAAGGTGATAATTAATGGTGCCAATGATAGTCCCATTTCTTCTGATTGGGGCACATTAAAGTGTGGTGTGCCTCAGGGGTCCATCCTAGGACCTTTGCTTTTCCTTATCTTCATCAATGATCTCCCACTTTGCACAGACACCGAGTGTAAATTTACTCTTTTTGCCGATGACACCACTATTCTGCTTGAAAGTCGAACTAACAGTGACCTAGAAAATAAATGTAATGCTGTACTCGTTGACATCCTACACTGGTTTAAGTGCAACGGACTAACTCTAAACATTCAGAAAACTCAGTACATGCAATTTCACACATCTCAACAAGAAAATGAAGTATGCCACTTAAACTGTGGTAACCAAAATATACTATACTGTGAATCATCTAAGTTCTTGGGCATTCTAATTGATGGCAAGCTGAACTGGTCTGAGCATATCTTAGACCTACATAGAAGGCTCAGTGTGGCAACTTATGCTCTGCGTGTAATCACCCCCATTGGTGATGAGGACGCTACTAAAGCTGCCTACTTTGGTTATTTTCATTCTATCATGTCGTATGGCATAATATTTTGGGGCAACAAGCCTTTAGCCAAAAAAATATTTACTGCACAGAAGAGAGCTGTTAGAATCATGAGTGGTGTTCATCCAAGATATTCTTGCAGAAGTCTGTTTCATAAGTTACAAATATTAACACTTACCTCTCAATTCATATTTTCTTTGATGATTTTTGTTTCTAACAACCTATCTCTTTTTAAAACTAATAGTGAATGTCATGATCATAATACTAGGTCTAAAAATGATCTACACAGGGATCTGAAACATTTAAGTCTTGTTCAGAAAGGTGTTCATTATTCAGCCACAAAAATTTTCAACTCCCTTCCATCAGGTATTAAAGATCACATTAATGTCTTACCTACTTTTAAATGTAAATTGAGAGAATACCTAATGGTAAATTCCTTCTATTCTCTTGATGAGTATCTACAGATAAAGCAATGATTTTTTATACTGATAAAAATTTGTTTGCTATAGATCACATTAACTGTTTGATTTGGAAAATGTACTATATTTCCTTTTTAGGTATTGTGTTATATTACTTGAGCTATACCTTTGATTTGATTTTAACCTACAAACTTATTCATAATCTTATGGTACATTTTGGTCATTTTATATATGTGTATTATTTGTTTAATTTGGAAAACGTACTATATTTCCTTTTTAGGTATTGTTTCATATTACTTGAGCTATACCTTTGATTTGATTTTAACCTACAAACTTATTCATAATCTTATGGTACATTTTTGTCATTTTATATATGTGTATTATATCTGTTGTATGTAATCATGACTCATTCCACATCCTTGTGATTTATCACAATACGGATTAATGGAATACGAAATAAATAAATAAAAATAAATAAAAAATAAATAACACCAGTTAATGAAGTTCTTCTATTGCAGGAATTAGTGTTTTACATGGAAGTATGAAAAATTTAACTTATATGGATATTACACCAATGCATTCATCTGTCTGTGCATTTGTAGCAGAAACAGCAAAAGTGAAAACAATGGACCTAGTATTACAGTACCTAAAATGTGAGTTGTTGCAGAGGGTATGAACAGTGTTATACTAAATTTTATGTTGTTAACAAATTGCCCTTAAATAACTTGCAATTTCTTCCTACATGGGGTTGAAAGTGATTTCCAACACCTGCTTGAGTTTATGCATGACATATGCACATCCATCTAAATACTTCTCAGGAACTCTTCTTCTACTCTATACAGGTTTTCTCAATTCACCTGCCAGTTTCTGTTTTTATAATGAACAGTGCATTGGATATGGCATAAATGTAGACATCAAGCTATGTTACAAACCAATTTGCAATTTATAACCACAATCATTACTTCCATATCAGATTTGTTGGCTGTGCAACATTTTTTTCACCTTTCAAACTTATCTATACCTGGGTCTGAACTATAGATTGGTCTGTCATGACAACCAGGAAAAAGGAGAAATTAGTGAGCTTGCACAGTACTATTACACACTGACCCCCACATGTAGTTTCTGATAACCAAGTTAATTGGGCTCTGGCATTTCAATAAACAGAGCTGATTTAGAGGAACACTACACACTGATAATCTTAATGATTATTGATGCAAGTGACTAATCATCAGTGTCATCACTACTACAAGAGCAAATTCAATGAGAATCCAGACACTTGGTCCAATTAATAGCTTTTCACAAGGTCAGCAGTCAGTGACTTTCAGGAGTGGCTCTAAACTAACAGAGGCTGGTGGCACCACTTCTGAAGGTTCTACAGAATAAGATAACCATAATACACTGATAACTTTATACAGAAGCTCTCAAAAAGAATACTTCAACTGTTTCACTTTATTATTGCGGGTGGCAGAATGATAGCACCAACAGGTGATCCATCACATCTAGACAGTTAACGGCAGCATCCATGAAGTACTGTAAATACATATTCCATCTTGTTATGCAAGTATTCACTTAGGCAGATGAAAAACCATTTACACAGTCTGAAATCTCATTAACTTTATGAATGTGTAAGAAATAGCTTTTCGATTAATGTTACTGGAGAATGGTGAAAGTTTTATAAATAAATTTAACAGCTGGTGAGGTGGTACTGAATCTAGTTGAGGAGGACAATTTATGGCATCATCTGACTAAAAGATGAGATCAATTTATAGAACAACATTGCAGTACAGTGTGTAGACCTGCAATGACGATGAACAATGTATTACAGTGTTCACAATACACTTTTTTATGGGACTTCAGTGGATACTGACACTTGTCAACAGCAGTGAAGCCACTAGATTGGATTGGATTAGATTTACTTTCATTCCAATTGATCATTAGTGAGGAGGTCCTCCAGGATGTAGAACATGTCAGAAAAACAACAATACATGACAAATATTTACAACTCAAACAAATAAGCTAATGTACCACTGCACAGGTCCCAAGTGGCATAGTCATTATTTTTTAATGAACACTATATGAAAGAATCATTTTACAGATACTAATGCATAGAATTTAAAATAAAAAAGTTTTTTATTTATTTATAAGGTAATAAACATGTAATACACCTAATAAATACTTATATATAAAAACAAAGATGAGGTGACTTACCGAACAAAAGCGCTGGCAGGTCGATAGACACACAAACAAACACAAACATACACACAAAATTCAAGCTTTCGCAACAAACTGTTGCCTCATCAGGAAAGAGGGAAGGAGAGGGGAAGACGAAAGGAAGTGGGTTTTAAGGGAGAGGGTAAGGAGTCATTCCAATCCCGGGAGCGGAAAGACTTCCGTATCCCACTTCTTTGCGTATTGATTCTTCCTGAATAATGTCTTGAACTTCAGCCTACTCTTCATCGCTACTATATTGTGATCTGAGTCTATATCTGCTCCTGGGTATGCCTTACAATCCAGTATCTCATTTCGGAATCTCTGTCTGACCATGATGTAATCTAATTGAAATCTTCCCATATCTCCCGGCCTTTTTCAAGTATACCTCCTCCTCTTGTAATTTTTGAACAGGGTATTCGCTATGACTATCTGAAACTTGTTACAGAACTCAATTAGTCTTTCTCCTCTTTCATTCCTTGTCCCAAGCCCATATTCTCCTGTAACCTTTTCTTCTACTCCTTCCCCTACAACTGCATTCCAGTCGCCCATGACTATTAGATTTTCGTCCCCCTTTACATACTGCATTACCCTTTCAATATCCTCATACATTTTCTCTATCTGTTCATCTTCAGCTTGCGACGTCGGCATGTATACCTGAACTATCGTTGTCGGTGTTGGTCTGCTGTCGATTCTGATTAGAACAACCCGGTCACTGAACTGTTCACAGTAACACACCCTCTGCCCTACCTTCCTATTCATAACGAATCCTACACCTGTTATACCATTTTCTGCTGCTGTTGATATTACCCGATACTCATCTGACCTGAAATCCTTGTCTTCCTTCCACTTCACTTCACTGACCCCTACTATATCTAGATTGAGCCTTTGCATTTCCGTTTCCAGATTTTCTAGTTTCCCTACCACGTTCAAGCTTCTGACATTTCACGCCCCAACTCGTAGAACGTTATCTTTTCGTTGATTATTCAATCTTTTTATCATGGTAACCTCCCCCTTGGCAGTCCCCTCCCGGAGATCCGAATGGGGGACTTTTGCCAATGGAGAGATCATTATGACACTTCTTCAATTACAGGCCACACGTCCTGTGGATACACGTCACGTGTCCTTAATGCAGTGGTTTCCATTGCCTTCTGCATCCTCATGTCGTTGATCATTGCTGATTCTTCCGCCTTTAGGGGCCATTTCCCACCCCTAGGACAAGAGAGTGCCCTGAACCTCTATCCGCTCCTCCGCCCTCTTTGACAAGGCCATTGGAAGAATGAGGCTGACTTCTTATGCCGGAAGTCTTTGGCCACCAATGCTGATTATTTATCAAAATTTAGGCAGAGGTGGGGTTCGAACCTGGGACCGAAGATGTTTCGATTATGAATCAAAGACGCTACCCCCAGACCACTGGTAGTGGTAGTGCTGGGGTAGTGAGGGTCAAATTTACAAGAAAATACTCAGTCCAGTTAATAATGAAAATTAGCTACATATTTCAGTTTAGGATTGTTAGTTATACATAACAGGATAAAGATACATAATAGGATAAAGACAATATAAAAAAATATATAAAAACAATGGAAAATTTGATACTAACCATACGGGAACTGTCTGAATTGTCAAGGCAACAAGATCTCATTAATGCTAGCCATAAAATTCGTAGGTCTGCACAACCAAATGTACAAAGTGTAAACAGTACGACTGTAACTAGAAATTTGAATGAACTGATCACTCAAAAAGACACAAGTGAATTAAACGCAAGAAAAGAAAGTGTTAATAGTGCATCTATGGATAAAAATATGAACAAACTATCCACACAAGAATATACAAGTGGATTAAATGGAGAAAAACACAAGGTAAATATTCGTAAAGAAAAAAAATAAACAACCACGTTATGCATAAGCAAGGATACAAGCAACGGATATATATTTTTGCAGACAGTGATGGGAGAGGAGTTACGGAAATTATGAGAAGAAATCACCCAGACCTTAATGTAACAGGCATCATCAAACCAGGCGCACCATTTCGCAAAATTCTGAAAACAGTGACAACATATTAACGACCGGTAACAGATGCATCATAATAGGAGGCGCAAATGATGTTTACTGTAATGAAACTTAGCGTGCAATGAGAATCCTAAAGGAAACAATCAAAAGGATGCCTTGAGTGCATTTCTACATTGTTAGTATCCCCAGGAGACACGATCTGATGGAAAACTCATGTGTAAACATTGAGATTGTTACGGCAAACAGGCTATTTGAGAAAATATGTAGAGGTTTCCAGAATACAACTTTCATAGAGATAAACAGTGTTCACAGAGAGCACTTCACAAGACATGGTCTCCACTTGAACGTAAAAGGGAAAAAGATTATTAGTGCTGAAATACTTCAATTTATTAATGAGTCATCTGTAATGGAAGTGTCCACAATCCCAATTCCGCCAAAACAAGAGTTGTCTGTAACAGTGGAGAACCATCATTATCTGCAGTAGAGCTACAACAAACACCAGTAGCAACAACAAAGGCTCAGATATTCTCAGCAGCAGTGTCAGATAAACCAATAGCAGCAGAATCACCACAATCATCAGCAGAGCTGTCATCATCAGCAACAGCATCCAGAACAGCAGACCCCATAATACTACCTCAAGGCAATGAAAATGCATGTTAGGGACACATACGAGGGTCATTAGCTGCAGCAGCTAACAAAGAAGGGCAGTCACCAAGTCGGGGAGCACAGAAGCCACCAGCAACAGAAACCACACAGAAGAGGTACCTGAGGCCTGGGAGAACAACAGCAGAAGCAGCTTCCAATCAAGACAGATGCCTGAGAAGTAGGAGACCTGCGACACTAAGTGAGTATTTTTTTATGGTACCGAGTAAGCAGAAAGAGAACATGGAAAAAGATGTAAGTAAAACTGTCCATCTCAAATACCAGTGTGACAATAGTGAGAGGAATATAAACACCAGATAGAGATACGATCCGGGTTTAATGACACAAACTGAAAAAAATCACTGCATAGTACCAGAAGCAAAGGGAGCAAGTGAAGTGCTTAGTATATTACAGGAAGGGGAACTATTACATTTAAAGCCAACTGTTAGAATACTTCACCAAAATGTTCAATACATAAACAATAAAACAGAGGAACTAGAGGTAATATTACAGGAGTATAGGCCAAACATTCTAGTAGTTACAGAACATGGGCTAAAAGAAAATCACATAGGAATGTACAACTTGAAGAAATATGTGAAAGTAGCCAGTTTTTGCAGAACTTCCTATAAAGGTGGTGGGGTTGCCATTTTTTCTAACTATAAATCAACTTAAGCCATAAATATAACAAAATATGCTATAGAATTGAGCTTTAAAGCTACAGCACTGGAAATTAAGTTGCTGGGAATTTATGTTGTGTATTAGGTTTGTATTGATCACCAAATGGTATAATTAAAACCTTCTTTGAATTTAGTAGAAAACTTTTGACCCATTTCTGTTCTTCCAATAATATCCAAAATCTTTGAGAAAGTAATATACATAAGAATCTGGAACTTTCTGGTATGCAGAAAAGTGATTTCTAAGGGGCAGTATGGGTTTGTCAAGGTATCATCCACCATTACAGCAGCATCCAACTTAACCGAAGGTGTCGCTCAAGCAATAGATAATAAAGAATATGTATGTGGCATCTTTCCAAACTTACAAAAAGCATTTGACTGTGTTGATACTACCATATTGCTGGACAAACTGTGGAATTATGGCATTTGAGCACAGCCCATAATCTGATGAGGTCCTACTTGACAAATAGGAAGCAGTTTGTGTCTATTAGCACTACAGAGAGAACATACAAATCAAACACCACTGACATAAATGTTGGTATTCCACAGGGGTCAATATTAGGACCGCTTCTTTTTATTATCTATGTAAATGATATTCAGTCCATAACAAACCATGCAACAGCTATCTTATATGCAGATGATACCACATTAATATGCAGCAATCCAAGCTATTCACAGCTCGAAGTGAAATCCAATAATGAAGCAGGCTTAATTCTGCAGTATTTTAACGAAAACGAACTAAAATTAAACACAAATAAATCTGTCTATATTGAATTTGATCCTGGGAGGCAAAAAACTCATGAAAACCAAATCTTAATGGGTGACGAATACATTAAAAAACAATACTCAACCAAATTTCTTGGCCTGACACTAGGTGCAGAGTTAAACTGGTCTGATCATGTGAATGATATTTGCAAAAAGCTATGTACTACCATATATGTCCTAAGAAAACTGACACCTTTCTGTAACATCACCACTCTGAGGGAAATATATTTTGCACTATTTGAATCCCACCAAAGTTATGGGATAGAGGTATGGGGATCCAGCAGTAAAGGTAATATGAAAAGTGTACTTACCTTACAAAAGAATGCACTTAGAATTATGGGAAAGAAATGTGCCAGGGAGTCCTGCAGAAATTTGTTTAAAGAATTTAAAATACTAACTGTTCATAACCTGTATGTGCTGAAGATAATCATTATGGCAGTAAACAGTAACAAAACACTTAATAAAGAAATACATGATCACAACACTAGAGGTAGAGAGAGACCCCACATCATCTCTCATAGAACAACACTTTATGAGAAAAGCCCTCACTATGCAGCATAAAACTACTGAATTGCTTCCATCCTAATATCTCCAAATTGCCCATTACAAAACTAAAAATGAAATTAAAATTGTGGCTTCTAAACAATCCTGTATATTCAATAGATGAGTTTCTAGATTTAGTACACTTGTATGATGGAAGACAATCTATGTCAAAATATATGTAATCTCAGATCTTAGACTGTGTCACAAACTGTAAATATTTGAATGTTAGATATGAATACTGTGTTACAAACTGTAGATTTCTTAATCTAAGTATGGCAATAACAATTTTTTTATGTATAGTCCATATATGTAACTTTGTTCTCTCAACTAAATTTAGAAAAAGTTGTGTAGATAAAAGTGCCAGCCAATAATATGTAACCCTACTAAGTAAGGCTCTGACTTATCCAGAAGACTGGAACAAAAAAAGCCTTTTTTTGTAATCAGTTGATGTTGGATCAAAATAAAATAAAATAAATAAATAAATAAGTAAATAAAAATAAAAATAGATAAACCAACCAGAGTAACAAAGCATAGTGAAACTATAATTGATCATCTAATAACAAATATTCCTACATGCTATTGTGACACACAGGTAATAAACTCCACATTAGCAGACCATTTTGCAATCATGATAGACATAAATATAAAGACTAGTGCTTCAGTGCAGAAGACAGAACTACCCACATAACATAAATCTGCTAAAAAAGATGTTAGAGGCAGAAAACTGGGAAACAATATATGCAGCTAAAGATGCAAACACCAAATGGAACCAGTTTTTTTTTATTCAGTTATTATTATGATGTTACATGTCCTGTTAGTAAAAGGCTTGTCAAACAGTAACAAAAAAAGAAAAGCTGGGTGACTGGAGAAGTAATCCATGCCAGAAATAATCTGAGAGTGTATTACGACCTCTCCAAACAAAAACATACTGAGGCCTACAATACACTGTATAAAATAAAAAAGAAAGAGTACTGTAGTTTTATCAGAGAAAATAAAGCATCAGTCATCAGGATGTCTATAGATAAGGGAAAGAACTACTCAAAAGGTTTATGGTTGTTTGTTAGTGAAGAGAGAGGAAAAGTAACAAATCGGGCAGAGGACATCAGCCCACTGATGAGTGGGAAAAGCAATGCAAACCCTCTAGAAGTAGCCAATACTTTTAACAGATATGTTACTGTAGCAGACGAATTAATAAGTCAAAATAAAACAAATGCAGTAAGTAAATTGTTAAACCCCCCACATACAAATCATGCTATGGTTTTCATTCCTACAACAGATACAGAAGTGCCAAATCTAATAAAACAACTTAAAATTAAACATTCATCTGGCTTGGACGGTGTCACATCACATCTTATAAAGGAATGCAGAGAATGTATATTAAAACCATTGACACACATGCTGAATGCTGCGATAGAAGATGGTATATTTCCAGATTCACTGAAAGTAAGTAAAGTGAAGCCAATATTTAAGAAAGGGAACAGGGATGAATTAGGAAATTACAGGCCAATATCATTGATCTCAACATTTGCTAAAATCTATGAAATGATAATAAATAATAGAATTGTAAGTTTTATAACAAAGAACAGTATACTGCATTCATCACAACATGGTTTCAGAGAAGGGAAGTCAACAAAAACAGCATCCACAGATATAATTGATCACATTCTTAATTTACTTGACAGGCAACAAAAGACTTGTGGGATTTTTATGGACCTATCTAAGGCATTTGATTGTGTGAACCACTCAAAATTAATTATAAAACTATATCAGTATGGAATTAGAGGAAAATGCTATGACATACTTAAATCATACATTACAAATAGGAAACAATGCACAGAAATCAGACATACTAGTGGGGGAAATATAACAAACTACAGGTCAGAATTACAAACAGTTAAACACGGTGTGCTGCAAGGGTCTGTGCCTGGACCAATACTATTTATACTCTACGTAAATGGCTTCCCTAGCCATATAAATCAGAAACTTATAATGTATGCTGATGACACAGCAATCATTTGCACAGCTGACACAAAGGAGGAGCTTGAGAAGGAAGCACTCCTGACTATTGAAAATGCAAATAAATATTCAACACAAAACAACCTGTTTATGAATCAGTCTAAAACAATGAATGTAGTATTTCAGACCAAGCATAGTGAAAATTATAATATAAATGTTAATATAAATGGAAAGACTATTAAAGAAGTAACCAGAACAAATTTTCTAGGAACTACACTCCTGGAAACTGAAATAAGAACACCATGAATTCATTGTCCCAGGAAGGGGAAACTTTATTGACACATTCCTGGGCTCAGATACATCACATAATCACACTGACAGAACCACAGGCACATAGACACAGGCAACAGAGCATGCACAATGTCGGCACTAGTACAGTGTACATCCACCTTTCGCAGCAATGCAGGCCGCTATTCTCCCATGGAGACGATCGTAGAGATGCTGGATGTAGTCCTGTGGAACGGCTTGCCATGCCATTTCCACCTGGCGCCTCAGTTGGACCAGCGTTCGTGCTGGACGTGCAGACCGCGTGAGACGACGCTTCATCCAGTCCCAAACATGCTCAATGGGGGACAGATCCGGAGATCTTGCTGGCCAGGGTAGTTGACTTACACCTTTTAGAGCACGTTGGGTGGCACGGGACACATGCGGACGTGCATTGTCCTGTTGGAACAGCAAGTTCCCTTGCCGGTCTAGGAATGGTAGAACGATGGGTTCGATGACGGTTTGGATGTACCGTGCACTATTCAGTGTCCCCTCGACGATCACCAGTGGTGTACGGCCAGTGTAGGAGATCGCTCCCCACACCATGATGCCGGGTGTTGGCCCTGTGTGCCTCGGTCGTATGCAGTCCTGATTGTGGCGCTCACCTGCACGGCGCCAAACACGCATACGACCATCATTGGCACCAAGGCAGAAGCGACTCTCATCGCTGAAGACGACACGTCTCCATTCGTCCCTCCATTCACGCCTGTCGCGACACCACTGGAGGTGGGCTGCACGATGTTGGGGCGTGAGCGGAAGACGGCCTAACGGTGAGCGGGACCGTAGCCCAGCTTCATGGAGACGGTTGCGAATGGTCCTCGCCGATACCTCAGGAGGAACAGTGTCCCTAATTTGCTGGGAAGTGGCGGTGCGGTCCCCTACGGCACTGCGTAGGATCCTACGGTCTTTCCGTGCATCCGTGCGTCGCTGCGGTCCGGTCCCAGGTCGACGGGCACGTGCACCTTCCGCCGACCACTGGCGACAACATCGATGTACTGTGGAGACCTCACGCCCCACGTGTTGAGCAATTCGGAGGTACGTCCACCCGGCCTACCGCATGCCCACTATACGCTCTCGCTCAAAGTCCGTCAACTGCACATACGGTTCACGTCCACGCTGTCGCGGCATGCTACCAGTGTTAAAGACTGCGATGGAGCTCCGTATGCCACGGCAAACTGGCTGACACTGACGGCGGCGGTGCACAAATGCTGCGCAGCTAGCGCCATTCGACGGCCAACACCGCGGTTCCTGGTGTGTCCGCTGTGCCGTGCGTGTGATCATTGCTTGTACAGCCCTCTCGCAGTGTCCGGAGCAAGTATGGTGGGTCTGACACACCGGTGTCAATGTGTTCTTTTTTCCATTTCCAGGAGTGTATAATAGACAAGTATTTGGCATGGGGGGAGCACATAGATGCACTGTGTAAAAAGATAAACAAACAGATCTTCATCATGCATAAAACAGCTAAGACTGTGGATGATAAAGTCCTCAGATCAATGTATTATGGATTTATCTTCCCACATTTGTCTTATTCAGTTCATATATGGGGAAGTGCACAAGCTAGCTACCTAAAAGGAATATTCACAATTCAGAAAAGGGCAGTGAGATGCATTGTAAAAATACCACCAAGACAGACCTGTAGGCAAGCTTTTGTACACTATAATATTATGACAGGATATTCACTGTACATATACCAAAGCATAATGGCGGTAAGGTCAAGTGATACACACCTCCTAAATAAAGATGTACACAAACACAGTACAAGAGGAAATCAAAATTACTACATGATAAACAAAAATCTAAAACTGTCTATGACTGCCCCAGAAGAAGCAGGCAAAAGGCTTTTTAATATACTCCCCAAAATCATTAAAAAAGAAACAGACCTAAAATGTTTTAAAAATCATTTGAAACTATATCTCACAGAGAAATGTATATATAGTTTGAGTGAATACTAAGATGGTGTTTAAATATGTTATATCATTACTGAAATGTACCTTTAAAAATTATCATTTCTGTATGTTGTTTGGATTTGTGTGTACATGAATACCTTTGTATGATTATGGACTATTTCTGTTTAATTATTTGGATTCATTTATCTATAATGAAATCAAGTTTGATGTTAATAGCCTATTCTATGACACAACCAATACTCTCAGCTGGATTTTCAGCTGGAGTCCATGGGCAAAGAATAAATAAGTAAATAAATAAATGAAGATGAAGAGAAACAAGTACACAAATTATTTACCTTGTTAACACCACTTGGATTTCCACATCACCATAGAGGTACCAAGAATGATGCATTACTCTATATTTTACATGGCGAGTTCCCCAGTAGGTCTATGACCCATGATAAGCACACAAACAAGAAAATATGTGTTTTGCAGATACAAGAAAATACCATGTATCAGCAAAATGTGTCACCAAATACGAATAAGAAGGGACAAAATTAAATATTTATCTAAGAAACTTAGCAAATGTTATGGCTACATTGAAAATCAAATACAAAGTAACTGGCATTAACAAGCTCGGTGTCCCTCTACAGGAAGCACTAAAACATGTGAGACATGGATGAAAAGGATTCAGTGATCATTAATGGCGGAGAAAAAGGTGTCTATAAAAATACAAATGACAATGCAAACAGGGTTCTAAAAGGAACTTCAGAAAGAATCCCACATGCAGCAAGTGTTTTTTCTTGTAAGCACTTCATAGAGTCATTGTCTAAATGAAGCCTGATGTGTAAATAAAGACTAACAGTACAAACAGACAGTTCAAGAAGATATGTAGCTATGTTCTTTCCTGGAGCTACAACCTCAGAAAAGGAGCATTTGATGGAATATGTCCTGTACAGGAATGATTTGAAAAACCATTCTGTGCAATGAAATACCAGATAGTATAAGCTGTCCAAGAAAAGAAACACAGATCAGTCCCACTGTCAACAGTGAAAGAAACGGTAATCAATATCCCAATGACAACCATCATTGACTTAGGAAAATGAAGGAGGAACATCATCAGCCCTGCAGAAGAAGGCGTCACTGATTCCATCAGAAAACGCACTGTCAACCACAGAACACATGGCGGGAAATTGGGGAAGGAGGAGAAAGAACCAAGAAACACAAAAATCTAAATGACTAGGTTTTCTACACCAGCCTCAGGAGGGGTGGGGATAACCAAAATATAGATAGAAATACAAATGTTCTACTGTTGAAGTTATACACTACAGTATACAGTATGCATGGAGTGAAATAGATGAAACAGAAGCAGCAGTAGCAGCAGAACTAACAAATTACACAATTATAGTACATGAATATTATTTTCTAATAAAACAGAACTATAAAAAGGTGGCTGATTTCTGTAGACATGAATAGAAGTGTGGAGGAACTTGTAATGGTACTTGAATTACGTAACCATTATGGTACCTCATCGGAACCTCTCAATACCAGTAATATTCTACTGTATTTCTGTTAACTATTTAACATATTTCTGAGACAACATTCAGATTTGATTTCACTTTTGATACATCGATATGTCTATATTGCAATGATATTATTCTTGTGTGTATTCTTTCCTTTTTCACTATGATCTTTAACATACTTGTAACTCTGATTTTTGGGCGCGTAAGGTCGATATTACACTATCAAATTTCTTCGTCAAAGATTTGATCAAAGATGTGATCAAATATTCCGTCAAATATATTTGACAAAGATCTTTGATGTAGTGCCAGAATGGGTATTACACTGTCATCAAATTTTACGTCAAAGTTCAAGATGGCTGACAACAGCTTATTAACCGCAGCAGTTGCACGTACCACAATTGCGTTGTGTGCAGATGCGGAAAAGAAGTGGGGGAAAAAAGGAACCATACATACGAGGTTGACAGTCTTAAATTCCTGGGATTACAACTTGATAATGAATTCAGTTGGGAGGAGCACACCATGAAACTGCGGAAACGCCTTAACAAATCTGTATTTGCAATTCGAGTGTTAGCAGACATAGGCAACATAAAAATGAAAAAGCTTGCTTACTTTCATTCCATAATGTCATATGGTATAATATTGTGGGGTAAATCTTCAAGTCACACAAAAGTTTTAAGTCCAAAAGCATGTAATACATATTATTTGTGGAGTAAATTCACGGACGTCCTGCAGAAACCTCTTCAAAGAACTGGGTATACTAACTACTGCCTCTCAATATATTTACTCCTTAATGAAATTGGCCCTAAATAATATATCTCTTTTTCCAACAGACAACTCAGTTCATACATACAATACCAGGAACAAAAATGATCTGCACAAGGACTTAAAAGCACTTACTTTAGTTCAAAAAGGGGTCCACTACTAAGGAACACTCATCTTCAATAATCTGCCAGCAAACATAAAAAATTTAATTACAAATAAAGATCAGTTTAAAAGGAGCCTAAAAGACTTACTAGTGGCCAACTCCTACTTCATTGACGAAATTTTTAATAGAAACAAATGATGTACTGTATTTATTCATACTATTAGTATTGTAATTTCAGCCTAAAAAAAATTGACATGTTCCACATCTACAAGTATCTCCTCAGCACAGATCTATGGAATGTAAAACTAATCTAATCTGGGAGGAGCTGTGGGTTTTACAATGATACGATAAAAGCATTCAACAAAACTTCTTATGTGAGCTTACAGTGGAAGACGTCAAGTCGTACATCAATTACTTAAGAATGGATGAGCATACATTTCTGTATGTGCTCAGATAAGTGTATCCTCATATCACAAAGCACAATATTCACTTAAGAACTGCTACATCTTCAGAAGACAGGCTCACTGTAACACTCCGATTCCTTGCTACAGGAGAGAGTTATGTTAGGTTAGGTTAGATCAGGCCAGGTCTCATCTCCAATCTTCTTAATCTATTTTTGTATTCAGGGTGCCGCACATTGTAAAGTGCCACATCAGCTTCATATATGTCTATTAATTTTGCAGTGAACAGAAGACAAGTGACTTCTTTGATCAAATCTACAGCGAGGCCCTAGATTTGATCAAATATTGGACGACATTTGACAAAGTTCCCATTACACCATCAAATATCTTTGCCAAAGATTTTTGACAAAGATATTTGACAAAGAAATTTGATAGTGTCATATTGGCCTAAGCAATTGTTAGTTAGTTGTTAACTTGTTAGAGAGTCGGACCTTGAAAAGATCAAGTGTTGGACGTCATGTTTGAAAGACGCATAACGTAGTCAGCTTATAAAATGTGAACTTTAACAGTGACTGTGAGGAAGATGTTTTCAAGTATGTTTTGTATTGTGAAGTGATGTTTTGTGTTTATGTGATATTGCAATTAAAAGGAAGTGTAACTTAATTTCGGAGTGCTGATTATTTTTTTACATCACCATTGTCCAGCAAAAGTGTAATCTTCAAGGATGGTTTGTGAAGCGCATCTAAATAACTTTTGAATATAGCAGAATAAAATCTAGGCCTTTTCGCATCCAAGCTCGGAATCATAACCACCTAGATTTTCAACGATTGAGCCATGATTTTACAATGAGACCAGCATGGGAAACACAAAAATATGAGTGCCTAGTTTTTTGATTATTACATGAAATGAGTTTATTAACTGTGCTCTAATGACACCTGCCACATAATATGACTGTTGCTGCCTGAAAATGCAGTATTTAGCAGCATGAGCAACACCACAATCATTATTAAATGCTGACCTTTGTTGTGGTAGGGTTGTTAGAAGCTGCAGCACATTAAAGGAGGAATTGCATTCCATGATCAGTGGACAAGTGAAAAGAAATGTAATTTGAATTAGCAGCAATACTGACAATGGTGAAAAGAGAAAAGTGTTTGACATCAGGGCTAGGGTTTCTGAAGGAGCTACAACTGTTTTCACACAGGACTGTCAGTGAATTCTCTTGCATAATGGCAGCAGGTGATCTAAATATGAACTCATTGAAAGACAACTGTTATACTGAAACAGCCCTACAAGGTGCAGTGAAATTACAGAGACACATATCATGTAATTATCACTTTACCACTTTACAGCCGAGTTACAGGTCTTAAATAGAGCCACTGTAGATTGTCATGGGGTATTTACTGAAGTACCAGACAGGACAGAAAGGCCACACAACAGCTTTAATGAATTGCGACAAAGTCAGCAAGCCTAGGCAAACTACAGATTATTTAACAAGAAACAAAGGATGACAATCAGTTTGCAGAACATTGGCCTACAACATAAAAGCACACACTAGAACACAACACACATAATAAGGAAGAAGGAATAACTAAAAACTACAGTTAACACTTGTCAGATGAAACAGACAAGTAAACTGTGATACCTATAGGGACAAGAAATCATCCAATAAAGTGTTCAAAGAAACCAAATTAAATCAGAACAAGATGAGTTCCAGTAATATCACAGAGACTGTTTGGTCCCACAAAGAAAGAGTAGACACAAGGAACAATGGGAACATAGCTATCAAGAAAAATGGGAAGAAAATTGTGGACAATCAGTAAACCAGTAACATCTTAAACTAACATTATAACCAAAAGTAACCATACGTAAAAGTCTACTGTCACAAAATGCACACAAAGTACTCTTCATAAGACAATGTTTATTCATTATCTGACTCAGTAAAGGTAAAACACAGTTTAAAGAAAATCTACTGAGGGACTAAACAATATGTCTGATCAGCTATTTAAATGCTGTCTGCAGTGGCTAGCAAAGCCTACAGCTCTTCTTATCTTACTGTGGAAGAAGGAATATTCACATTACGTTTAAGAGGACAATGTTAAATGATATTTGTACTCACAGATGGCAGTCAGGAAGATACGGGAAATTACAGACCAATAACTATTACACTGACATTATCTAACATAACAAAATGTAACTAAAGCCAATAGTTAATTTTATAGGAGAAATATGCCCAGCATGGGTTTACGAATTTTAGATCTACCAGAACAACAACAGCTGTCTGTTTAATTTTTGTAACTAAGGCACTAGGTTAACAGAAGTTTGTGGCATATTCCTTGACTATTCAGTGGCCATTGTGTGTGACACAACATATACTACTAGATACTCTCCTTGACTGTGTACTAGGGAAAGGGGCTGGTATAAAATTATCTATGGAAAATGAAGATGTGTGGAAAGAAAAGTGAACAGCTCTATTACAAGTATCTGTTCAAATTTTTAATTTACTTAAACAGCAGGAATTCTTGGTCAGAATACAAATATTATTATCGAAAGGATACATTGGTACTCACTGTGAAGACAAACCATTGAGATCCAGATAGACATGATGGAAAGACTGACATATCAGCTTTTAGCCACAACCTTCTTCAGGAAAGACACACACTCAAGTCCCTATTCCACAATGTGCTAAACCATAGACCTGTACACCAGCATCCCAAGCGTCCATATCTGTAACTACCGGCAGGTTCACACGTGGGATATACCTGGCATGCATGTGCAGTAAGCATTGGTAATGCATTAAACATGAATAGAACTGTCTTATCTCTTGAAGTCATTCGTTCTACTACATGAATCAAAGGTGGACTGTGTGACATATTGGAATGTCATCTATCTGAATTATTCATAATCAAATGAATATCATTATTTATTAAGTAACTGTTATTCTCTTATATAGGTTACTACTGTTCTGAATTAAAGACTCAACAGTTAGTTTTATATTACGACACTCGGTTGCAGAGGCATACGTATTTATGCAACATTTTTCACATGGAGTACCCATCTGCATTTGAATCTATTGCCCTGGTGGTGACAGTAAGTCTTTGGATTAGGGCAGAACAACGACAAAAATAAAAAGCCAGACGTCATCGAGTTCGATCCTGGCAGAAAAGAAGGGACAAAGGCAGGGGATTATATTCACTACTTATGAAAGAACTGAGGGTCTAAGATCCGCACGAACTGTGGGACTTAGTGAGGATGGACATGGTCTGTTTTGAGAAGCTGCTGTCTATAATAGAAGATGGAATTAGCAAGTGTGACAGTCATGAGGAAGGCTGTCTCACATTCATGAAAATAAGAAATAAATCATAAGTTTATACATTTTGTGATGGTACCAGACTAAATCTTGAATAAAATACCGGTAAATGCTTGTTCCTTGTCATGTCCCCATAGAATATCCTTACCCTCCTATCCCCTTTCCTGTTCCCACTACAGCACTCAACAGCACTCTTCCACAAGTGCGCACAGTCCTCTTTCTTCTCGTTTCCTACTGCCCCTGCCCCTGCCCCTGCCCCACCCTGCCCTGCTCCCCATCTAACCTCCTGACTGTACAGCTCATCTCTACTATAAGGTGAGTAGCAACATCCTTTTCATAAAATTGTCAATATACCATCCTGGATTTTGCATAGTTAAATACAGATGAGTAGCTCATTACCTCAAAAACACTTTCTGGCTCATCTTGATAAATGGTAGGGGTTGGCAAGGGGCATGTCAGTCTTTACAAAAGAAACATTATCTGCTCTGAAGCTGTCTAAATCTTCCAGACTTGAGGTTACAAATATTGTGTATGTGAAATCCACTTCTCCTGGAAAATTTCACACTGGTCTTCCTGTAGACCAATTTTGATAGAAGACAAATTGGCTGGGTCACATTGGCATGTATCAATCAGGCAAATACCTTAAGTGGAAAAAGAACTGATTTTGTACATTTTTGACGATCTTAAAGAAATCTGTGATAGGTAGACCAATAAAAGTAAATTATTTCTATGTTTCTTAACCATAGAAGGGATACACACTTTTCTTATTGTTCTGTCTCTCCCTGTGTATTATATTTTGACATTAGTCGTGTTAACAGCTACTTACCATTGATCATGTACCTCAGTGGCTGCAAGAAGACTGAAGTGCAATGTGTGCTAGAATAGTCTAGTTTTTTACAAAGTCATGAATCACGAGGAGTTTGTTATGCTTATAAAGTACTCAGATAGAAGTGACCTACATGACCAAAAGTCATTTGTCATTAAGGTTGTCATGTAGGCTACAGCTATATCACTTTTTTAAACTTGTTCACCTTTAATCTGAAAAGCCCATATTGCAGGAGTATAACCAAACACAAGCACTGAGGGATTGATATTATGTAATTTGTCATCAAATTTTTAGCAGCCTAATTTGTGTGACAATCAAATGATTGAAAACATTCTGAAACTTATTCTATGTCACAACAAATTTGTTACTGGTGTAATAAAAAACACACACCAGGCATTCAGGTAGCAAGAAGAGAAAGCTGCAAACTTTAAAAAAGTTATAATCCTTTTTAATATGCCTATTCCAGGAGCATTTCTACAGAACTGAAACACTTTCAGTATCAGTGCAGCATACTGTGATGTGAAGAGAGCAGATTGTGGAAAGGATCACTTTGCATGATTGGTTGTCTTATAGTACTGTGTTGTGAATAATTTTCTAGTTTTGACTTTATTCATTCATTCATAAATACAACAACTATAAAGATAAATACATCTTTGTTTTTCTTCTGCTTGTTCCTATACCATTCGACTGATTGCAGTGAAGCTCATAAGCTTTAATGAGTTGAGCTCATCCCTTCAAACGTTTGTCAGGATAACAATGTGAAGGTACATTGTGAAAGACCACTGGGATGTGGTACAGTTAGAATTTATTAAAGAACAAAAAAATGAAACAGCAATTATAACAGAAGCCAGGACTGTCTATGTATGTCAGCAAAGCGATTAATTATGAGTGGTCAGCAAGGAGCAGAAAAATGATCAGAAAACATCATTCACTTTTCTTTGTACATTTTTTTGTTTCAACCTCTCATATGCAGGATTGCTTCAATGTGTTGCTCGAAGTAAGATGTGCAACGAGTGCTTTGTATTATATGTAATTCTGAATAAGAGAAGACTTATTAACAGCATTAACTATTTTTATTGAAGTGAAGTGGAGTGAAGTTGGGAGGATTTCCTTCATCTTGAGAGGCACTGGGGTCCTTGGAGTCAGCTGCCTGCATCTACAATAGAAGTGAAATGTGAGAGGAAGTTCACAGTCCTATCTCGTAAGATAAACAGAAGTATAAGAGCTTACGGAAGATGACATAATTAAAATAAAAAAAAAGGGACGCAAGGTAAAGTGAAAGGAGACTATCACAATTTCGTACTCGCATATCATTTACTAATAATGCAATTGTACTCTCCATTAATTTTTTTCCATTTCTATTATTGTTATAATAAAACTGGTGAGATAAGTGCCACTACTTCAGGCTACCAGTTGTAAGTAGGGTTTGTTAACTATTTTTATAGAAAGAGATTTCTATGACATTGTTATTAGTCATAAAAACTAATCATCTGTATTTTCTGTTTACATGAATGAGAATGTGGAGCAAGTAAACCAAAAAGGAAGAAAATTTTGGAGGGAAATAAGAACTGGACCCAGGTTACATGAAATTTTCCAGAGTAAGCTGTTTGTTCGGCGCAGCAAAGATAGGATGGCTTTGCAAGTTGCTTATATGCTTAGGCTTGGTAGTGCCT
Organism: Schistocerca serialis cubense; assembly: GCF_023864345.2. Lineage (NCBI taxonomy): Eukaryota > Metazoa > Arthropoda > Insecta > Orthoptera > Acrididae > Schistocerca > Schistocerca serialis. The sequence continues at coordinate 71,312,295 of NC_064647.1, forward strand.
CTTTAGATGTAGATATACAGCTTTCCGTTATTATTCCCTTCCTTGAATTTTACTGTGGAAAATTTACCAGAATTTTCCAGTATGATACACATTGTCAGTAAAACATGAAGACTCGTGACGCAATAGTTTGCATATCATAATAGATGTAAAACAGGCTTTGACATCCGGTAAATTATAATTAAGTGTAATAATTATCATATGAAATTTTAGAATTTTTTGTGAAATTTTTATTTTTGCATATTCATACATGGCAGAAAAATGTATGTCCATTGTTGATAGCAACAGAGAAAACGCAATCAGCTGAGGTGGTACAGAACTGTGCAAATGAACAATTGAAGTTCAGGTGCCATGCATGTCTACCGCAAAAATTTTAAGTAGGTCACAGATGAGTGTCCCAGGTGTGACAAATGATAGCGACACTCCACAGCAGAATAACCTTGATGACACAATGTTTACAATTGACAAGACAATGTCACACAGCTCCCAGAGTGGCATACTGCTTACGAATGAAACAGAACAATACAAATATGAATCTGGCCAACATGTTACAAAGCTGACAGTACCCACAGTAGTACAACTGATGGACTGCTATGACAGTCATTACCTAACATAAACATGAAATTAGATAACGTGCACGCCAATTTCAGTGATATGGAACAAGATACGAATACTGAAATTGATAATTTGACACAAGATATGAACACAGTAAACCAGCAGCAAAAGTGTTACATAAGATCTAAATACAATGAAACAAGAACAAAAACAAGTATTTGCGAGTCACAGTCCCACAGAAGTTCAACAATTTAGCTGAGAATTTTCACACTGAAATTGATGATATATTGAATAATATGAAAAAGAAGCAAAGCTTGAAGTACTTTCTGAAGTTAACAATAACATTAGGGAGTTGAAACAGAAGGTAGATTCTTTTAATGACCATCATGACTAGTAGAGCAACAGATAAAGAAAATTGCAGATGTGAAGACAAATATCAAAACAACACAAAATGAGTTGTGTTACACAGTAAAAAAGTTACCCATGTTGTTAAACAAAATAAACAAACTATGAAGGTGTACCTCTAGCTTATAACATTCTTAACTACTTCCAATAATGGGGTTGTTCATAGTTCTTCATGATCTGCCGCATTATACGTCCTGAGTACATTGACAGTCACTGTGAATTAACTACTGGAGAGTTGACTTGGTTTAATCTTGTGTTAAGTTTCATCATTTTTATTATACTTTCAAAACAAAATCAAAGTATTACTGCATTAGCCTACAATACTTACAATACCAAAGGAGCAGCTACATGCTCATTGCTCAAAAACCAAAACAAGGCTGACCTACATTGCCAATATGTCTGTAACTACTTATACTTTCTTAACAATCCCAAACAATCCTCGGCATTATTTAAAATAATTATTTGATTAATTAACAAATAAAACTCTCATCCTAAAATAAATGACACATTTCAATGATTACCTAGATTCTTATATATTAAACACATGAGTGAATTCTAGTCTCTATGTTAATTGTATCGCGTATAAACACTTAGGTATCAAATGTTAACAATACACTTGTTATGTTTACTAATTACCGAAGATTCATATGATGTAAAATGTTGCTACCAATTAATGGACTTCTACACATTAGTGTAATTAAGATTCTATAATTATTTAATTTGTAACTTTTTTCACAACTATGTATTTCCATACACCTCTATGTTGGAAATTACTGTTTATGGTTAAAATTTATGTGTTTAAATTAGTTACAGTTAGACTGTTACTGTACAATTAGACTACTGTTACTGTACAATTGGAGTATTTGTCCACATCAGAAAGTGGAAGAGGGTGAGTTTGTACAGAAAAGTAAAAGAGGATGTGACTTGAAAAGGATTGAATCACACCAGCTCGGAGCCTTGGGTTCACCACCCGCAAATTGCAAAAAGAGCTTGCAACCTCCTGAGGAAAGACAATTCTTGTGATGTTATATAAGTGATGAAGGCTGTTTCTATAATTTCAGCTGCATAACATTCCTGAGTCCAAATAATCTTTTGGACTAAGAATATACAAGTCTATAAGCATTTGGGTGTGGGTTTTCAACGATTTCAAATGGTCCTATATAAATATCAAGAGATTTCTTTATTTCTCTATTTAGTGCTTTAGATTTGGTGTAACTTTTTGTCAAAACTAGATCCCCAACTTTGAATTCAGTGTTTTTTATCTGTTTGTCATGCCATTTCTTTCTTTTTTCATTATAATCTTTCATTGTTCTTCTAACTATCTCCTCTCTTTCAGCTGCTGTTGTACTTTTACTAGCTGGAAACTCTATAAGTTCTTTGATTTGGTAAGGAGATTTTTGGTCAAACATGATCTCATAAGGAGAGTATCCTGTGGTAGTATGTTGCAGGCTAATCATAATGTCTTCAAATTCATTATCATAACATAACCAATCTGTGTGATCTTTCTGACAGCAAGTTCTACATAATCTATAAATTTCCCTCAAGTACCGTCAGCTTGGTTGCATTTAGGCCAATAGGATGATATTAAGATATGTCTGGTGTTATGTTCTTCAACAAATTCCTTCCAAAATTTTGAAGTAAATTGGCTCCCATTGTCAGATAAAATGGCCTTAGGTGTACCCATGTTAGTGAAGTAGTCCTTTACAAATGTAGAAGCTATTTCCTTACTAGTTGCTTTCTTTAAAGGCTAAAATTTCACATATGTAGAAAACAAATGTACAATGATGAAAATATTCTGAAATCCCCTTTAGCTCTTGGAAGTTTATCATACAAATCTATCCCTATCGAATCCAATTATTTATGTGGTACCACATTTTGTAAAAGTCCCTTGTTGGTTTTGTTACTAACTTTTGTTCTTTGACATCTATCACAGTAGGCGAGTAAGGTCCTAACTATCCTGGACATATTATGAAAATATATACACTCTTGTACAAAAATTGCAATGTGCCACAGTGTTCGAAGCTTTTATGTGTGTACTTTATCAAAGTATTTATGTCAGAATCCGGCCAGCAAACTTTCCAGGCATCACTATCTGTGCTGTGTCTATAAAACAGAATACCTTTGAAGACCTGATAATGCACTTGTACTTTCTCTTGACCTTTCTTCCCTAAATAACTTCTAACAAGCTTCCACTGATAATCACCATTTTGATATCTTCTCAATTGCTTATGCATTTTTCTAATTTCACTTTCCTCTTTGACATCTTTAAAATACATTATTTTAAACTTTCCCTCCTCACTATTGTAGTGCCCCCAGAATTTTACGAAAGTCTGGAGACATTTGTGTTCCAGCCGTATTGAGCACGCATTATTTTAAAGCAGGGCATAAGGATGAGCATGGGATACTGCACCCATTTATTGTTTGTGCAGGTGAAACTGGAAGGGAGATAATCCATCGGGGATGGTATGTGTTCAGCGCGACCTGCCAAGAATAACTAAATACAGCCTGGAAGCTCCATGGCCAGCTGCAAAGAGTAATGTAGCTTTGTATTGTTGAAAAACAAATGGAGTGACTCGAGATAGTGACTGTTCATTAGACGTTGAACTGCTGTTGAGAGTACATGGTCTGGACATGGATAGTCAGCCACGGTAAAAAGCTTATGTATTAATTGTGTTCACAAATTTGTAATTAACTGATCTTGGGTGCCTGGTAATGTGTGGGCTTACATCACAAAGTTTCAACAAGTATGTCCACAAAAACACTTAAGCTGTATAGAGAGAGCTTGACAATACACCTGGTCACTGCACTATTGTTTCCATTATAATTTCCATTCCCCACTGGCATTCTTGACAGGGCATCCGCGATGACATTTTCCTTACCTTTTAGAAGATGAACTGTGTATTTAAACTGCTGTAAGAACATTGACCACTTGGTAATTCTCCCTTGATACAATTTACACTCTTGTAAGTAAGTTAATGCTTTATGATTTGTATAAACTTTTAGTTCATGCCCAAACAAATAATTTTTAAATTTTTTGAATCCCCATACCATTGCCAAAAGTTCCTTTTCAGTTATCATGCAATTTCTTTCATGTTTCTGTAAGGTCCTGCTTGTAAATGCTATAGAATGATGTTCAATTTTCCCATTAATTTCTTTCTCTTGGGATAAATGTACTCCCAGTTGATAATCACAACTGTCTGTCATCAAACAAAATGGTAAAGATAAATAAGGTCTATGGAGCATTTCACCTTCTGCCAGTTCTTTCTTAATTCTGTCAAAAGCTATCTGGCATTCATCAGACCAATCCCACACTGCATTTTTTTCTTAACAGGTTGTTCAAGTATGGTGCATTAAGTGCCTGTGTTTTCACATATTTTTGATAAAAGTTTACTAATCCAAAATAAGACTTTAAATCTTTTTTATTTCTAGGTTTTGGGAATTTAGCGATGGCCTCAATCTTTTCTCCATCAGGCAAAATCCCTTTTTTATTTATGCAGTGGCCAAGAATTTGTAATTCTTTCATTGCAAATTTACATTTTTCTAATTTCAAAGTCACCCCTCCCCCCACCTGTCTCATTTTCTCACCAGTTTCCTTTAAAATTTGAATATGTTCCTCCCAGGTCTTACTTGATACCAAAATGTCATCCACATAAATAATTAACCTTTCTAAGAGTTCTTTACCCAAAACAAAGTCCAATCCCCTAATGAATTCCTCCACAGATACATTCAAACTAAATGGTACAACACAACATTGAAAACATTTCCCATTAAACAAAAATGCAGTGTATTTTCTAGACTCTTTCTAATTCAATCTGATGAAATTCAGAAGTCAAGTCAAGGCTAGTCATTTATTTTACATTTTCAAACTTATTCAGTGGTTCATCTAGGCTTTCAGGGTGGTCAGTTTCTCTCTCCAAATATTTATTCATGTGTCTAGAGTCAAGCACTAAACAAGTTCCCCCATCTTGTTCAGAAACTATCACTAATGGGTTATTGCAAGATCTACAACTTCTTTATATTATTTTCCACCTTTCAGTTTTCTGAAATTCTCTTTCTACCTCCTTTCTCTTACAGATGGGGATAGCATATGGTTTTATGACAAACGGGTCATGAGCTTTCAATTTTGGTCTACATTAGTACCCTTATACTCTCCCTGGTTTTATATCAAATATGTCATTATAATCCCACAAAAAATTTTCAAGCTCTCTTCTGTTCTCTGCATTAAGGCTTTCAGTTTCAGATACCTTTTTAGCTACTAGTTTACTGTAATAATTAACACTACCCTCATCAATCCCAAATTCTTCCCCTTCCTCACAATAACCATCACCATTAATCTCTTGCATCCCTCTAATGAGACTACTTAGACCATGATCTTCCATTACAATACTCATTTCGCCATGAATTCCACTTTTTGGTTTTACGAATGTTGTTTTAATGTCAACCCACATAAAATTTACTTTAGCCTTAACAATCCAGTTCATACCTAGTATCAAGTTTTCATTCAAATCATCAATTACTACACATCATTGTATAAATTGTAAATCATAAATCTTAAATTCAATTAAGACTTGTCTAGTAATCAACTTACTACTTTTTCGTGTTGCCCCTTTTATCCTTACCCCTGTTACTGGAAATTCTGTGAAATTTTTATTATTTTTGATCCTGTCTCTTAGCTTTCTCGATATTCGTGTAATTGGGCTACCTGTACCCAGCAGATTGATTCCCATCCAATCATTAATCTGTACTACAATATATGGACTTCCAAATTCTTTACTCATTTCATTGACCTCATTTTCAAATAACAAATCCTCTTCTATTTCCTGAAAATTTGCCCCTTTATTTCAGTCACTACATTTTATTACAAATTCTACACATTTACTAATCATATTACCTCCTGGAGACTGTTCCATATTTTTCATGGCAATTTTATCATCTGAGTACACACTTTGACAAATTTCACTTAAGACCTTACACTTTTGTTCACCATACTGACATTTGTTTCTATAGTCATTGACTACACTTAGTACTCTATCACTAACTAGATCTTCTTTTCCATTTTCACAAACACATTCAGACACATCATCACTAACATCAACTGGTAACATTAATCTATCAGGCACTGTTCTACTGGTTAATAACTCATTACTCGAACACACATCTGAATTTGCGGAATCATTCAGCATCAAATCATCAACTTTAACCTCTACATATACCATCCCATCTAATTCTGTAAGTAACATGTCATCATCTGAAACATTCTCATCAGAAACATTATCATTACACTTAATATTATTTTCAACATCAAACACATTTCTCTCTTCACACACTTCTTCAACAACCTCAACACTGTGACTACTCTGGTCTACCACATTCTCATTTTCCTGTCTATTATCTACTGCAATTTCATCTGGAACTACTCTGTCATTATCATTTCAATTACCAAACACACGAACATCAGTTTCCATACATACAGCACATTTCACAGTCACTCAACATTGTCACCAAACCAAACTCATCAGAACTGTTCTCATCACTATCAGCAATTACTACTGCATTACTACTGTTAAGGAAATATGTCAAAGTGTTTTCTTCTAATTCAGATTTTTTACCTTTTTGTTCATCTTTGTTTTCAGATAAAATTTTTTCCCAAAATTCCCTATCAAATTTAATTCTATTCACTTCAGGTTGTATTCTGGGTACAAAATTTTGGTATGACATATCTGTTCTGCCCTTTCCCCTTCTGAAATTACTGCAATGTGCCTGATTGTACTTCCCATGCCTATTTGCCCCATTTCACCAGGCTCCGAAAGGGGCAAGTCTTAGTTTACCAGATCATTTCTTCTCTTTTCAAAATTGTTGCTATTTTTTCCCTGATTTTGGCCCCACTGCCTATTTCTTGGTTTGAAATTCCTATTCTCAGGTCTCTGCATATCATTCCTCTCTCCATTTCTTCTGTCATCATTTCTGAATCTGCTATTGAAATGATCATTGAAAGCTCTGTTATTGTTATTTCTGCCATCATCATGTCTGTCATTACATCTGTCTTTTCTCTCCCATGCTAAATCCAATTTAGCTATATATCTAAGAAATTGTTCAGTTGTATTATCAGGTCTGTAGACAGGACTCCACTGTACCCTGCTCAGCAATCTACATTTTAATGCATCTATTTGGATCATTTCATCGAGTGGTTTATCATGATGTACTAAAGTTCTTAACTGTTGTTCACAAAAGGTTGTTATGTGTCCACTACCCGGTTTGAAATTTGGCCCAATCAAAAATTCTGACTTAATTCTGTTTTTTTTTTAGTTTCTGACCAGAATTTGTTCATGAAAACTAATTCTACTTCATTAAACGTCATTTCTGGTTTGATTACTTGGTTAGCCCATGACAAAGCCTCCCCATGTAAAAACTCTTTAAAAAATTTAATTTTCAAATTATCGCTCATTTTATCATTGAAATTGTCTTATATCAGGTACATGAAATCAACTGGATGTATATTGCACTCCCCTGAAAATGTTTTTATGTTAACAGTGTTCCACAATGGACTGTAACTACAGAAAGATTTCACGGTAACGGAATCGTCGATTTCTTGAAATTTCGATTTGAAGTTCGAAATTTTGCCTGCATCTTTTAACTCTGCGAAATTCTCATTTTCAATTTTGGTGAAATTTTGGTCAGTTTCTGTGAACTTCTTTACAAAATCTTAATTGAGCTTTTCCAATTTTAACACTTCTACAGTAGCAACTTTTTCGAAATTTTCCACGGAATCTAGCCTCTCTTCGAATTTTTGGTGTTCCTGTTTTAAGGTACAACAATTTTCCCTTCTATAGGCGACACATTTTTTGTATTCTCATCTACTTTTCCCCAACATCTGTCAACTCTCTTTTGTCTTGCGAATCTGGGTTCCATACTTGCCTAATTTTCTATCTATCGAATCAAACTTTTGATCAAGAGTGATTCTATGTACGCCAATTGACCATTTTTGTTCATCAAAAGATTTTGCAATTACCTTTTTCTGTTCTTCGATTGATCTTTTTTTTTTTCCATTAGTTGAACTAACCTATCCAAGGCTGATACATTAGGTTCTAATCCACGAAAGGGTGAACATTCACTGCCGTGATCCAGGGCTGGCACAAGCCCAAGTGCCGCCCCCGTACTAGCTGCTAAATTGCCGCCCCCCCCCCCACCACTATTTTTTATTTTTTTTTACAAAACGTTTTGTGGGATTTTATTTAAAGAAATCTGTAGGAAATGTCAGCAATCAATCACAATTTTTGTATTTACTTTTCAGATCTACCTGGCCAGTCTTAAAGCTTTCAGTACATGCTTACATCTAAACCATCATGTTGACAATTATGTTCAGCATGACGGTATAGATGCACTCAAGAGTATCTTTAAGTTTTCTTAAATGGACATAATTAATCAAGAATAATCTAATTTGAAATGAAGCATTCTGTATCCACTTACAATTTCTTTACAAAACACAAAGGACATTCCAAATCATTTGACAACATCCTAAAACATTTGAGAAAAATCCAAAATATTCATAAATAACATTTGAGGATGGAAATTCTGTTTGTTTGTCACCAGTTAAATACACTGAAATGTGGTGCTACAGAAGAATATTGAAGATTAGATGGCTAGAGCACATAAGTAATGAGCAGGTATGGAACAGAATTGGGGAGAAGGGAAATTTGTGGTACAACCTGTCCAAAGGAAGGTATTGGTTGGTAGGGGACATTCTCTGAGTCAATGGATCACCAATTTAGTACTGTAAGAAAGGGCGTGAGTTGAAAGTCGTAGAGGGAGATGAAGAGATTGTTACAGTAAGCAGACTGAGGGATGTAGGTTGCACTAGTTACCTAGAGATGAAGAAGCTTGCGCAAAGTAGAGTAGCATGGAGAGCTGCATCAAAACAATTTTTGGACTGAAGTCAACAGCGACAACAACAACAACTACATCCATTCCCACTTGTACCTCTTCCTTACAACAGCCCTCTCCCCCTCTCCCCTCCCTGTCTGCTGCATTTCCCATGCCCTCCCCTTGAGGAGCCACTTCCCCTCCCCTGCTGAAGAAGTGGCCCCATTCTTTGGTACCTGCCAGTGATTGCACTCCCCCCCCTCCCTTCCCTGCGGCCCCTCTCCACAGTGTCTCTTGGGCTGGAAACCAACTACTGTACCTCAGCCAAGAGACACACCTTCTGTCTGTGCATACTCTGAGATTTCTTGCTCTCTTTCGGTTCTGGATCTTTCAGAAGCCTGTACTCCCTCCTTGCCCTACCCTCCTCCACCTCAGAAAGAGAAGAAAGAGAGACTTAAGTCCCAGGACAAACACCCCCCTCCCCCTCCTGGTGCCCCCAGAATAGCAGTCTCCCTCTTTGAAACCTGAGTTTGATGACTTGCGACAAATTTGTTATTAAAAACTGCTGTAATAAAAAATACACACCAGGCACGCAGTTGAAAGGTAGCAAGGAGACAAAGGTGGGAACTTTAAAAAACAGTGACAATCCTTTTTAATATGCCTCTTCTTGGAGCATTGCTTCAGAACAGACTACTTTAGTATCAGTGCAGTAAACTTTGATGTGAAGAGAGCAGATTGTGTGAAGGATCAGTTTGCATGGTTAGTTGTCTTGTATTACAGTGTTGTGAGAATTTTCTATTTTTGACTTTATTCAATCAGAAATACAACATCTATAAAAATTAATACCTGTTTGTCTTCTAATTGTTTTCATACCATTCAACTGATTACAGTGAAGCTGTAATGAATTGTGCTCAGCCTGTGAGGATAACAACAACCAGCCACCCACAGAGGTAGGAGCGAAGAGCAGGTGATACAGAAGTTTAGCTTGGGACAATTTTGAGCAATTTCACTCAAAGTCGGTATATTTATGACTCATGATGTGTATAAAAATACTGTCAAGGTAACATACCTGAATCACCCTTAGGAAAGGCATTGGGAGTGTGAAGATGTGGCATAAAAAATTGATAATTATCAGTTACACATTAACTAGCAGAAAGAGCCACTGCAAGCTGCTACTGTAAATTATACTCATAAAAAACGATGGTAGGTGAGAAGTATTATCTCTGGAAAAAGCCTCTGTGCTTCTTCTAAGATTATCTGTCTGCTGTTAGTATCTACTGATTCAAGCTAACCATCTCTGTAATATCATGCACAGCCAGCACTTACTTCAAGAGGTCAAATGTTTAGCATTGTGAATAGAAACACACAAAAGTGGAAATGATGACACTGTTCTTGCTTTAGGAACAAGTAGTTCAATCCCTGGGGAGAGGAGGAGGATAGACTGAAGAAAGTTAGAAAGGGAAGGCAGACCTAGTGTGAGACACCCATGTGTGGTTATAGTTAGGGTAGGCATATGTGAAGGGTAGCCACCTGAGAGTGTATGAGAACAACAAAAATTGATGGTGAGTGAAAAGCGGGTCTAGTGAAGAAAAAAGCAGGATGGGAATTTGCTAATGTATATTATGTCAGGGAGGTTGTTGAGATGTGAGCATGTCAGGTCGTGAGATCCTGTCTCCTGGAGTTCAGGAAAGCTGGTCTATCTCAGCCACCCGCCAACCAGCCATATATCAACATCCAGTGGGTGGCCATGTTGTCTGTCACAGCTGGCACAAATACCTTCTAGCTAAACCCAGCCTGCACTCACCTTGTATCTTAGTACACATTCCAGACAATGACCACAGAGGCCGATGTGTTGTCTACAGAATCTGAGGCAGCCACCACGAGAGGCATCTGGCTCACTGCCAGTAGAGTGTGGATGCTTGACCATGGTGCTGCAATCACAGGCCCTATTTTCGTGATGCAATGTCATGTGTTCAGTGTTAGGTCCTACCTTGACCACATTACACAACAATATTTATACCAGTGCACAACCACAGAATGGCAGTTCAGCTGCAGCCACCAAAACAGCTCGTATGGTGAGCTCCCTGGGCAATTACGCTGATAACTGCCACATTTCCTCAGTGTCTCTGTGTGAAATGTCCTAGACAGAGCTGCAGCCACCATGCCTCTGGCACAGCCACATATGAAGCAACTTGGAGATGCCAGCCTTCTCATCATTGCTACACATCACTAACCTCCACGATTTAGCATTCCACACACTGTATCATTGCCAGCTAATGTATTTGGACTCGAAGACATTCTTTAGTGTGGTCCTTTGGATTAAAACTTTGTTACTTTTCCATGAACTAGTGGTTCATCTTGAGAGACCTTTTAGAAGATTACTTTTTGTATTCAAACATTAAAAAGTCTTGGGAGCTGTAGTGAGTTTTTTTACTGTATAGGGCTAATAGATGAAACAGATAATGTTTGCTTGGTCTAATTTCATTTGTTTCCTGAAAACATTCAAGATCACTCAAAAACCTTCAAGAACATAGTAAAAATAAAAATTCAAATATCATAAAAATGTTAGTATTTCACACCCAAGTATACTCTTGAATGCTCAAAACTATTTCTAAGTACTGTTAAATCCACTTCATTAAATTACAGTAACCTAATTTGAAATGAAGTATTCTGTATGCTGCTACTAGTTAGTGTGACTATGACAAGATTATTTCACTTTGCATTGTGTGGTTGAATTGGCCGCCAACTGTATCAGCCCAGGCCAGCCCCTGGAGCCCCCCTGTGGGAGGTGTGGGCGCCATGCAGTCTTCGGTAAGCCATCTGCCAGGGACTTGTGCATATAAATGCGCAGAGCAACACTGAGTGAGCCTCTCTGTTCTTTTAGTGGATTGAGAGGCTTATTTCTGTTATTGTTTGGAGGTTATGAATAAAACGATATTTGTGTTAATTGAATTGTTTTTGTGTATTACTTGGATATTACACATTTCTTTACAGAACATCAAGAATATTGCAGAATATTTTAGATCATCCTAAAACATTCAGGAACATTGCAAAATGTTCATACATGAAATGTAAAAATGTGAAATAGAGCAGTGGATTTTCCATTTGCTCATTGCCAAAAAAATATACTTGCAAAAATGTATAATATTTGTTTGGCAATTGTATGATCTCACTCCATGACAGTTCCCCATTAATTGAAAACAGAGCGATGAATTGAAGTTCTTCACTGATCATGTAAGTAGTACAAAATAATGCCATTTCAAAGGAAGTATTGCAAGCTCTCATATTTTGTAGAAAATGTTCTGGCTTGGGATTTTCTCCAGACATCTTATAATTCTTGGAGAGATACCTTCAGTGGTATTAATTGATATTTTCTGCCCAAGGAACACATTCCTGGTGTTTCACTAAAGTATTTCTTGGTGCCACAGACCCAAAGCACTTGATGCATTTTGCAAGTCATGACGTGTTTGTGTTTATATTCTTAAATGGTATCATAATGGAATGATCCATCTGCCAAACTATAATCTCCACATCTCCTTTTCATTTCTCATACACCAATAGTCTGCTCCTGTGCTTGTGGTTGATGTCTTTCATGAACTTAACTCATTGTAACTATACATATTCTGTTTTGTAATGTTGTTTCTTCAGCAGTTTCTCTGTGTCAGCTTGCTGAGTGTCTCATTTGATCCTCTTTCCTAATTTCATTTTGTTCATCTGTTTTCTCTCAATCTGTTCATTCTCTTATGTTGTGAAGCTAAACACACTTCTTACTCCTGATTTGTTCATTTATTCACTGCTCTGTTTCTTTCTTGTCAGTTCACCACAGACAGTATCTTCTCCACTGTTACACAACAGCATCCAGATAAATGTTAATCTTGCATAACACACTAAAATGCCACTTACTACACAGCCCACTATCTTAAACAATCCACTTCCGCTTATCATTATTTAATTTTCACTTTCCCTTGATTCACCATAATAGACTTCCAAAAATACAGTAACACAGTGAGAGGATACAAGATTTTCTGTGGTGTTATCAATAATAATCCTGAGTAAAATTACTGGACCGATCAGAAAGTTCCTTCCCATCATAGATCATAGAATATAAATGAACCATGACAAACTTCATTTTTGTGAGAAGAGGGGTATCATCATTGTCTCGAGAAATAAAGGTACTTCTATTTGAAATGATGGTTTCTTTGGATTATAACCTTTTGTTCTGTTTGTCTGTGGTATTCCTTTCGAGCTTTGTGCAGCACTGAGTATAGTTGAGCTACATCTGGCATCACCACAATTGCACCACATCGTACACTGCTGAAAGGAATTTCGATGACACAAACATCCAATGGAAAGTAATGTCATCTGCATTAATTGTTATTTGTATGATGTTTATTTTGATCACTTATGTGTTATTCAGTACAAGTCAGTTGCTGTATGATGCAGAAAAGAAGGTGAAAATGTGCCTTTATCCTCAAGTTGACAGAATACTCCGTTGGTAAGGCTGCTAACTACTGTAATGAATACATAATGAATGTCTGTTCAGAGTCCATAACTTTTAATGAATCCAGAAGCATTTGACAGATGGGTACTCATGCAGCAGTTGTCTCACCATTGCCTACATATACACTTCTGAGACCCCAAACCTCCAGATATCAGTCTCTCAGATTGGTACTAAATATCATGTGTTGATAGAGTATCAACCAAAACACTGATTAATTTGTGATGTATGCAGTCGTCCAGTAGAAGATGCATAAACAGTAATTAATAGTAAAATCAGAAGTACATAGTATAGGCAAAACATATCTGTGTAAGGGAAAGGGAAAGGACATTTTGGAGTTTGTAGCAATGACCTTTTGGCAATCTGCTTTCACTTCATTAGTTCAAACTACCAAACGTATAGTGTATATTTGTACAGATAACCACACCTATTTATACAAATGTGCACTTTAGGTTTGCTACTTTTAACTAACGAAGCAAAAGCGGGATACCAAAAGAACACTGCTACATACTATGAAGAATCCTTTTACATGGCAGAAAAGTGTTCTCCCATACAACAATTTCACATGTCATTTGTTTAAATAAATTGCCATCTGATGGTTTGGACTCATGACCTTTAGTCGAACGATCTGACACTCTAGCAACTCACCTACCAGAGATATTCACATGTAGAGCTTATAGATACTATTTGCCTAGACTGTTTACACATCTTCTGCTGGACGGTAGCACACAGCACAAACTAAGTCAGTTGTTTGGTTGACATTCTATTGACACACAATGTTTGGTACTGATCTGAGTGTCTGACATCTGGAGGTTTGGGTGTGATCTGGAGATCACCACCAACACACAGCAGAGTAATGAAATGTTCGTAATGCTCTACAATGTACTGAAACATTCTGGAAGATTTTCAAACCCTCTGGAAGTTTTACCACATTCCAGAACACTGTAAGCCATTGTGCAATGCTCTGGCCAGTCACAGAAACTTCGGCACTCGATTCCCAGCTGCTTCGCACCATTCTGTAATAGGCACATTGATATGAAGCTCTCATATGGCATCTATATCTTTGAAACCTATTCATGCAGTTCCAAAACAAAACCCCTTTCATGGACATGGGTTGAAGAGCTACCATATCATATAATCCCTATGGTGCTACACGAATAGGGTGACCAGCTATAGCGAAATATGGGGACATGCCACTTTTCCTTTTATTACATGTGTTGATTGATTATCAGATTTCATGGATTTTAAATTTTTTTTCAGAATTTTGAAAGGTTTTTTTGTGTATTTGCAGGTAATCTCTGTGTGTTAGCTTATTTGAATCACAGTCACTTGTTATTGTTGTGGTAGTAGATTTAGAAAGCTATCTGATGGTTCTGATAAAGTACAGTAACTCTGTTGCACATAATTCTATTTGATCAGCTCATACAAGAGGGATAGAAAAAAAAATAATGTGGTTCAACAATATGAGGCCACATATTCTGGATGTCACAAGGGATTTTACCCTTGTTTGTCAAGTGGTATTTTGTATGTGTCCGCTCTATTCGCATGTGCCACCATATATGTTACAGCTGGAAAAGACTTAGCCACACTCAAGTATCAAAGTGAAAATCACCTTGGAGCATTCAGTACACAGTTAGTTATGAAGACACTGTTAGTATTCTCTTCTCTTGTGTAGTAAAGATGACAATAATCATGCTTCTAATGAACTTGTGATTGTTTGCCAAATTGTGTAATACTGTAACAAAGAATTCCCATCAAACAAGAAAACTACCATCCAGTATACTTGACATCGATTTATTGTAGAATCTTTGAATATATTTGAAGCTTAAATGTAATGAGATATCTTGAACAGGTTGATCCCCTCAATGTAACCAGCATGTACTCCTGAAATATTGATCATGTGAGACCCCACTCACACTTTCTCCAATGACATACTGAAAGCTTTCTATCAAGGCAATCAGGTAATGCAGTATTTGTTGACTTCTGAAAAGCATTTCACTTGATACCACATCTATACTTATTGCTGAAAGTATCAAGTGATATTTGTGACTGTATTGAGGACTTTTTGGTAGGGAGAAAGCAGCAAACTGGTATGGGTGAGAGTCATCGTCAGATAAAGAAGTAACTTTGGCTGTGACTCAGGGACATGTGATGGGAACCTTGCTGTTCATTTTCAATGTTAGTGATCTTGCAGACAATATTAATAGAAAACTCAGGCTTTTTGCAGAAGATGCATTTGTCTGTAATGAAGTTCTATGTGAAAGAGGATCCTGATATGATTTCAAAGTAGTGCAAAGATTGGAAACTTGCTTTAAATGTCCAGAAATGTAAAATTTTGCACTTCATAAAAAGAAAAAAAAAGTAGTATCCTACGACCATAATATCAATTATTCACTGCTGGAATCTCCCTACTCATACAAATGCTTGGGTGTAACACTTTGTAGGGATATGAAATGGAATGAACACATAGGTTCTGTCATGGATAAAGCAGCGGAGACTTCAGTTTATGGTAGAATACTGGGGAAGTACCATCAATCTACAAAGGAGATTGCTTACAAATCACTCATGTGACTGGTTCTGGAATATTGCCCAAGTGTGTGGGACACATCCCAGAAACAACATATACATGGAAGCGCAACATGAATGGTCACAGGTTTATTTAATCTGTGGAAGAATCTTGCAGAGGTACTGAAGGAATTGAACTGGAAGACTCTTGAAGACAGATGTAAGCTATCCTGAGAAAGTCTGCTAATAAAGTTTCAAAAACTGGCGTTAAATGATTAGAGTAGATGTAGGTGTAATGTACTGTTACAATATGAAACTATACTGTGATGATAAGGGCTTTGAATATTCATTTCCCTGGTGTGCAAGATATACAAGACAGACTTCAAGAAGACTGCAATAATTTCAATTCTAAAGAATTCAGATGCTGACAAGTGTTAATATTACTGAACTAAAAGTTTAGTAAGTAATTGTTGCAAAATATTGATGTGGGTTATTTACGGAAGAATAGAAAAACCAATGGAAACCAACCTTCAGCAAGATCAGTGTGGGTTTTGGAGAAGTGTAGGAGCCACGTGAGACCATTACAACTCTACAAATTACCTAAAAAGACAGGTTAAAGAAAGGAAAACATACATTTATAGCATTTGTGGACTTTGAGAAAGCTTTTGACAATGTTGACTTGAATACACTCTTTGGTATTTTGAATGTAACAGAGATAACATACAGAGAGTGAAAAGTTATTTATAACTTGTACAGAAACCTGACTGTAGCTATGAGTCATAGAACATGAAAGAGCAGCAGTGGTTGAGAGTGGGTGAGACAGCACTGTATCCTATCCTGTATGTTGTACACTTTGTACATTGAGCAAGGGGTATAGGGAAGCAAGAAGAAATTTGGAGATGGAATTGCAGTATTGAACTTTCCATGGAGATCTTATGAACTATGAGGGTTGATCCTGAAGTAACGTTCCCAAATATCTCAAGCTGCACTGGAAGGTGCTAGAAAAAACTGTCAACACTGCTGTGTGCAGCTGTATTGGCTCAGGAGCTGTCAGCACAGGAGGTGCCCACCATAGATTCCTGCAAGTGTGATATTCATTCGTAATTTGCTTTTGCACATGTAAGGGGCCATGCATGGATATTCATCATCAGTTGACACAAGTGTATGGTGACTAGTGTATTTCCATTCAATGCATCTAAAAATAGAGCATGGAGTTTAGTGCCCGTCAGAAGGAGATCCACAATGAAGAACAAAGTGAAAGAGGTTCAGCTTCTGAGGCAATTATCAAAATGGTCTACGTAAAAATGCTTCAAAGCAGGTGGTTCGCCATCCGTGAACAATTTGCTCGGATTCCTGGGAGTTCTTACAGTGCAGTTGAAAGAGCTTTGGTGGAAAAATTGGGGTATCACAATTGTTGCCCTCAATTGGCACCATGTATTCTGACAGCAGAACTCAAGGATATATGACTTTGCTGTGCTGGCCAGTTTCTTCAACAGTTTCAAGAAGATAAGGACGGATTGTTGGACTCCATAGTCATGGAATACTAAATGTGGGTGCTTATTTCACTCCCAAAGCGAAAGAAGAATATAAACAGTGGTGTAACTCAGGGTCAACAGTCACAAAGAAGTTCAAAAAAACCCTTCTGCTGGCAAATTCAGGATGACTCTCTTTTGGGATTGTAAGGGGATACTGGTGATGGATTTCAAGGAACCTGGGACAGCAATCACTCATACAGTTACATTGAAACAGCAGGGAAACTCAGGCAAGCTATGCAGAACCACCAGAGAGGACAACTGGCAGAGGGTGTAATGCTGCTTCTCGATAATGCCCGACCTCATGTCTCCCACCAAAGTCAGGAACTTTCGACAAACTTTGGTTGGACTTTCATGCCCCACCCATTTTACAGTGCAGACCATGTGCCTTGCGATTAACACTTATTTCCCAAGTTAAAGGATCATGAGGATGGCCACTGCTTCTGGAGCGACAATGAAGCAAAAGAAGAGGTGAAATGCCTCAGCGGGTTGGTGGTGGAGTTCTACGGCAAGGGGAATCAGAAATTGCAGCACCATCTACAAAAATGCATGGAAAAAATGGCAATTATGTGGAAAAACAGTGCTAAAAAGTTTCTTCTTTCTAACAGTGTAAATTTCTATGAAAATAATCAGTGTTGTCTGTTTGTAAAAATGAAGGGAACCTTACATCGCGATCAACCCTCATACTTCAAGGGAGTGATTGTTAAGTACATTGCCTCTCTGGCTATCTTGTATTAATGGACTACTTTCTTTGTTATTGAAGTCATCACACTGCTTAACTGATTTCTCCTTCAGCTCTAGCTCATATAGATTTAATTTTACTATCTCAGATGTTGATTTCAGTCAGTACACAGAGATTTTTGATCACTTTCTTGAGTACAGTACACTGTTTCTCGCAATACAAAGTCAGTCCTACTTTATCATTTCAAACAGTTTCCTTTTTCTTGCTAATATTTTGATTCTTTTTGTAATCCAGGGCTTTTTTATGTCTTATTTGAACCATACTCTGTCATTTCATTGGGAAAGCAGCTGCTAGAGCTTGATGGAAACCAGCACATAAATACATTCACCTCACTGGAATTTGTGTCTTTCACATTATATACATCTTTCTAATCAATCTTTTGTAAGGCTGCATTGAAAGTTTCTGTTGTTTGTTCATTTATTCAAATGTTTTGTATGATACAATTTAGTATGGCTAGTTGTGCATTATTTTCGGCTGTTAGCATTTTTCATTATCCTCACAGTCTTTATTTGTTTCCGGAATGTTGTTATGCTATGATGAGAATTTCCCCAGAATATGATGCCATATCTCAATAGGGAGTGTATGCAAGTGTAATACACCACTCTAACTGTTTCAGGACTTTTGTTATTCCATATAATCCTCATCGCATAAGTCGTTTTTGATAGTTTAGAATTAAATGATGTGATGTGGGAATTCCATTTAAGATTGTCTCGTAAATAGATGCCAAGAAATTTTGTTTCAGTGACACTGCTAATTCTTTTCTTTTCCATGGACATATTTGGTTTTAATGGGTTTTTATTTTGTTGTGTATGGAAGTGTAAGACGACTGTTTTTTGAGGGTTTATCAGTAATTTATTCCTCATAGACCACTCTGTGACATTTTCATTTGTGATGTTAGCATTTAAACTTAGAGCCAATTTGTTTTCACATTCAATTAATATGCTCATGTCATCTGTAAATAGCAATGGTTCGTGTGTTGAACATGTAGGGGGAAGTCGTTTATGAAAATTAAAAAAAGAAAGGGACCTAAAATTGAGCCTTGTGGTACATCGTGGGCTAATGTGGAAGGATTCGGTTGATAAGCTTGGAGTTCGTTTTTCCCATGTGTCTTACCTCTGTTATCTGAGAACGATTTTCTAGGTAGGATTTCAGCCACTTGTGTGGCATACCTCTTACACCATATCACACAAAGTTTCTTAGGAGAATTTCATGGTCTATTAAATAAAATGCTTTTGTTAAATCCAGGAAAATCCCCGAAACATTTTTGTGATTATCGACTGAATTTAAAATACGATTTATGAGGCTAAAAGCGGCTGTTTCAGTACTACACTGAGGCGTGAAGCCATGCTGACATCCTGAGATCATATTTTTTTGTTGAAGAAATCAGTTAATTGTGGCAGATCTAGTTTTTCAATGATTTTTGAAAAACCTGAGAGGAGTGACACAAGCCTCTAGTTGACCATCTGCTGCTGATCGCCCTTTTTGTATAGGGGTACAACTTTTGCAGTTTTTAACTGTTGTGGGAAAATACCACTTGATAGTGAAGAACTGTATATATCTAAGAGTGGTGCGAGTATCTGTTCAGCTGATATTTTTATAATATAGTCTGGCACATCGTCAACTCCAACTGAATATTAATTTTTTAATGATTTTGTGGTGTTTATCAGTTCTTCCCTACTTATTGGTCGAAGGAACATGGATGTATTTGTTACACTATTTCCAGAAATTTCCTGTAATATTTTGTTTGATGTTTTTCCCATTTGTTCCTTCACTAGCTCACCAGCAATATTGGTGTAGTAAGTATTGAAATGGTTAGCAATTAGTTTTGGATCAGTGATCTTGTTGCCCACCTGTGACAATACAATATTTTTGTTTGTTTCCATATTTCCAATAAGTCTCTGTACCGTGTTCCACATTGTCTTAGCTTTGTTTGATGATTCCATAATAAGTTCGTCTTTTTCCTTTAATTTTGCTTCCCTTATTACACAACTCAGAGTTAACTTGTATTTTCTGAAGTAGTGAGCAAATTCAGGGCTGCTATCTGTTTTTGATAGTGCAAAAAGTTCTCCTTTTCTTCTACATGATACTTTGATCCCTGACGTAATCCAAGTTTTGGGTTTGCTGGGGCCTTTACAAATTATTTTCTTTTTGGGAAATGCAATTTCAAAACAATGCGTGTAAATTTCATGAAATTATCCAGCTTTTCATCTGTGTTGTAACTGTTGTAGATTTTATTCCACGGGTGGGTACTTAGCATATGTTTGAAGTGCTCAATATTTTGCATGCTGATTTTTCTCTTGCAGATACCACTTCCATTCCTAGACAAACCAATGCTTCTGCATATGGCAAGTAGCTGTGCATTGTGGTCACTGTAGCCAGTATTAAAGGTTTCTGAGGTGTTCATGTCTGTGTTTACAAAGATCTGATCAATAAGCGTACCACTAGTTTGTGTTATGAGTGTAGGGGAGTTTGTTTTAGTGCACAGGTTACATTCTTGAATAATATTAAGGAATTTTTCTTTTTGGGAGCTGTGTGTTAAAAGCTTAATATTAAAATTGCCAGACAGAACTATAGTTTTGCAAGTATTTTTAAGTTTCCCTAGTGCAAGTTCAAGTTTTTTTAAAGAAAATGTTTACATTGCTGTTGGATGATCTGTAAACACACATTATTATTGCTTTTTCTGATGTTATTTCAATAGCTGAGCCTTCAAAGTGTTTTTCACTTTCTAAGTGATTTACACAGTCTATTATCTTATAGTCTATGTTTTTTTTTACATAAATGTAGCTTCCTCCAAGCTTTGATATTGATCTGCAAAAGTAGTTTGCCATAGTGAAGCCGGTTATGTTTGAATTCTATAAATGGTCCTTGTCTAGCCAGTGCTCACAAAAACGTAAAACTGATACCTCCTTCCACTTATTGCTAAGAAGCACATTTATTTCATCAAGTTTGTTTAGTAGGTACTGT
The DNA here is from genome assembly GCF_023864345.2 of Schistocerca serialis cubense. Taxonomy (NCBI): domain Eukaryota; kingdom Metazoa; phylum Arthropoda; class Insecta; order Orthoptera; family Acrididae; genus Schistocerca; species Schistocerca serialis. Next base: position 71,333,353 of record NC_064647.1, read on the forward strand.
ACATTTTGGTGAACGACTTTCAAAGTGTATGTATAAGTTTGTTTTGTAACACATTCTGCTGTGGCCCCCTCAACTACTCTAAAAAACATCTACCTGTCCCTTGATGTGTGTTTCTTCCCAGCCATTTATCCAACGTGTTTTGGACCATTTTTGTGTTATTCGTTCTTTCTTTGGGTTTCATCCTTCCCGGTGACTCAATTTGGACCCCTTTAACATGTTCTGCTTTGTTTTTTGGGCTTTCATTGCCTGTTATGAGTCAGTTATCCAATGTACTGGTAAGTTTTCTAGTGTAATGCTTTACAAAATTATATATTTTCTCCATTAGGTGTTGTTTACCAGCATAGTTCGATGAAGTCCATGTCTGGTGAGCACAGATTTTTCAAGAGTGCTTACGTCTATTACATTTGCATAATCAAATTTTCCACAAACATCCTTTATGTCAGAGATTATCTTAATCACTAATTTAGTCACACATGACCTGGTAGGTAGGTCATGCCTGTGTGGTTGGTTCATAACTAACACATTCCAAGTGGTAAGCAATATTCTCAAATCATTCCTTTTATCTGAATGAACCAGAAAAGTAGTATTACTGTAATATACAAAGAGTGTCATTACAACACTGAATGAGCCTGAGTTATTTTAATTTTGCAGCCAGTGTCATTATGTTATATTTATGTTGGAATAACACACCTGATTTCATTTTGGAACATGTGGTAATTAAATTTCAAGAGTAAGGCTTCTTTTGCTTATATGTCTCTCTTGTGAAGTCTCCCTCTGTGGTTTCTTGAGCATTTCTGTGACACTCAAATGCTGCCCAAGCAAACACGAGACAGTCACAACAACTCTTCTCTGAATTTTTCTGTCCCTACAGTTAATTAACTTAGAAAAGTTCCCATAACAAGAAACAATATTCAAGTGATGGTTGAATGATGGATTTATACATAACATCTTATTCTTCCCTCTCCCATTGTCACGTACATTATCATTGAAATAACAATACCTGTGACATGGTCTCTGTTGTAAAATTTAGAGAGAATAACCTGTACAAGACTGTAGAACTCAGGAAAATGTGGCTGGCTGACAATTAAGAAGAATCCACAATTTACAGGATAAATGTAACCAAACTACTGCAGTAACTGTGGGAATACCTGTATATCAACATTGAATACATGAACAAAATTTCCTCCTACTTTAATTCAAGATTGTACATAAATTTATTCAGATGTGGGAACATGTCTGCCCATTTCAACTTAGCTTTTCCTGGGTGAAAAACCTGTTGTGATTTATGCTTAGCTGCTTAAATCCATGGCTTTCAAGATGTAATGTGAGTAAAGCTTAAGTCAGATTTTGAACAACTGATGATTTCGAAAATGGTGTTAGTTGGCACATAGAAGGCCATTGTACCTCATTATGTTTGTATCCAAAATATATTCCAAGACTGGTATTCACCTTTACTGTTTCATTCCTGTGGTAGTTTTGATGTGGTATGTGTGGGATACAGTAACTGTAGAGCTTACAAATTTATTTCAGAGTTAATTACATATATGTGACTAACACTATTTAAAGGTAAGACTAGTTGATGGATTTTTTGTATGTTCTGTAAATCAATTGACATGAATTTTCTAGTAGTTTTTTGGGACTTCTGTGAACTCTTTTTGTAGACACACTACACATGAGAATAACTCTACCAGGAATCTCCTGGATGTTTGTATTACTCTTCGATATGGGGAGATAATTGGAGACTTGCTTTAAATTACCTACTGTATGTTACAATAAAATGGATGGTAAAGTTTGTAAACTTAGAAAGACTCTGTAAGGTTTAATGCACTCCCTCAAATTATGAATGTTAAATTTGACAAAGTAATAGCTGACTTAGGATCTGTGAGCAGTGATTATGAGGATTGCTTGTATTTAAGTCTGAAAAGAGCAATGAAATGTACTTGTTTACATTGATGATCTGCTGGTAGCTTCAACTTCCCAAAGTGGAATAGATGACTTAAAGACGTTAAAAAGTGATAACTTCAAAATTAAGGATTGAGGTCTGATTACGAACTATCTGGAAATGAAAATTTTTAAAATTTAATGAAGGGTACTGTTACTTATTGTAAAGGTTCCTGTCTTTGAAAAGTATTAAAAGTTTTTTATGTATATTAGTGTAATTCTGTTTCAATTCCCGTGTACTAAAGTGTGTTGAAAAGAGATTAATATGAAAATGAAGACACTGAGAACTGAAGTAAAAAATTAATGGGATCATTGATGTATGTCACATTAGGTTCCATACCAGATATTCATGTAGCAATAAGTATTGTGACCGGGTACCAAACATAATCTAGTCTGTGTTTATGGAATGTTTTAAAATTTGTTCTGCAGTAAATTAAGTGAACCATAAAATGAGCTTGTTTTGTGCTAAGGAATAAAACTGTACTGATACCATAATTGGTTATGTTCACTCTGACTGGGCTGGTCACAGAGGACATAGAAGTCCACAAGTGGTTATCTTTTCAAAGTTTTGGGTTGCAGAGTTTCTTGGGCATCTAAGAAACAACCTACAGTGTCCTTGTCATCAAGAGAATTAGAATTTTTAGCCTTAAGTATGGCGAATAGTGAAGGCTGTCAGCACAGTAGTAGGTAACATAATGTCTCTGGCAGTCAAAGAGCTGTTGTTCTGCATGAAGATAATATGCCCGTAACAAGCTTTTGCAAGAACCCACAGCTCCATAAAACTTAAGCATATTTATGTCAAAATTTTGCTTGTGAGGAGGGAAAGCTTTTGTGAAGAAGTTGTGTTAATGTATGTCAGCACAAATGAGCAACAAGCTGACGTTCTGACACAGCCAGTAGGTGAAATTTTAGAACTTTACAGCCTTGCTAGGACTTACAAAAGTCTTATAATTTTTGTAACACCAGTAATTAACATTGAAGGAGGGCATTACCGTTACAATGTTGATATTCTTTTAAAAAACTTGGTACAGACACACTCATCAGTGGGGTGGGCTTTACTGCATCTGATTACAAAAGACTTAGACCTGCTTTGATTCACTATTCACTAAAAGTACTGGATACCCAGCATATTCATATCTGAAACAGTTCAGTCAGTTTGTCCTATGCATATCATCTTCGAAGGCCTAAGATCAGAGGAGATTTCTCCGTTTTTGTCCCAACAAATCAAACTAGATTTCTTGTGTTTTCAGATTCATTCCATATTCACAATCCATTACTGTTTTAACTCTTGTCTGGTACTGCATGTAAAAAACACCACTCTGTGTACAATTACTTAAAAGTGTGGTAAGAAATGTAAAACTAAAAGCATGTTTTTTATTGTGTGGGGTACACGTGCAAATGTCTGTACAAATCCTTCCTGATTGTAAAACTGAAACCATATATTCCGCACAGTGCCTTCCACAAACCCATATTTCGTCTATAATCTGAAATAAAATGTAGAAGACCAAAATTGTTAAGAGGTCTTGTATATGTGTCAGTTAATTCTTATTAGAAAAACTACACAGTTAACTGTTAATTATATCATACTTCTTTCCAGAGAACTTATAATCAGCGATTCTCATAGCATTCTCATTTCTTAGCAACATTTTTGCGAATTTGGCAGTCTAAATAAAGAACTCTCTCCACAGAGCGCAAGGGTCATCACATGACCAATTTCAGATGAACTGACATTTCATTCTATCATATCACACTCATGCCAGATTGTATTTAAGAAATTTGTCAGTGGCCTCTATGGTGCTTCTCTCTCGACTACACCCGTGTTGGTCGTTGTTGATCTTTTGAGAAAAGAAAATGCACAATTTTCTTTTGCTATATCTGCAGCAACGGGGTATCTAGATGTGTACTATGTGGGTATGCTGTTGTTAATTTTGGATGTGGAATGTTACTGTGGCCCAATATTACCAACAAAGATAAGAATTCTTTAGAAGCGATCAACATTAATGTGGATACCATAACTGGCTGTGCACCATCACACTGTATTATCCATGATAACGATGTCGTTGCAGTGGATTACAATACTCCAGGTTGGAGAAACTGTCCCAACTTCCTGCGTGTGAATTATGGTGATTTTTCTCTTTGCTGTGCCTTCACACTGACCTAGAAGTATAACAAATAGTCGAAAAAATGTCATCAGGTTGCTGATCGCATAAGTGTGCAGGCACTTTGCATCCATTCTGGATGGGATGTCCGAATTTCAGAGGGAACACTGAAACCAGCCCATGCTGAGCTCAACCCACCCCATCCCAGCTGAGCCGAGGCCAGCCCAGCCCAGCCTAGCCCATCCCAGCCCAGCCAAGCCATGCTGAGCCCAGCCCAGCCCAGCTGAGCCCATCCCAGCCCAGCCCAGCCAAGCTGTGTCGAGCTCAGCCCAACCCAGCCCAGCCCAACCCAGCCGAGTCAAGCTGAACCCAGCCCAGCCAAGCAATGCTGAGCCCAGCCCAGCCCATCGCAGATGAGCCGAGCCCAGCCCAGCCCAGCCCAGCCAAGCCGTGCTGAACCCAGCCCAGCCCAGCTGAGCCAAGCCCAGCCCAGCCCAGTCAAGCTGTGCCAAGCTCAGCCCATCCCAGCCCAGCCCAACCCAGCCGAGTCAAGCTGAACTCAGCCCAGCCAAGCCATGCTGAGCCTAGCCCAGCTCATCCCAGCTGAGCCGAACCGAGCCCAGCCCAGCCCAGCCAAGCCATGCTGAACCCAGCCCAGCCCAGCCACGCTGTGCCAAGCCCAGCCCAGCCGAGTCCAGCCCAGCCCAGCCCAGCTGAGGTGAGCCCAGCCCAGCCCAGCCGAGCCAAGGCGTGCTGAGCCCAGCCCAGCACAGCCCAGCTGAGCTGTGCCTAACCGAGCTGATCTGAGCCAAGCTGAGCCGAGCCGAGCTAATCTGAGCCAAGCCAAGCTTAGCCAGCCTCCATCTGTCAGTGATGTGGTCTCTCAGCAGCTGGTGGTGGGAACCAGTTAATGTTTATTTCAGTTTTACTGAGGAGTTTTGAAAAAGTAAAACCACACTGCTGCCTTACCTAATACTCCATACTAAAGGCACTGTATTCTGTTTTGTGTAAAGATTTTAGTATTATGTCATCTCACCTGCAAACAACGACATTTAAAGATGTAAGTTAAAATTGCGCTACATGATGGCAGCACCAGAGTAATTCTGAATGTGGGAGAAAGTTAGGTAGCCTGAGACAATGTAATCCTTTATAGTTCTATATTTCCTGTACAGGGTGACCCACCTAAAACTTGGACCAGAGTTATTATGAAAATGCAGTTTTCACAGAATGGACTGGTAGTCAGGGGCTCATATTGTTAGCCAGTCAACAGATTGTAATAATACTTACAAAGGCAGGCCCTGACATTGGGATAACAGATCTACTGCATCCTTTGTAAACCTTTAGTAGACTACTAAAACAACATAATGTACATGTAGTAAGGTGCACTACACTTGCAGTTCTGAGAAAATCGCAAGAGAAATTTTCGTGTCTGTCACCTAACTGATGTATATGTGCAAAGACAGAGAAAAAATTTTTTTGCAGCTTAATAATAAGTTTAAGATTATTTTGCCAATAGGTACTGTAAATTAATTACTAATTGGGATTTTCCATTAACTGAAAATGAGTAGATGAAAATGAAATATAAAAGAATGAAGGAACCTAAAAATAGAAATAATGAATTTCATGGTACTGAATTCACAATGTGAAAATTTTGATAAGTAATTTTTTACTTACTTTTTACACTAAATATAATTCATTTGATTTGTTTTCTTAAGTTCACCTTTTATAAAAAAATATTAAATTTTATTTTCTAACATTCACCTTTTGTATGAAAACATAATTATTCTGAAAATTTGTGAACTTGATATGAAAAAATATTCACTTTTATTAATTTTTCTGAGTAATTTAAACGAAATATGTGAGGTACACCATGAAAAAGTGGATTACAGTTGGATATTTCAGTAGGTTCTAGGTAAATTCTACTGAGCTAGCTCAGGAGGTATGAGTGAGTTAGCTAGAACTGAGCTAGAACCTACTAAAATATCCTACTCACTGCTTCTCACAATCGCCACAATAAAATATTTGACCTAATACAGAAACAGACTACATCCAAAATCATGAAATTATTTACAATACTCTTTGCATCTCTTTCTTTCATACTGATTCTTTCAAAATTTGGTCACATTAAGTCACCATACTGCTCAGTTTATTTCAAAAGCCATACTCAGTAATTTTCCATATTACTATGTCACATTTCATTATATATTTTTCATATCAACAACGCATCTTCCTACAACTAGGTACCTTTTTCCTCATTCGTTCACAGACAGCAATTAGCTCCTTTCATTAGTACAAAAAGTTTTACATTATTATTCTTAAATCTTTCAATCAATTTTCAAGGCAACAACATATGCTTCTAATCACCCTACTGAATTAGTCGTTTCCATATACTAGTTATTTTACTAATTGGTCACATAAGGTAATCTCTGCCTCACTACTCCCATTTTTCAACACAACAGTACAGAGTGCTAAGCATCAAATCCCTTTATTACCCATTAATTACTTTGTGCATCAATCGCATCCATTACATGTAGTCTCCAAAATCCATTAACTCTTCTCTCCAAATTTCTTCACCCACTCCATGGACAACTTCAACATTTCAAAACCTCTGATACCTCTGCATTTCACTCGATAGCTAAGGAGATAAAAGATGACAAATCCTTCAGAATGATAGAAGAGGAATATTGACAATATGAAAGGAAAACTAAACATTATTGCCAGTAACTCAAGTACTTGATGATTGTCAGTAGCCTAGCATTCTAAATAGTGCAATGACTTCTGAGGTATTTATCCTCAGATCATATCTAGCTCATGTAAAATGTCCACCAATATTTCTATTTCAGCACAAATCCATTCTAATCCCTTAGGATCCAACTCCACTTCATCACCATATTCACTATATTCTCCTAGTTCTTCCTGTTTCCTACAATACCTTACAGGAATTACAGTCCCTTTCCTCAGTTATTGGTTTCTTTTTCCTGTAAAATATATTTGGTGTAAGGAACATAGAGAGATCTGTGTACATAAATTATGCATAACATTTTGACTGTGAAATATTTTTTTAATATTATGCCAGAGATATGCTTACATACAGAGTCATCTTTTACATTCACAAAAATAATTAAATTTGACACCATAATAAATTTTCATAGAGATCTGTAATTATGATTACAGTGATCAACGATGGTCACTGATCACTAACGGTCACTGATCACAGATGGTCATTGATCAATGGTGGTCAGTAGTTCAGTGATCAATGATGGCCAGTAATTTATAGATATTATGCATTGCATAAGGCCTTTACCATTTGGCTTTTAGCATACCCTCTTTAGCATTTATTGTTAAGTAATTAGTGTTTAACTTACAGCATTTGCCATTTACTGTTACCATTTACTGATAACTGTTTAATGTTTACTGCTAATCCTATAGCATTTACTGTTTAGGATTAGGCATTTGTTACTCAACCCTAACTGTTTAACATTTATCATTCTACGTTTACCTTTCAATGTTTAGTTATTAGCACTTACCATTTAGTGTTTGCCATTTGGCATGTACCATTTACCATCTAACTAAACTAATACTTCATCCAAACAGTCCTCAGAAGGTCCAATGGTTTCCAACCACTCGCTGTGTCAATCTTTGCTGAGAGGCATCACTGCATGCGACTATGGAGGGGCAAATGGTCAGAGGGGAAAATGGTCAGCACATTGCTCTCCTGGTGGTTGTCAGTTTTCGTTACAGGAGCTGCTACTTAATTGACTCCTCAATTGGCCTCACAAGGGCTGAGTGCACCCCACTGGCCAGCAGTGCTCAGCAGACCTGAATGATCACCCATGCAAGTACTTTCCAGGCCCATGGTTTGATGTGAACCCGTGTTACCAGTGTGGCTTCTACTGTATAGCATTTAGCATCTACTGTTTGCCATTATCTGTTTAGTGTTAAGTGTTTACCATCCTGTGTTTACTGTTCGTCATTTACCATTTAATGTTTACCATTTACCATTAGCATTTAGTAGAATGGGGTGCTGAGTAGATGAGGGGCTGGGATTACAAAGCACACAACTGGTCTGTAAATAAATACTATGACTCGGAACCATTTTACGCTGGAGAGAATGAATACCTTTGACTTTCAAGGAAATAATAAAAATCGCAGGTAAAATAGTTTTTTTATTTTCAAAAAAATAATGAATGTCTTTGACTTTTAAATGGAGGTTATGTAATTTATAATAAGTATCTGGCACAGCATTTAAATACTTTGCTCTAATTGGATGGGAAAAGAGGAAATGGAGCGGTCAATTGCTTTGTTTCCATGCAAGGAGGTAAGGGTTTTCCATTAACACAGTTGCAATATTTCCACCATTTTGTGTTTATAATACTGTACTATGATTTTCTGGAGGTAAGTGGGAGGGGGAGGGGGTGTGACTTGGTGTGTCTATGAAAAGTAGTGTAATTCGTCGCCAGTTTTACACACTATCCTGTGATTGGTAGGAAAAAGGTGAGGGGAGCTGGTGTATAAAGTTCACAACTGGTCCATGATCCCTTATAAGGAGAAGAGAAATTTTTAAATCTTCCATTACCACAGTTGTGATATTTCTACCGTCTTTGATTTTTGTCATGTAGTGTAGTTGGCTGACAATAAGGTGCAGTGCACCGTGCGATTGTTGGGAAATATGTAGAGAGGAGGGATTTTTAAATTTTTGAATTGGTTGGAGATAAGAATTGTTAATCCAGAGCGTGGTTACGTTCAGTTGGCAGTGGGGATAGATTTGCCTTCCTTTCAATTGTGTCACTCCTTAATAGGTCATTTGTTGTTTAGTAAAAATTTATGCTTATTGTGATTCCATTGCATTTTCTATTGTTCTCAGGTGACATGGTCTCGAAGGGGTGTCCAGGAATTGGTTATCTCAAGAAGGAGTTCTTGCAGTATGAATTGAGGATTCATGAACAACCTTTAATGGGCAGCGTTCCAGAGTTCACAGCTTGGTTGTGCGGGTCTCGGATATACGGATATCCTTTACGGCGGGTATGATTGGTGAGGTAGGTGATGCCTTGCAATTTATTTTGAGCGCCATTGATAAGATAGACTGGAGCCTTGCCTTTTTAGAGGATAGCCAGCCAACACATAGGCAGATATCTTGTATACAGTCCCAGTTAGTTGGCTGGCTCTGAGCACTATGCGACTGGTCATCAGTTGCCTAGAACTTAGAACTAATTAAACCTAACTAACCTAAGGACATCACACACATCCCCCCCCCCCCTCCACCCCCCAGTTAGTTCATTTGGGGAACCACTTAAGAGATTTTGATTGTGTGGAAGTTAAAGACGCCGAGCGGCAGCAAATAAAACAAGTTACGAGTCATGTGCACGGTTTGCAAAGCAGAACCGCAGCCCTAAGTTTAAACATGGAAGGCGCTAGTTCGGAACAAGGGGACGTTGGTAGTCAGCGACACTCAGAATTGTGACGTAAAGGTTCGCAGTCAGGTAGCCTTCGACTGGTTTGCTAAGCTGCCCAATCCAATTATGTGTTTATCTACTGGATTATCGGAATTATCTGTCGATAATTTGAGTCAGGTTCAAGAGCTTTTGTGGTTATTAGCCGAGTTGGAGGTTCAGGCAGATACCTTCCGTGTCCTGCACAAGGTAATGCTCCCGCTACTGTATCCCTTAACTTAAGGAGTGTTAAATGTATTAGTTTAGGAAGTTTTGACGAGTCGGCAGTCTATTAAATATCTGAGGACTTTAATTATAGCTAGGTAATTGTCAGCTCGAATGCGAATCGAACTTGAGCGCAAGTTTCTTTGGCAAGTGCAGGGTTCTGCTGAAACATTAGAACAATACGTGGAGAGAGTTCGTAACGCAATGTTGGCTCTGGATATGTCTAAGTCTGAGTCTGATGCCATATCTAACATTCTTGAGGGGATGCGCCCTGATGATTGGTCACGGCTAGATTTTGCTAGCCGGCCGGCTGACCTTTCGGAGCTGGACCAAGTAGTGGAGTAAATTCAGGCCCTCGCGTTCGCTGATTCCCAGCGTAGTACTAATTAAAGAGCAGGGACACTATCTTTAGTTCCAGTGAATTGCAGGTTACGCGCTGAGCCTGTTGTGCAGACTAGGAAGCATTGTTTTCGCTGTGGCGGCACTAATCACTTAGTGCGCAATTGCTCTATTCCTAAGGGATCGCAGGCAAACCTCGACGCCATAGGAAGAGAGGGGGTGGGGATCGTAAGCTACTATTCTGATGTGCACACATCTGTGCTCCCGGTAGGCCCCCTCTGCCCTAAGTTTGTCCTCGGGAGGGAACAGAGCCGCTTCATGGAGTGCTTGATTCCGGAAGTTCGGTGTCCTTGATTGATTTGGAGTTTCATCGATTGAATAGGTTATCTGTTGTGAGATCTACCTGGCAGAATTGTCGAGCTGCAACTGGGGAAGAGTTGCCTGTGGTGGGGGAAGTGCAGCGTAGCCTATCAATCTGTGATTTTACATGGCCAGTTACCATGTTGGTGGTTGAGGGATTAGCCGTACCCTTACTCCTGAACTGTGATTTCATTCAGCATACCGGGTTGGTATTAGAGTACGCTAGTCGCACATTAAGCATTAAGTTCAGACCGGAGGAAAACATAGCGCTGTGTGCATGTGATCATTCTAACTTGGTCAATATGGTGGGCAGCAAAGCCAACAGGTTTGGGGTTAGTCGCCTTCCTGATGATCGCGCGGCCCAGTTAATAGAATTGTTAGATGGGTTTCCTGACGTCCTTCCTGACAAACTTGGTGTAACTAGCCTGATTGAATATCACATTCATTTGTATGATGGGCTACCGGTTAGGCAGTCGCCGTATAGACTATCTCCACCCAAAATGAGAACCCTAAAGGAAAAATTGGACGCTATGTTGCAGGAGGGCGTTATCAGGCCGTCGACCTCGTCTTACGCTTCACCACTATTTCTTGTTCCTGAAGCCGGCGGTAAGGATTATAGACCTGTAATTGATTATTGGTTATTGAATAAGAAGGTTATGTTGGAATCCGTTCCCTTACCCGATATTCATAATTGTTTTACGTGGTTTTCAGGGGCGAGATGGTTCACTGCTCTTGATCTTAATCAAGCTTATCATCAGATTCCCCTTACTGAGGAATCAAAACATGTTACCGCATTCTGCAAAGACTGGAATCTCTTTGAATTTAACAGAGTTCCCTTTGGTTTAGCTACTGGGGCCGCAGTATTGTCACGTTGGACCGTTTTTTGGGAGATTTAAAACTTAAGTGTGTGTACAACTATCTGGATGATGTTGTGGTGTATAGCCGAACCTTCGAAGAACACCTTTCCCATCTTGAATAGGTGTTGCGTGGAATTCGTTCTGCTGGATTGACCTTTAAGCCAGTCAAGATTACTCTTGCTAGACACCAAGTTTCATTTTCAGGCCATCTTGTCTCAGGCGACGGAGTTAGAATCTATCAAGAGCGGACCAGTGGGATTAAGAAATTTCTGACCCCAAGGACAAAGAAGCAGGTCGAGCGTTTTATCGGCATGGCGAATTATTTTCGCAGCTTCGTCCCTAATTTCGCACAGTTGGCTGCCCCTCTCAATGACTTGCGAAAGAAAGGCCAAGAGTTTACCTGGGGAGACAGCCAACAAAATGCTTTCGAGGCGATTAAGACCGCAATTGCGAACCCTCCCGTTTTGGTAGTTCCCGATTTCCAGAAACGTTTTGTAGTCCAAACCGATGCTTCCAAAGCCGGGATAGCAGCCGTCCTTCTTCAAGAGGATCAGGGCGTGAAGCACTCCTTTGCCTTTGCTTCAAGGAAGCTCACCGCTACAGAGTTAAACTATTCTGTTTGTGGTGTGAGGCTCTTGCAGTGCTCTTCGCCTTGGACAAATTTCGATTTTATTTGGAACATAGGGAGTTCTAACTCGAAACCCACAATCAAGCATAGAGTTGGGTGGGTCCTAGCTCGACCTCTAAAAACCGGGAGGATTGCTAGGTGGGCGGTCCGTATTTCCGCCTTTCCTTTTAAGGTGCGTCGTATTAGAGGCTCCGACAATCAGGTAGCTGACGCCCTTAGCAGGATGTTTAGTGAGGACCTCGAATCTCAGCTAGGGAGAGAGCATGAATCTGGTAGTCAAGTGGTGAATAGTGTCCTCACAGAGATCCCTCAATTATTCATTGACCTGAAAATCAAGCAGAATGAGGATCTGTATTTGGGTCCGATCAAGCGGAAGGTGACTGCTGGCCTGCCCTGTTACTCTTTAAGGAATGGAATACTCTGTAAAGAAGTTCGTAAGTCTGGAGACGATAGAATTTGCTTACCACTTGATTTAGTTTCACCTCTCTTTCAGTATTTCCATAATTCTATACTAGGAGGGCACCTTGGCTTCTATAAACCCTTGACCAAGGTGTGGGCCCATGTGACGAGGCCATCTCTGTACCGCGATGTGCGGCGACTCGTCAGTCAGTGTGACAACTGTAGAAGGAGCAAGGCCATTTCTCACACCCCTTTGGGTCTACTTCAATCTCAAAGAGAGCAGCGACCGATGGATAATATGTTTATCGACTTTGTAGGACCTATGCCTAGAACTAAGGGAGGGTATCGTTACATCTTCGTCGCCGTGGATGACTTTTCGCGTTTTGTATGGTTGCTGCCCAATACCTGGGTCGCTACGAGTATAACCGTACGTCATCTGACCCATATTTTCTTATGGTTTAGCCCCCCTGAATCAACTTGTTAGCGATAATGCGCCTGCCTTTGTGTCAAGAGAGTTTAAACAGTTTTGCTTCCATAGTGGAATCGGGCATATTACTACTAACCCTTATTATCCCCAAGCATCCTTGGCAGAAAGGGTGAACTGTAACCTAAAGGCAGCGCTTGTAATTTATCACACCAAATCCCCCAGTAGGTGGGATACTACACACCCGTGGTTAAATTCCGGTTTCAACACGGCCCAGCATGAAACTTCTAGGGTAGTTCCGGCTGAGTTAATGTTGGCGTATCCAGTCAATTCGCCTCTATCCAATCTTTGGCAGATCAATAACTTTTTGCCGTTTTCCATTCCTCCGGATACCCTTAGGCAAAATTGGCAACGTGCTCGAAACAACATGGAGTTAGCCCATCGACGGCAAGCCGAATGTTATAACCAAGGCAGAAGCGTTTTTCAGGCTAAGACCGGGGATAAGGTGTTTATAAAGAACATTGCTGGTCGGAAAGCTCGTGGTATGGAAACTTGTAAATTTGTGCAGCGTTTCTTTGGACCGTGTGTTGTCACTAGAGTCTTAGGTCCTGTTAATTTGTTAGTTAAGGAGCTTGCAATGGGGAAGAGGTTTAGAGTGCACCTTAGTCAAATCAAGCCTGTAAGATAAGTCTCTTTGCCTTCTTTCTGTGGTGGTAAGACAAAGGGGGAGGAGGCTGGTCAGGTTTGAGTGGGGGAGGTTGAGCCATGGTGCGCCTTTTCTGGCACACTAGGTCTCTGGCACGACTATCCATTAGGATGCTATTACACTATCAAATTTCTTTGTCAAATATCTTTGTCCAATATCTTTGTCAAAGATATTTGGTGGTGTAATAGGGAACTTTGTCAAATGTCGTCCAATATTTGATCAAATCTAGGGCCTCGCTGAAGATTTGATCAAATAAGTCGCTTGTCTTCTGTTCACTGCAATGTGACATGTTACCACATGGAGCGCTAGCATCGCTGCATTCTGTCATCTATTGTATTTTTATAAACATTGCGGGTAAATACGATTGATGTGTGCCGACAACTACAAAATTAATAGAGATGTATGAAGCAGATGAGGTGCTTTACAACGTGAGGCACGCTGAATCCAAAAATAGATTACGAAGATTGGAGACCTGACGTAACCTAACCTAACCCTCTCCTGTAGCAAGGAATCGGAGTGTTACAGTGAGCCTGTCTTCTGCAGATGTAGCCGTTCTTAAGTGTATATTGTGCTTTGTGATATGAGGATACACTTCATTGAGCACGTACAGAAATGTATGCTCATCCATTCTTGAGTAATTGATGTATGACTTGACGTCCTTCACTATAAGCTCACGTAACAAGTTTTGTTGAATGCTTTTATCGTGTCGTCGTAAAACCCACGGCTTCACCCAGGTATGTTTCCTTTTTTTTCCCCTGCTTCTTTTCTGCATATGCACACAGTGCAATTGCGGTACATGCAACTGCTGCGGTTAATAACAAGTTGTTGTTGTCAGCCATCTTGAACTTTGACGAAAAATATGATGACAGTGTAATACCCCTTCCAGCGCTATGTCAAAGATCTTTGTCAAATACATTTGACGGAATATTTGATCACATCCTTGATCAAATCTTTGACAAAGATATTTGATAGTGTAATACCGGCCTTACCCGGGTGTACTACAATCTTTGCCGCTATTGTGATCTGGTGGTGGGTATCTGCAGTCAGGGAGTTGGTCGTCGGACTCGCTATGAGGTGCTAGGACGTGCTTGAGGGGACGAAGGAGTAAAACACGGGTGGCCAGCAGCAGTCTACCTTGCAGGACGGTCAGGAATTTGTGGGGCCCTTGCCTGATGTAAACTCCAGGAGACGCTTGTCGCATTGCGTTGGTGCCTGTTTTCTCGGACAACGCTTCTCCATTGAAGGTGGAAGTGATTTTGGTGCCTTTGTTTGGTGGAACTATTTGCATTGTAGCGACTATCACTTGTTGGTTGCTCTAATGTATGTGCTGTTGAAGTAAGAGCAAGGTGTGTGATCGCATGGAGACCAGCTGTCACTACTTCCTTTAAGGAAACCAGGGTCCCCAAAATATGTAGTAACTGTAAGGTATTAAAGATACTAGCTCATAGTCTAGTTCTGATTTTATGCATACCATGCTTACACAGTTGCCAGTTACATTACAGACCTATGCAACCAAATTAAAGTGCACAAACCTAGTTTTGTTGTGAAGTTGTGCATTTGAATAATGTAATATTATCTTTAAATTATTTCCGTGTCATCTTTGTACACATTGTCGGCCTTAATCATATGTGTAAATATTGTTGGGTAAACTATGAGTGTAAAGGTCTAATATTATTTTACAGCATTGCATTTGTGTACAAGTCTTAGTTTAAATCATTTACAGCATTGATATTGCTGCAAAATTTAAGTAGTTTCTATTGAAAGCACTTACAGTTTTTTAACTTATATTTTGAGGTTCGCCGATGACATCGTAATTCTGTCAGAGACAGCAAAGGATTTGGAAGAACAGTTGAACCGAATGGACAGTGTCTTGAAAGGAGAGTATAAGATGAACATCAACAAAAGCAAAACGAGGATCATGGAATGTAGTCGAAATAAGTCGGGTGATACTGAGGGAATGAGATTAGGAAATGAGACAATTAAAGTAATAAAGGGGTTTTGCTATTTGGGGAGAAAAATAACTGATGATGGTAGAAGTAGAGAGGATATAAAATGTAGACTGGCAATGGCAAGGAAAGCGTTTCTGAAGAAGAGAAATTTGTTAACATCGAGTATAGATTTAAGTGTCAGGAAGTCGTTTCTGAAAGAATTTGTATGGAGTGTAGCCATGTATGGAAGTGAAACATGGACGATAAATAGTTTAGACAAGAAGAGAATAGAAGCTTTCGAAATGTGGTGCTACAGAAGAATGCTGAAGATTAGATGGGTAGATCACATAACTAATGAGGAGGTATTGAATAGAATTGGGTAGAAGAGGAGTTTGTGGCACAACTTGACTAGAAGAAGGGATCGATTGGTAGGACATGTTCTGAGGCATGAAGAGATCACCAATTTAGTATTGGATGGAAGCGTGGAGGGAGACCAAGAGATGAATACACTAAGCAGATTAAGATGGATGTAGGTTGCAGTAGGTACTGGGAGATGAAGAAGCTTGCACAGAATAGAGTAGCATGGAGAGCTGCATCAAACCAGTCTCAGGACTGAAGACCACAACAACAATAACAGCATTGTTTATTGATCTCTTAACTTATATTAATTGATGTTTGCTTGGTGTTTCCCATGTTTTCTGCGACTTTGGGTGCGTGGGAGCGGCGCCACGTTCCGCTTCGGTGCACAGAAGTTGTGATGTGCCGACTAATGGGCCCCGGCGTTTAGGTGTTGTTTTTTACGGCTGGTCTGCTGCTTCCGGCATTTAAAGTTAAGTCACCTTTTGCCCAGGGCACCCTCACATCACAGCCCATTTGATAAACATTTAACATCTCTCATGTACTTAAAAAAATAATTTTAATTTTGTTTACCAATGAATTATATTAAGTGTAACGTATTGTGCTGGTTGCGTTATTGCTCAGAGAAAATTTTTATCTTATCCACCTTTTTAAATTACTTCAGATTTATTGTTCATTAAGTAATTCTAATTTTCTGCTTGCTTGAGAAGGAAACTATTGGTCATTTTGGATATAGTTTTTAAGACGGCCACGTGTTGATTGTATGTTAGCTGTTTTATAAATGTGGTCTTGAATAAATTGTTAATTTATTTATTTATTAGTTGTGTTTAAGGAGTGACATTATTGGGGCTTGACATTTCAAAGTCAGAGTGGCGCAGTGGGAGTGTGCTGGGCCCATAACCCAGAGGTGGCTGAGCACCTGAAGAATAATTTGGAAAATATTTCGAGTAGACTTCCCCACCATGTTATAGTTCTGGGTGGACATTTTAATTTGCCGGATGTAGACTGGGAGACTCAAACGTTTATAACGGGTGGCAGGGACAAAGAATCCAGTGAAATTTTTTTAAGTGCTTCATCTGAAAACTACCTTGAGCAGTTAAACAGAGAACCGACTCGTGGCGATAACATATTAGACCTTCTGGTGACAAACAGACCCATCCTATTTGAAAAAGTTAACGCAGAACAGGGAATCAGCGATTATAAAGCGGTTACTGCATCGATGATTTCAGCCGTAAATAGAAATATTAAAAAAGGTAGGAAGATCGTTCTGTTTAGCAGAAGTGACAAAATGCAGATTTCAGAGTACCTGACGGCATAACACAAAAGTTTTATCTCAAGTACAGATAGTGTTGAGGATCAGTGGACAAAGTTCAAATCCATCGTACAATATGCGTTAGATCAGTATTTTACAAGCAAAATCGTAAGAGACGGAAAAGAGCCACCATGGCACAACAACCGAGTTAGAAAACTGCTGCGGAAGCAAAGGGAACTTCACAGCAAACATAATCATAGCCAAAGCCTTGCAGACAAACAAAAATTACGCGAAGCGAAATGTAGTGTGAGGAGGGCTTTGCTAGAGGTGTTCAATGAATTCGAAAGTAAAGTTCTATGTACTGACTTGGCAGAAAATCCTAAGAAATTTTGGTCTTATGTCGAAGCGGTAGGTGGATCGAGAGGATGACAGACTAAAGGCCGAAATACTAAATGTCTTTTTCCAAAGCTGTTTCACAGAGGAAGACTGCACTGTAATTCCTTCTTTGGATTGTCGCACAGATGACAAATTGGTAGATATCGAAATAGACGACAGAGGGATAGAGAAACAATTAAAATCGCTCAAAAGAGGAGAGGCCGCTGGACCTGATGGGATACCAGTTCGATTTTACACAGAGTGTACCATAGGTCTCTAGAAGAGCGTAGCGTTCCAAAGGATTGGAAAAGGGCACAGGTCATCCCTGTTTTCAAGAAGGGTCGTCGAACAGATGTGCAGAACTATAGACCTATATCTCTAACGTCGATCAGTTGTAGAATTTTGGAACACGTATTATGTTCGAGTATAATGACTTTTCTGGAGACTAGAAATCTACTCTGTAGGAATCAGCATGGGTTTCGAAAAAGTCGATCGTGTGAAACCCAGCTCGCGCTATTCGTCCATGAGACTCAGAGGGCCATAGACACGGGTTCCCAGGTAGATGCCGTGTTTCTTGACTTCCGCAAGCCGTTCGATACAGTTCCCCACAGTCGTTTAATGAACAAAGTAAGAGCATATGGACTATCAGACCAGTTGTGTGATTGGATTGAAGAGTTCCTAGATAACAGAACGCAGAATGTCATTACCAATGAAGAGAAGTCTTCCGAAGCAAGAGTGATTTCAGGTGTGCTGCAGGGGAGTGTTGTAGGACCGTTGCTATTCACAATATACATAAATGACCTTGTGGATGACATCAGAAGTTCACTGAGGCTTTTTGCGGATGATGCTGTAGTATATCGATAGGTTGTAACAATCGAAAATTGTACTGAAATGCGGGAGGATCTGCAGCGAATTGACGCATGGTGCAGGGAATGGCAATTGAATCTCAATGTAGACATGTGTAATGTGCTGCGAATACATAGAAAGAAAGATCGCTTAACATTTAGCTACAATACAGCAGGTCAGCAACTGGAAGCAGTCAATTCCATAAATTATCTGGCAGTACGCATTAGGAGTGATTTAAAATGGAATGATCATATAAAGTTGATCGTCGGTAAAGCAGATGCCAGACTGAGATTCATTGGAAGAATCCTAAGGAAATGCAATCCGAAAACAAAGGAAGTAGGTTACAGTACGCTTGTTCGCCCACTGCTTGAATACTGCTCAGCATTGTGGGATCCGTACCAGATAGGGTTGATAGAAGAGATAGAGAAGATCCAATGGCGAGCAGTGTGCTTCGTTACAGGATCGTTTAGTAATTGCGAAAGCATTACGGAGATGATAGATAAACTCCAGTGGAAGACTCTGCAGGAGAGACGCTCAGTAGCTCGGTATGGGCTTTTGTTGCAGTTTTGAGAACATACCTTCACCGAGGAGTCAAGCAGTATATTGCTCCCTCCTACGTGTATCTCACGAAGAGACCATGAGGATAAAATCAGAGAGATTAGAGCCCACACAGAGGCATACCAACAATCCTTATTTCCACGAAAAATGCGAGACTGGAATAGAAATGCGAGACTCAAGGTACCCTCCGTCACACACCATTAGGTGGCTTGCGGAGTATGGATGTAGATGTAGTTGTAGATGTCCGTGGATTGATACCACGCACTGCTACTAATTGTGACTAAGAAAGTCGTAGCGAGTCCGACTACCAACTCCCCAACCGCAAATACCCGCCACCAGATCACAACAGAGGCAAAGGTCGTAGTACACCCGGGTACTTGATAGTCGTGCCAAAGATCTGGTGTGCCAGAAAAGGGACACCATGGCTCAGGAGGGGGCAGAGGTTGTGGTCACCCACTGATATGGGCGATAATAGAACTTATAACGCCATCCATCTGAGGTCATCAGAGCTTGAAAAAAGCTCCATGATTGAGTTCAAGATTGTGTCTGTATGGATTCTAGCTGTGCTAGAACGCCCATACCTATACTACTACAGTAGTCTGACATGGCACCAAACAAGCTATTGGCAACTAGTTTTCAGTAATCAAGTTTTGTACGTAGAAAACCGGTGTTTGTTAGTAATTGAGTACTCACACATTTTTGATGTTTTCAAAACCGGAAGCCTGCCTGTTTTTACATTAATTCTTATAAATCTGTGCTTGGTTCTGAAAGGGCCAATGTCAATATTCGTCAAAACTGGTTTTATTGGTGTACGCTATATAGTTTCACAGCCCTTCATATTGTTAAAACGGCCAATGTCTAAGCCCCATAGGATGAGAGATACTAGGGGTTTTAAGTTGTAAGCCCCAAAGTGTTTTATTAAGTTTCCAATCGGCAGAAAAGGGCCAATGTTGCCCTTGGCCTTTATTGCTGACGGATGGTTTCAACAACAGAAACAATGCTTTGGCATTGGACTTAAATCTGGCGGGAATACACAATAATAAGAGTTGTTCCTTCAACAATTCCCCTTACCATTCGGCACATTGTTAGTGAGGAGTCTAGACAGTCATGGTGGACACAAGCATGTTTCACAGAGGCGATAAGGAAGAACTTGAGGAACAAACTGCATCTTAAATATCACCGCTGAAGTCATCACGTTGCCTTGAAGATAAGTTTACCAAAATAAACTAGTATCAGGAGCATTTATCCCTAATTTTTCCAAAACAAGACCATAAATTAACTGGTATCTCTATTTAATGCCAATCTAAAATATTATCATCCGCCTTTTAAATTTATTTCATTTTTATTTTCTTTAAGGTCATCCCAGTACCAGTACAGAAGGAAATTCATGGTCGTCATTATTGGCAGACGTGATTTCAAGTTCTGATGAAGATGTTTTTGAAGATTCTGATGAATATGTTCCAAGAGGTGGCGAAAGTAGTGATGAAAGCAATGACTGAGGGAATATAGCCGTACAAAAGACAGTTAAAAAATCTTCAAGGACGAAGAAATTGATCTAATTCAACCGCAGCCTGGCAATGAAATAACAAAGTTCAGTGGAAGGTGGAGGAAGAAATGTGATCCAGAGGATCAGCCAGAAAAAGAAAGCGAAACGAAAAATTATGGGAGAAAAATTGAAGTAAAGAATTTTAAACAGCAGGAAATGAATATGTGACGTCGAAATGAAAAGTTATACCTGCTAAAGTTCTGAAACCATCGTGCAAGTCCAGGAAAAATTGTGAAGGAAATGTAAATGACGATGAGAGAGAGAGAAATTGTTAAATAGAATATTACGAATTGTCCCCAGAAGCTCAAAATCAGTTCATAGCTAATATGTGTCTGAGGAAAAGAAACATGTGGAGCGTTTAAGGAACAAACGTGAAGGAACTGCAAGCAGGCGAAAATATTCCAGGAAGAACTTTCTTTACAGTCCTTCTTTGCAGACTAAGATAGAAGTATGTCAGGATATGTTCCTTAGCACATTTTCTTTAACACAACAGAAGGTAATAATAATCGAGGAGAAAAGACGCGGCTCTGAAGGAGGAGTGTGTTCTGAAGATGGACGTGGTAAACATTCTAATCATCCGAAAGTTCCATCTGACGACATTGATTTCATAAAGGAACACATTAACATATTTCCTTCCTACGTAAGCCATTATTCTCAATCTCATTCTTCTAAAAAATGTTTATCTCCAGACTTGAATATTTCAGCAATGTACCGGCTCTGTCAAGAATTTTTCAAAACCAAAGGTATGAAGACAAGAAGTGAAGCGTGTAACCGAAGAGTTTTATTGACCTGTTTCAATCTTAGCTTCCACAAACCGAAGACTGACACTTGTGCAAAATGTGACAAACACGTTATGATGCTCAAGAATTGTACTGATGATGCTGAAAGTTGTAACGTTGAAATGGAACAGCAACATTTGGATTTATCCTAGGCTGCTTACGATCAGAAATAGCTTCTTGTCTATATGATTATTTGATGAAACTGGCCAACGAAAGGTACACCTGTACAGCGATTCGTGGACCACACAAAACAGTAATATTTTTATTGCCATCCTGTTTCTGAGAGTAGTGGAAGAATTCATAATTCAGGGAAGACGTTTGGAAATCAACCACAAGTTTCTTGAATTTGGACATACTGACTTGGAAGTTGACTCAATTCACGCAGCCATTGAGAAGACAAGAAAACAACAACTGTTGAAGTAGAACTGCCAAGAGACTGGGCCAAATTAATGCGCATGGTCCCCGAAAGCCACCCATAACAGCAATAGACCTGGAACAAAAGGACCTCTACACACTTAAAGACCTGATGAGAAGCCATTATCTGCAAGAAAATTAACACAGAAGGAATCCTATTGTTTGAAACAAGATAAAATAGATGAAGTATCACTCAGGTATGCCAGGAATTGTCTCCTACAAACACAGTTACTCCTCAGAAGAACCATTCAGGATTATAAATCTGAACAGAAAGAAAACTCGATGTTTGTCTATGCCAAAACTTGCACCTATTTCTGAAGACATCATACCTATTTCAGAAAAGAAATTATAGGACTTACGGGATCTCTTTCCGTACATCAATGTAAGCAGTCGTCCATTCTACATGCAGTTCATCAATCAAATGAGAGCCAATAGACAGTCAGATGAAAGAGATAAACAGATATCTTACGAAGGGAGGATGAGGATGGTGACGACGGAAACGAGTGATATATTTTTTCTGTCCCCCCTTCTATAGTGTCAACCATAGTATATCCAAATTATTTGAATGATATTAAGAATTTTGAATAAAGTTTCCCCGCTGCTTACGAGACCGAACAGTGTTTTCATGATTTACGGAGATAAAATGTGTCTTTTGGAACATGTAACAGTTGCTATCAGTTATTAAATTGCAGAGGAATGAATAAAGTGATTTAATTAATCTTAAAACTACCTGTTTCTGGTTATTCAGTGTAACTGACCCTGATGTCCAAATGGGCAATGTCAAATAATTTAAGAGAGTTCATGATTTTAAAGCAGGCCAATATCCTCGTAAGGCCTTTAATTCTGAAGTTGAATATTCTAGAAATTTATTATTTAAAAATAAGCTTTACTTAAGATGATTTACTATAATGATGGTAAGAAATAGCCACAAATAGCCGGCCGGAGTGGCCGTGCCGTTCTAGGCGCTACAGTCTGAAGCCGAGCGGCCGCTACGGTCGCGGGTTGGAATCCTGCCTCGGGCATGGATGTGTGTGATGTCCTTAGGTTAGTTAGGTTTAATTAGTTCTAAGTTCTAGCCGACTGATGACCTCAGAAGTTAAGTCGCAGAGTGCTCAGAGCCATTTGAACCATTTTTGAACCAGCCCCAAATATACTGTTAATAGAATGAGATTTTCATTCTGCAGCGGAGTGTGCGCTGATATGAAACTTCCTGGCAGATTAAACTGTGTGCCCGACCGAGACTCGAACTCGGGACCTTTGCCTTTCGCGGGCAACTGCTCTACCATCTGAGCTACCGAAGCATGACTCACGCCCGGTCGGTAGCTCAGATGGTGGAGCACTTGCCCGCGAAAGGCAAAGGTACCGAGTTCGAGTCTCGGTTGGGCACACAGTTTTAATCTGCCAGGAAGTTTCATACTGTTAATAGTTGTCTAAAATTGACAGAAAATATTCAGAAACAAACTAAGATTCTTCACATTGGCCCTTTTAGAACCAAGAAATAGAAATCTCCTACGTCCCTTTTGTTGCCATCTTGTTACACACATGTACTATGTAAATGTGGGTGCAAATATTGAGAACAGGCTAATATTTTTGTATAATTTATTTTTAAAAAACGCAGCTGTTTATACACAACAGTCATTTTTCTGGAGTGCCAGCTTCAGCTAAGCATGTTTATCAGCTGCCGGTCGTCCCATTTCCTGGCATTATCCTGAGGGGTGCGCCCAGAGCTGTTCCTGGCCCCCTTGTCGGCGCCTGCCTCCAACAGTGCAGCTGCTGCATCTGCGTGCCCATTGTACGCTGCCCAGTGCAGCGGAGTCGTCGCATTCGCATCCGTGGCGTTGGGGTCGGCACAGGACGCCACCAGAAAGCGCACGGCAGCCGTGTGTCCAGTCATTGCAGCCAGGAACAGGGGCGTGTTCTGCCAGATGTCCCTCGCCCCCAGGTCAGCCCCTGCGGAAAGCAAAGCCTTCGCCGCCTCCACCTGCCCCTGTCGTGCTGCCCAGAACAGGGCGGTCCATTCCCACTGCCCCCTGGCCTCGACGTCTGCCCCTGCAGCCAGCAGACACTTGGCCATCTCCGCCTGTCCATTTCTTGCCGCCCAGTGCAGGGCGGTCCAACCGTCGCCGTCCGTCGCCCCCACGTCCGCACCTGCAGCCAGCAGGGCTCGCATTTCCGACATTCGTGACTGCTGAGCTGCTTCCAGCAGCCTCCTGCCCTTCTCTCTTCCCGAAAGTCTCCTGCACAAAACAAAGACATTCTCACACGTTACCATACACGCATCTGATCACGGAATCACATCTACACTATTGGCCATTAAAAGTGCTACACCACGAAGATGACGTGCTACAGACGCGAAATTTAACCGACAGGAAGAAGCAGCTGTGATATACAAATGATTAGCTTTTCAGAGCATTTACACAAGGTTGGCACCGGTGGCGACACCTACAACGTGAGGGAAGTTTCCAACCGATTTCTCATACACAAACAACAGTTGACCACCATTTCCTGGTGACACGTTGTTGTGATGCCTCGTGTAAGGAGGAGAAATGCGTACCATCACGTTTCCGACTTTGATAAAGGTCGGATTGTAGCATATCGCGATTGCGGTTTATCGTATCGCGACATTGCTGCTCGCGTTGGTCCAGATCCAATGTCTGTTAGCAGAATATGGAATCGGTGGGTTTAGGAGGGTAATACGGAATGCCGTGCTGGATCCCAACGGCCTCGTATCACTAGCACTCGAGATGACAGCCATCTTATCCGCATGGCGGTAAGGGATCGTGCAGCCACGTCTCGATCCCCGAGTCAACAGATGGGGCCGTTTGCAAGACAATAACCATCTGCACGAACAGTTCGACGACGTTTGCAGCAGCATGGACTATCAGCTAGGAGACCGTGGCTGCGGTTACCCTTGACGCTGCATCACAGACAGGAGCGCCTGCGATGATGTACTCGACGACGAACCTGGGTGCACGATTGGCAAAACGTCATTTTTTCGGATGAATCCAGGTTCTGTTTACAGCATCATGATGGTCGCATCCGTGTTTGGCGACATCGTGGTGAGCGCACATTGGAAGGATGTATTCGTCATCGCCATACTGGCGTATCACCGGGCGTGATGGTATGGGGTGCCACTGGTTACACATCTCGATCACCTCTTGTTGGCATTGACGGCACTTTGAACAGTGGACGTTACATTTCAGATGTGTTACGACCCGTGGCTCTACCCTTCATTCGATCCCTGCGAAACCCTACATTTCAGCAGGATAATGCACGACCGCATGTTGCAGGTTCTCTACGGGCCTTTCTGGATACAGAAAATGTTCGATTGCTGCCCTGGCCAGCACATTCTTCACATCTCTCACCAATTGAAAACGTCTGGTCAATGTTGGCTGAGCAACTGGCTTGTGACAATATACTAGTCACTAATCTTGATGAACTGTGGTATCGTGCTGAAGCTGCATGGGCAGCTGTAGCTGTACACACCATCCAAGCTCTGTTTGACTCAATGCCCAGGCGTATCAAGGCCGTTATTACGGCAAGAGGTGGTTGTTCTGGGTACTGATTTCTTAGGGTCTATGCACGCAAATTGCGTGAAAATGTAATCACATGTCAGTACTAGTATATTTTTCCGATGAATACCCGTTTATCATCTGCATTTCTTCTTGGTGTAGCAATTTTAATGGCCAGTAGTGTAAAAGCACACATGTGCAAACCGAACTAGGTGTCGCAGAGGTTAGCACGCTTCACTCGCATTTGGGAGGACGGCGGTTCAAACACTGACCCGGCCAATCTGATTTAGGTCTTCCGTGATTTCCCTAAGTAGCTTAAGGCAAATGCACGGACGGTTCCTTCGAAAGGGCATGGCCGACTTCCTTCCCCATCCTTCCCTAATCCGTAGAGATTGATGACCTCGATGTTTAGTCCCCTCCCCCGAATCAACCAATCAACCAACACATCTGCAGTGACAAACGATGAATCTACAATTCTCTCCCTTCAGTGATGCAGAGCACTTGGACTTCCTCTGTATATTAAGGTACAAATGTATCTCGCTCACAAAATCTTCATCCACTCTGCACTGAAAAGTCCTACATTCCATCTAATTCAGTTGTCCCACTTTTGTCATGCTGATTGCTGCCACTATGTTCCTTTGCTCTCTGGATGTCACTGTTAAGCAGTCGTTGGCTTCCAGTGAAAGAGCACGCAGCCAATACTGCCTGTAGTAATCCCTTCCGACACTTGGAAATGTGACGAAGCTAATCACATCTCCAGGTTTTTACAAAAACTATTCTGCCGTGGTAGAAAAAAATTCAGCTCCTTTATTCGCAAATATCTTGACACACCATCATCAGGGATACAAGATACCATTTAGCCAAAATGATTCACATTTAGCAACAATACTAACTCTCCTCTACTATCCCTCCGCAAACACACATGTTGCCACATGCACACATGCACTTTGCACAGATAAAAGCGTCTGCACAATAATAGGACACACACACAGACAGACTTGCAGCCTTAATTCTTGTGATGGCAATGCTTCTCAAGGTAACAGCAAAACATGTAGGTCATAAGAGTAAATGCACATTCCATGCATTTGTCTAATTTACGATATGAAAATTTGCTCGAAGTGAATCTGAGCTTCCTGAACACCTCGGAGACCTCTCACGCCGCTGTAGATACTAAAAAAAGATGGACGTCATGTCATAAGTATCTGAAGCCCCCTGTACAACGACCGTAACAGCTGAGTGTTGCTTTTCCTCAGATGTAAAATGTAACAAATTCTTTATAAGTGAATGGAGTTAACAGCAAATTTATTTTGTTACTCTGCCGAGTGAAGTGTTGCACATGAGAAACCCACCCTCTGTCAACCAATCAAATGGCCACTTTTTACTGGTATAAAATATAATGCCCAAATGAAAGTGCTCTTGCCGCTGTTTGAAGTGAAAATCGTACACTGCATACACTCAAAATGGATCGTAGTGTTCTCACAGCTGTTCGTTTCTCGATTCTTCATCTTTCCTATTCACTAACGAAGCAATAAATGTAAACTCAGGATGCCTCTACAGTGGCCAACGACGAAAGGTTGCACAGTGCTTTAAAAGGTGGAGACCATGCACTTCAGCCTGCCTCTGATGTGAATTACTGTCGACACTGACCCACAGTCTGACACAGAATACTAGTAATGGTGCCACATAGCTTTAAAACACACAGAGCACTGGCAGAGGTCAAAGCCAGAACGCCGACATTCCTCCAGCCCTGCAAACATTTCCAAAGGAACTTTGCTCGTAATCAGAGAAACACGCGCACTGCAGTATCACATTTATCCGCCGATACCGGGTTAGCGACTTTATTGTACAGCGTGTGGCCCGTGCGGCAATGTAAATAACGGATGTACGAGTACAGGTCGTAGACGCGAGGTTGACGACATATGTCGGTTTGGGACTGGCCCTGGTGGTGCCAAATGGTGAACCGACCGCTCCCGATATAACGGGAAATCCGGGTTTGAGTCCCTGTCCGATGATTCCATTCTACAGCTGATGGTTGTCCATATTCGCCACTGCGAATACATGTAAAGCGTTTCATAAGGACTGTAGTCGCTGTTCCTTTGCGTCGTAATCAGAGTAACATGGGCACTGCAGTATCATACACTACTGGCCATTAAAATTGCTACACCAAGAAGAAATGCAGATGATAAACGGGCATTGATTGGACAAATATATTATACTAGAACTGACATGTGATTACATTTTCACGCAGTTTGGGTGCATAGATCCTGAGAAATCGGTACCCAGAACAGCCACCTCTGGCCGTAATAACGGCCCTTGACACGCCTGGGCATTGAGTCAAACAGAGCTTGGACAGAGAGCTTGGACAGCGTGTACAAGTACATCTGTCCATGCAGCTTCAACACGATACCACAGTTCATCAAGAGTAGTGACTGGCGTATTGTGACGAGCCAGTTGCTCGGCCACCATTGACCAAACGTTTTCGATTGGTGAGAGATGTGGAGAATGTGCTGGCCAGGGCAGCAAGCGAACATTTTCTGTATCGCCCCCCTGAACCCACCGATTCCATATTCTACTAACAGTCATTGGATCTCGACCAAAGCGAGCAGCAATGTCGCGATACGATAAACAGCAATGGCGATAGGCTACAATCCGACCTTTATCAAAGTCGGAAACGTGATGGTACGCATTTCTCCACCTAACACGAGGCATCACAACAACGTGTCACCAAGCAATGTCGGTCAACTGTTGTTTGTGTATGAGAAATCGGATGGAAACTTTCCTGATGTCAGCACGTTGTAGGTATCGCTACCGGCGCCAGCCTTGTGTAAATGCTCTGAAAACCTAATCGTTTGCATATCGCAGCATCTTCTTCCTATCCGTTAAATTTCGCGTCTGTAGCACGTCATCTTCGTGGTGTAGCAATTTTAATGGCCAGTAGTGTATGTACCGTATAAAAATGAAAATTCTTAGATTGAGAGGTTGCTTAGCACTTTCTGTAAAAATTTTCGCAGATACCACGTGGATATCAACTTCTTTAGTAACAATGATTCAGTCCAAAATATTACATTGTAATGACCAGTATGCTTGTACCCTCGTGCGCAGAAAAGAGAGCAACGGTGACCCAGCCGTTACCGTGTTCATTCGTGTCCTTGTTAGCGAGAGTGAAGTTCAAAGCCCCACCGCAAAACACCGATGGACCATGCAAGATGACTTGGGTGTCTACGAAATCCTTGGTAGTAATAGAAATGTTGTCTATTGCTTTAAAAACTGTAAGACGCGAACGCCTGTCACCTCTGGTAGTGTACGATTTGTTACACTTTTCCACTGTCGATGCGGAGCCGAGAAGGATGCAGGTCAGTCCTGCAATGCTACACGAACAGAAATTTCCCGCATTGATTAGAGATGTGATATTCATAGGACATGTACACTAGTATGTACTGCAGAAATGATTAGCATTTCAGTCGCCTCAGTTCAGCACATGTCCTGCTGCCTGGTAGCCACAGGGTCCGCCATGGGCCCTGATAACTTGTCCCATGCGTGATGGCATCGAGGCATATAAGGCGCGAATGGCGTCCTGTGGTATAGCCATCCACGCTTCATTCACCTGGTTCCAAAGTTCATCTATGGTGGTCGGCACTGGGTGATGGCGGTGCGCCCGTCGCTTCACCACATCCCACACGTTTTCGATTGGCGACAAGACTGCTGATCTGGCGGGTCAGAGCAAAAGGCTGACATCCTGTGGCACCAAGAAGGCACACGTTCACGCAGCAAAATGTGGTCGTGCGTTATCTCGATGGAAAATGGTGTCTGGGGCAGTGTGTACAAAGAGTACAGCTACGGGTCGCAGAATGTCATTCACGAAGGTCATATAACGGCTCTTCTCCTTGATGATTTGGCTTGATTTGTACTTGGACTCGGCTAAAGCTCGGCTACAGTCGGTACAGTGTTGAGATCGTTATCAAGTTACGATGACGACGGTACACAAACGAAATGTCGACGTGCGTGAGATATTTACTTCACCAAAAATAGTAATTAATCGTTCGTAATCGATGTTTAACTGATTAATGACGAAATATTAATGATAAAACCAATGCAGTCACATCCACAACAAATTCCCTTACAAGCTGGTCGCAATTTCAAGTATCTAAGAAATCGTAACTGTGGGCTTGTTATTTGAGTCAAAGATTCTACACAAGTGCCGAGCGCTACAGTCAAATATTATCGCCGCGCGTAATTATTACTCGGGAGTTTCTTGTCAAGAATTTGATAGAATTTTAAATCACAAATGCACGACTTGGCACGAGAGGATGTTTTATTGCACAATATCAGTCACTTCCTAACCGAGCCTTGACAAGAAAACTTTCCCAGGTGTTGTGGGGATTTAAATTATATGCTTCGGACCTATCACTGAAGTTCCATAAACCACTGGCTATTATGAACGAAAATTGTCTATCAGTGTTCGTTGCCTAAATCACTGTCTAAGTAATGTTTAGTTCAATTATCTAGTTAAAAGTTCACTTTATTGTAGTGGATAAAAGTCCTC
The DNA here is from genome assembly GCF_023864345.2 of Schistocerca serialis cubense. Lineage (NCBI taxonomy): Eukaryota > Metazoa > Arthropoda > Insecta > Orthoptera > Acrididae > Schistocerca > Schistocerca serialis. Next base: position 71,362,870 of record NC_064647.1, read on the forward strand.
CGTTCGAATTATAATGCCGTGATATTTGAAGTCAGAAGATCGTATTACTGCGTCATAATAGATCGCAATTATTCAATTTCAAAAACATTCTAAGCGCGCCTACATGTACGAGCATTCAGATACATGACCTGCCTCGGCTAACAATCGTAACGTACTGACAATGCATTGAATTATACTTAGTCATTACTCACGATTCCCAAAGAGCACTCACACGGAGCATTCTTTGGGATCGTTGGTTCTACTTTGCGAATGTTAATTTATGCTAATTTTGCGATTTATTATGATTTTGATTTTAATTTTACTGAAATTTAATCTTTCTTTCGTAGATTGCTAAATTGTCAAGTCTTTGATTCCTGATTTAATTACTTGTTATTGTCCTGATCATAGTGATAAATGGATCTTCGTTCTCTTATTCACTTTTCTGGGAATTTGGGACTTGGGGGGAAATCTTTGGGGTATTGGGAGCTAATTTTTGATTTTTTATTTCTCGTCCGAGGAAGTGGCATTACAGTCACAGTGTGCTGGACACACACAAACTGTGATTTATGGCTGTACCCAACAGCACCCCCACACCATAAGGCCTCGAGTCGGCCGTGAAAGTCTCGTGCCAATGCCGTCACTGTGATGCCGCTCCCCCTCTCTGGAGCGAACCGAAATGCGGCCATTACTTTCAGACAAACAGAAACTAGATTCGTCAGAAAACACTATCGGATGCCATTCTTGTCGCCAGCGACGTCGGTCCATGCATCATTCACGTCTAGAACCTTTCTGCACATTCGTCAAAGACAGGCAGAAAAGTGGACGACGGGCACGTAACTCATGCTGTAATAAACGGTGACGGTCACCTCTGGTAGTGTACGATTTGTTACACTTTTCCACTGTTGATGCGGAGCCGAGAAGGATGCAGGTCTGTCCTGCATTGCCACACGAACAGAAATTTCCCGCATTGATGCATCACGTTCTCTCACGACAACAATGCGCCTTCTTTCGAACTCACTGATTTGACGGTACGGATCGCTCATACGTCTGCGAGTCGTCCTGCACGTCTGATCATGTTACACTGATCCCTTACGTTTATTTTACAGCGACAACGAGAGCGGCAGGCATACTTTACCGGTAGGTGGTGTTGCGACGCGATATCGATGTTGGCCTTGAACCTGCTGGCCGACATGGTTCAAATGCTAATCGTGTCTGCAGAACATAGTAACGTACATATCCTGTGAATATGAACGTCCTACTTGTAGTCGCTCAAGATGTTCTGTTTTCTCTGAAAGTGAGTGTACATATTCCAGGTGGCTCTGATATATTTGGTTTAATGTATGTAGGAACACTAATACGAGATGTGTGTATCTTAGGATTTAATCAGAAAAAGTACCAAGAACACGACATAAAAAATTGATGATACTCTGGGAACAATTTTTTTTTTCATTTATAAAGTATGGCTCACATTTTCCTCTCTATGTTATTGTAGAATATTATACAGTCGTTGCTGTCATAATTACAGGCATCAAACGCTAAGATATCATTCAGTTGTGTTGAGTTGTACCGAGAAGCGGTACCTTACACAAGCAGTAATATAAGTGAACTCATTTTAATGCGTTGAAAACTGACGAATAAGTCTTTGGCGATGGAACCAGTGAATGTGCACTGAAATGAAATGATGCCAGTGCAAACGTTGCACCTGCAGCTTAATACGTAGGCTGGAACACACTGCCAACACTGCTGTGGATACACTATGCAATGGAATCTACTATTGTCGCTGATAGCACACGTTGTTGACATACCTACCTTACCTCCGAGTAAATGGACGCGCCCGACCCACGTCACCGGCGTGCGCACGGAGTTGAATGTGCTACAGTTCGTACAGCGCGACAGTGTCATCAAGGGGTGCGGGGAATCGGCATTGCCGTTCAGAACAGTGGCACGTTGGGTAAAAGCCTTCAACGAAGGTCGGCAAACTGTGGCAGACATGCATCGGACAGATAGTCCTAGCGTCTCAGAAGAAGAAGTGCATGCTGTAGCCGCGTTAGTGAGCAGTGATCGACGCCGTACGATTCGTGAGCTCGCCCATGAAGCCGGATTAGCGGATACGACGGTGCTTCGGGTGCTGAAGGAACGCCTGGGCATGCGAAAAGTTGCATCACGATGGGTTCCGCATGAATTGACGGAAATGAAGAAATGGATGCGTTTCGACGCTGCTCAGACGCACTTGGAGCGCTATGAGAGCGAAGGAGAGGCTTTCTTACACCGTATGTTAACACTAGATGAGACATGGGCCACATCGCACGAGCCAAAACTGAAACGCCAATCCAACGAATGGCGTCATTATGGATCGCCGCGAAAGTCGAAAGTGCGTCAGAGCCCCAGTATGGCGAAAGTTATGGTGATTCATGTGTACAACTGTGATGGTGTTATCCTAATGCATTATGTTCGTCCACGGCAGACCGTCAATGCACAGTATTACTGTTCGTTCTTGAAGCATCACATGCGACCAGCTTTGCAAAGGATGCTGCGACGCTTTCTGCGCAACCCACCCATCATTTTGTACGGCAATGCGCGGTGCATACGGCGCAAGCTGTGGCTGCTCTGTTCGGTCGATGGGACTGGGAAGTACTGTACCATCCACCATACTCCCAGGACGTAAGTCCTTGCGACTTTGATTTGATTCCGAAGATGAAGGAACCACTTCGTAGCGTTCGCTTCAGAACTGTTCCATAGATTCGACGGGCTCCATTCGCACCATCAACAGAACAGGCTCTGCTAATGGTATACTACGCCTTCCACATAACTGGGAACGGGTTCTGCACATTGCTGTTGACTAGTTTGATGGACAGTAACAAGTGCAAACATATAACTCTTTTGTATCAGTTGTGAATAATGAGTTGCCACTGTGTAAGTTCCAACCCTCGTATGATAGATTTTTTTTTTCTTTATTGAATCTCGATTCCCCCCGAAGGGAGCGGGCAGGCAGCAGCTTAGTATGCCGCTCTTCAGCCGACAGACTTTGTTTTAAAACAGGAGAAGATAATATATAATAGAAAACAGGCGACAAAATCGGAGACAAAGGGTAACATGGCGAAAAGCAAAATCGAGGAACTTAAAACAGAGAACAAAGGGATGATGATGCTAATAAAATACATATGAAGCAGACAGGTAAAATAATAGACAGACAATTAAAAAACACGGCGACTGTCTGGTTTCTGTTCGCAAAAGACATAAAATTCACACCCAGCGACAGCATGGTTTCTGTTCGCAACATGGAAAAGACGAAACAACACTGAACAATCACTGGAACACTGCACTGAAATGTGACACACCACAGTTGAGAGCAGGTGGGGGAAATCTGGTCAGATGATGGGAAAATAAAAAAGGGGGGTAGGTGATGGAAAGCGAAGGGGGGAGGAGGGAAAGGAGCCAATGGAGGATGAGGACCCATAAGAGGGGTGGGGGTGCTGGGCAGACACAACAGGGAATAGGGAAGGCAGAGGACGGGAATACAACAGGACTTTGGAGGGAGAAGCGAGTTAGGGAAAAGTTTTTTTTTTTTTTTTTTTTTAGGTCATCAGTCTACTGACTGGTTTGATGCGGCCCGCCACGGATTCCTTTCCCGTGCTAACCTCTTCATCTCAGAGTAGCACTTGCAACCTACGTCTTCAATTATTTGCTTGACATATTCCAAACTCTGTCTTCCTCTACAGTTTTTGCCCTCTACAGCTCCCTCTAGTACCATGGAAGTCATTCCCTCCTGTTTTAGCAGATGTCCTATCATCCTGTCCCTTCTCCTTATCAGTGTTTTCCACATATTCCTTTCCTCTCCGATTCTGCGTAGAACCTCCTCATTCCCTACCTTATCAGTCCAACTAATTTTCAACATTCGTCTATAGCACCACATCTCAAATGCTTCGATTCTCTTCTGTTCCGGTTTTCCCACAGTCCATGTTTCACTACCATACAATGCTGTACTCCAGACGTACATCCTCAGAAATTTCTTCCTCAAATTAAGGCCGGTATTTGATATTAGTAGACTTCTCTTGGCCAGAAATGCCTTTTTTGCCATAACGAGTCTGCTATTCATGTCCTCCTTGCTCCGTCCATCATTGGTTATTTTACTGCCCAGGTAGCAGAATTCCTCAACTTCATTGACTTCGTGACAATCAATCCTGATGTTAAGTTTCTCGCTGTTCTCATTTCTACTACTTCTCATTACCTTCGTCTTTCTCCAGATTACTCTCAAACCATATTGTGTACTCATTAGACTGTTCATTCCGTTCAGCAAATCATTTAATTCTTCTTCACTTTCACTCAGGATAGCAATGTCATCAGCGAATCGTATCATTGATATCCTTTCACCTTGTATTTTAATTCCACTCCTGAACCTTTCTTTTATTTCCATCATCGCTTCCTCGATGTACAGATTGAAGAGTAGGGGCGAAAGGCTACAGCCTTGTCTTACAGCCTTCTTAATTCGAGCACTTCGTTCTTGATCGTCCACTCTTATTATTCCCTTTTGGTTGTTGTACATATGGTATATGACCCGTCTGTCCCTATAGCTTACCCCTACTTTTTTCAGAATATCGAACAGCTTGCACCATTTTATAGTGTCGAACGCTTTTTCCAGGTCGACAAATCCTATGAAAGTGTCTTGATTTTTCTTTAGCCTTGCTTCCATTATTAGCCGTAACGTCAGAATTGCCTCTCTCGTCCCTTTACTTTTCCTAAAGCCCAACTGATCGTCACCTAGCGCATTCTCAATTTTCTTTTCCATTCTTCTGTATATTATTCTTATAAGCAGCTTCGATGCATGAGCTGTTAAGCTGATTGTGCGATAATTCTCGCACTTGTCAGCTCTTGCCGTCTTCGGAATTGTGTGGAGGATGTTTTTCCGAAAGTCAGATGGTATATCGCCAGACTCATATATTCTACACAACAACGTGAATAGTCGTTTTGTTGCCACTTCCCCCAATGATTTTAGAAATTCTGATGGAACGTTATTTGTCCCTTCTGCCTTATTTGACCGTAAGTCCTCCAAAGCTCTTTTAAATTCCGATTCTAGTACTGGATCCCCTATCTTTTCTAAATCGACTCCTGTTTCTTTTTCTATCACATCAGACAAATCTTCACCCTCATAGAGGCTTTCGATGTATTCTTTCTGTGGTGTCATCGCCAGACACCACATTCGCTAGGTGGTAGCTTTAAATCGGCCGCGGTACATTAGTACATGTAGGACCCGCGCGTCGCCACTGTCAGTGATAGCAGACCGAGCGCCACCACACGGCAGGTCTCGAGAGACGGACTAGCACTCGCCCCAGTTGTACGGACGACTTAGCTAGCGATGCACACTGACGAAGCCTCGCTTATTTGCAGAGCAGATAGTTAGAATAGCCTTCAGCTAAGTCCATGGCTACGACCTAGCAAGGCGCCATTAGCATTACATTGCATGAATCTACAGTGTCTCACTTGTATCGTCAAGAGCGATGTACAACAATGATGGATTAAAGTTAAGTATTCCAGAAGCTACGTACTTTTCTTTATAGCATTCATCACGTATCCTGTTTCAGACCTCTCTAGCCTGCGTGAGTTTAAGCGCGTGCCTTTTGGTTACCCGTCACTGTGGACTGGCTGTCTTGTCAGTCCACAACACTTTCCACCTATCTGCTCTCTCCCCTGCATTGAACAGTGGAATTCCCGTTGCACTCTTAATGTTACCACCGTTGCTTTTAATGTCACCATAGGTTGTTTTGACTTTCCTGTATGCTGAGTCTGTCCTTCCGACAATCATATCTTTTCGATGTCTTCACATTTTTCCTGCAGCCATTTCGTCTTAGCTTCCCTGCACTTCCTATTTATTTCATTCCTCAGCGACTTGTATTTCTGTATTCCTGATTTTCCCGGAACATGTTTGTACTTCCTCCTTTCATCAATCAACTGAAGTATTTCTTCTGTTACCCATGGTTTCTTCGCAGCTACCTTCTTTGTACCTATGTTTTCCTTCCCAACTCCTGTGATGGCCCTTTTTCGGGATGTCCATTCCTCTTCAACTGTACTGCCTACTGCACTATTCCTTATTGCTGTATCTATAGCGTTAGAGAACTTCAAACGTATCTCGTCATTCCTTAGTACTTCCGTATCCCATGACTATTACATTTTCGTCCCCCTTTACATACTGCATTACCCTTTCAATATCCTTATACACTTTCTCTATCTGTTCATCTTCAGCTTGCGACGTCGGCATGTATACCTGAACTATCGTTGTCGGTGGTGGTCTGCTGGGAGAAGTTAGGTGGGAAGAAAACACAGGATGGATGGGGGGAAGAGGGAGCCCAGGGAATGGACGGGGGAAAGTAGGGGGGGTGAGGACCAGAGTTGATAGGAGGGATAAATGGAGGGAGAGGGCATCATCCAGGAGGGGGAGTTGATGGAAGCCACCTTGGGAAAGGAGATGAAGGGTGTAGAGACGGAGGGCAGGGGGGACACAACAGTGAAGGAGTGGCAGGGGGTGGGGACGGGAGAGGAGAGGAGCAACCAGGGGGTGAGGGGGATCAAGGTGGCGGGAGGTGTAGAGTATGCGGATATGTTCGACGAATAGGAGCAGATAGGGTAAAGGAATGAGGTCATAGAGGATCCGCATGGGGGATGGGAGGCGTATATGGAAGGCAAGGCGGAGTGCATGACGCTCAAGGTTCTGGAGGGACGTATAGAATTTGGGGGGGGGGGGGTATGATAGATCTGAGATGATGGTTTTAAATTTGTGTCAGAAGAGGACTACAATCGAAATTTTTTGTTAGCGTGAGCTGTTATCGAAACCGTTTATTTGATCTCCAGCTTTGAGAAACAGTTGAAAGGTGTTCTTTATCCCTTACGTGTAAGTGTCTTTAACCTCACTATCCCTTAAAATAATGACAGTGTCAGAATGATCGGTTGAATTCAGTTGCAGCACTTTCCCCATCATCCAGCTCCATACGTCGTCCTCTGTAGTGCACGGCATTACAAGCCCTGCAGAGGCACACTCATTGTCGGCCCTGGAGCGGGCGCGCCATTACCCGTAAGACTGACAGGCGAGCGACGAACTTTGTACTCAAGAGTAGCGGTCTCTATGTTCCCAAAGTAACCCTGTATGAGCTCAATAACAGTACACTTTTCGTTTAATTATACAATGGAAAATGTAAAACATTCTCGGTATTCTTGCCACGTCAATTCTGGATAAAATCTCGAGCTTTCGACGATTACCTCCATCGTCATCGTTGGGGGGCGACTGTCTTCGCCGCTTTTTTTTTTTTTTCTTTATTGTAGTTTGAACACCCCATACAAGGTGGGCTGGCAGCGGAAAAGTGTACTCCGCTCTTCAGCCATAAGCAGTACAATAAAAGAGAAAGGGAGACAGAAAAGTAACAGACTGGCGGTTTGAAAAAACAGTAGATACAATAATTAAAAAACATGAAGCCGTTCACACTCGACGAAACAAACAAGAAAACTGTCGGCACTGTGCACAAACACTCACGAGTTAGACGACACATGTGAACGAAGGAGCGTGGACGGCGAAAAACACTGATGCAGAAACACGACGGCACAGACACTAAACCGAGGGCGACGATCTCCAGCACGCGAATGTTCACAATGCGTGTGCGAGTCCGGGGACCTGCCAGGAGAGGAGGAGGAGGACGAGAAGGGGCAGGGGGAGAGCGAGAGGGGAGAGCAGAGACGCTTCAGGCAGGGGGGTGAGAGGGGGGGAGAGAGGAAGGGGGAGGGGAAGCCCGGGGGAAGAGGGGTGGAGGGAGGGGACGGGGGAAAAGGAAAGCGAAGGGAGGGGAAGAGAAGGGAGGGAGGGTGCCTAAGGGAAAGGACACCGGAAGTGGGGGGGGGCAGGGTCAAAGTTGATAGGAGGGGTAGATGGAGGGGAGGAGGACATCATCAGGGAGGTGGAGCTGGCGGAAGCCACCTTGGGAGAGAGTAAGGAGGGTGGAGAGATGGAGACCGGGTGGGACGTGGGAATACAGGAGCGGCAGCGGGCGGGGGTGGGAGAGGATCGGGGATACGAGCGGGTGAGGAGGATCAAGTTTACGGGAGGTGTACAGGATCCGTATCCGTGCAAGGAAAAGGAGGAGGTGGGGGAAGGGGATGAGATCATACAGGATCCACGTGGGGGAGGGGAGACGGATGCGATAGGCAAGGCGGAGAGCATGGCGTTCAAGGATTTGGAGGGATTTATGTCTTCGCCGCTGCTGTGGTAGCCTCTTTATAGCCCGTGGACGGCTTCTGATTAGTCGGCGATTACGTACTGCTGTCGCAGACGCTGTGTGGGGCGGTGGCGCCACCGCTTCCTTTGGAACGAAAATCGTGGAAGGAACGTCTCTGATGCTTCTCCGCATCAAGCGCTCGTTTCCATGCACAGCTCAGATGGTATGCGCTGATGAGGTTAAAGTTATTTTGGCTCATTCTTATTTCTACAGCCTCCTTAATAACAGAATCCCAGTACGTGGAGGTATGGGACAGAATTTTTGTTTCATCGAACAAAATTTTATGTTTGTTCGTGAGGCTGTGCTCTGCAATTGCTGATTTCTCCAGTTCTATATTTTTAATATGGCGTTGGTGTTCTGCACAGCGGTCAGAAACAATACGAATCGTCTGACCTATATTCCACACTCACAGGGTATATTATAAACTCCAGGGATCCTGAGGCTGATATTGTCCGTAACAGGGCCCATCATCTTAATTTTCTTAGAAGGACGAAAAATAGGTCTTGCATCTCGTCTACGCAGGAGTCTTCTTATTTTGTTGGAAATCGCGCCACAAAAAGGAAGAACCGCAATCGGTGTTTCATCCTTTGAGCGTGCAGCATTTTCACGTTTCCCTTTTTTGGAGAACGCTGCCTTTATATCGCGTGTACCATAGCCATTCTTTCGGAACACGTACTTCAAATGGTTAATCTCGGACCTTAAGTGGTCCTCGTCAGAAACAGTTTTTGCTCTATATACCAACGTGTTCAAAACGGCTCTCTTCTGAGCTGGATGATGGAAACTCTGTGCATTCAGGTATAAACCGGTATGCGTCGGCTTACGGTACAGAGATTGGCCAAGACGCCCGTCCGCCTGTCGTTGTACTAAAACTTCTAAGAAAGGCAGTCCCCTTCCTTCTCCATCTCGATAGTGAACTGGATGTTCGAATGTATCCTGTTCGTGTGTTCCATGAATCGTTCGAGAGCTCTGCGCCGTGTGGCCAGATCATAAATGTGTCGTCAACGTAACGATAAAATAAGGATGGACGGAGGGAGCCCAATTTAATGCACGTTCTTCAAAATTCTCCATAAAAATGTTAGCCAGTCATGGAGACAACAGAGAGGCCATCGCCATACCGTCCGTCAATTCATAAAATTTGTTACCATACAAGAAGTAGGTGGCCGTCATCACGTGCCGGAACAACTTTATAGTTACAGGAGATTTTAGTCAGCCTGGATGTGGTAGCGATGTTCACAAAAGTTCCTGTGGAGGACACTTTGAAAATGCTGGCGGATCTTTTTCCTCCTGATGAAACAAAAATTCTGTCCCATACCTCCAAGTACTGTGATACTGTTATAAAGGAGGCTGTTGAAATAAGAATGAGCCAAAATAACATTAAACGCGATAGCGGATACCATCTGAGCTGTGCATGGAAACGAGCGCTTGATGCAGAGAAGCAGCAGAGACGTTCCTTCCAAGGTTTACGTTCCAACGGAAGCAGTGGCGCCACCGGCGCACACTGTGACATCGTCTGCGACAGCAGTACGTAATCGCCGACCAATGATAAGCCGACCAATCAGAAGCCGTCCACGGCCTATAAATAAGGCTACCACAGCAGCAGTGCATGTTTTTTGCATCTCCATTTTTTGCCCGCCGTTTTTTGTATTGTCTGTATCACCTCTCTGTCATGTTCTTGTTCCACTTAAGGCTGAAGAGCAGCGTAATATGCTGCTGAAAGCCCGCCTGTATAGGTGATTAAAATTACAGTAAAGGAAAAAAGAAAAAAAACAGCAGTGACGACAGTCAGTTCCTGACGATGACGCTGGAGGTAATCGTCAAGAGCTCGATATTTTATCCAGAACTGACGCGGCAAAAATAACGAGAATGTTTTTTACGTAAGTGCCGCCGCGAAAAACTTCGTTCCCATTGTTGTTGTTGTTGTTGTCTTCAGTCCTGAGATTGGTTTGATGCAGCTCTCCAAGCTACTCTATTCTGTGCAAGCTTCTTCCAGTAGTTACTGCAACCTATATGCCTTTGAATCTGCTTAGTGTATTCATCTCTTGGTCTCCCTCTACGATTTTTACCCTCCACGTTGCCATCAAATGCTAAATTTTTGATCCCTTGATGTCTCAGAACGTGCCCTACCAATCGGTCCCTTCTTCTTGTCAAGTTGTGCCACAAACTCCTCTTCTCCCCAATTCTATTCAATACCTCCTCATTGCTTATGTGATCTACCCATCTAATATTCAGCATTCTTCTGTAGCACCACATTTTGAAAGCTTCTATTCTCTTCATGTGCAAACTACTTATCGTCCATGTTTCACTTCCATACATGGCTACACTCCATACAAATACTTTCAGAAACGACTGCGTGACACTTAAATCTATACTCGATGTTAACAAATTTCTCTTCTTCAGAAACGCTTTCCTTGCCATTGCTAGTTTACATTTTATATTCTCTCTACTTCGACCATCATCAGTTATTTTGCTCCCCAAATAGCAAAACTCCTTTACTACTGTAAGCGTCTCATTTCTTAATCTAATTCCCTCAGCATCACCCGAGTTAACTCGACTACATTCCATTATCCTCGTTTTGCTTTTGTTGATGTTCATCTTATATCCTCCTTTCAAGACTCTGCCCATTCCGTTCAACTGCTCTTCCAAGTCCTTTGCTGTCTCTGACAGAATTACGATGTCATCGGCGAACCTCAAAGTTTTTTTTTTTTTCTTCCCCACGGATTTTAATACCTACTCCTAATTTTTATTTTGTTTCCTTTACTGATTGCTCAATATACAGATATCGTTCCCATATACAACGGTAAATTAAACTTACGTTACGTGAGCTGAATCGCTGTTTAATTCAACAATAAAAAAATGAACTTGCATTATGTCACTGTGTTGTCGCGGTCAATCTTCCCCAACTCTTTTCTTCAGCAGACAGTGCACAACGCCACTCTGTCATTGCAAAACAAAACCACATAGGGTCTCTATATTGATGCAGTATGAGTAGTCACATTTTCTTTTGATTGCACAGTTACCACTAATTTTCTTGTGCATTTTCGAGAGCTCCTTGACGCTTCCCACACGTATGCATTGTTTTCACGTTCCTTTTGGAAACAAAGCTGCGGCATGAGTGCCATCTGATGGTGATGGAGGTGTTTTCCGCTCGTCCGTGTGACACACTCCGCCATCTTTTCTCGGTGGCACTCTCCTCAATTCTTTCAACCCACGGTTCTTTCTATTTCTCGAGGAAAATTGGTGCGTCAAAAAATGGTTCAAATGGCTCTGAGCACTATGGGTCTTAACATCTGAGGTCATCAGTCCCCTAGAACTACTTAAACCTAACTAACCTAAGGACATCACACACATCCATGCCTGAGGCAGGATTCGAACCTGAGACCGTAGCGGTCACGCGGTTCCAGACAAAAGCGCCTAGAACCGCACAGCCACACCGGCCGGCCATTGGTGCGTCAGTACGAAGTGAAAGAATCTTAGCTCTTTGCACTAGCTGAAGGTTTATAATGGAAAATCCTTCTTTTCTTTCTTGGATTTACCTCTTTCGCATGAAAAATTATTTGATTATTGATTCCTGCTATATCCATTAGAGCTGTAACAATGTAATTGAAAGCTATCCCTGGTTAACCTGTAGCTTAGTCAAAAGTTTCAGAATCTTGCAAAGCTAAAACCAATAAAACTGCCATCTTTTTTCCGGTAATCGGAAACTGATATTATATCATTCCGGAAACCAAACAGACGGGAATGGAAATCCCTAGATTTCTTAGGCAAAAATTGTTGTGGCACCTTACGTTTATTTTTTGTCAGTGTACCGATACATGTTAGCCGCTTTTTCAACAAGGAGATGGCTAAAGGAGCATCTGATGTACCAGTTTACCATCGTATGGTTTCTGAAGCCCCCAGAGTGAGTAATAAGCCTACCTACATCAGAGGCAGAAATGGAAGCATCTTTTGGTCATGTAGGTCGTTTCCCACAAGAGACTTCAGTATCACTTCTGAGGAATGCTTCAGCATCTGCTGTAAAAAAAACTGAGCCGTGGTAAAATTTGCTGTTTTGAAGAGCGCGCCGCAGCACGTGATGTGAAGCAGTCCCCTCCGTTTCTGGCGGTGGCGGCGCTGTGGCAATCGCAGCTTTGGCGTCTCCCTATGATGAGAAAGGGGAAAGGTTTCCTATTCACGTGCATTTAAGGGTCGCTATGAACTCGGCAGTGTGTCAGTCTCGTTGAGTCTGGTCAGTTGGTCAGCCGGGTCAGTGTGGGGCAGTCAGTATCTGTCTGTCGTCCGGAGTGCTAGTATCTGTTAGACCGCCAGTCTGCTCGAGTTTATTCAGGCAATGGTCATTGGCGGTTGGATCGATCGGTTGGTCGGTCGCGCACTGAGACACAAGATGACTTGTCCGTCTTGAGCGTCGGCGCATGTGAGGTCGCCACGTCAGTCCGGTGGACCGCGCCGTATAGCGAGGGATAGTGACTTCGCGGCCGACACGAGAGCAACAGGAGTCAACCCACGACATCGGTCTGGCCGGGGCGAGCTGCGACGCCATGAGACGGGAGATCGACGCGCCTTCCTGCGTCCGTTGAAGCGGCTGGCAGCGGACGGTTCGGGAGAGCGTTTTGGGGGTGCTGCTCCAGGTCATCGCCAGACATCGCAGTTTATTAGAAGTTAAGTGATCCGTGATATGTTGTTTTATTTACTTGTTGAATTCTACTTGTTTTCTTGGTCAGTCTCTCGTTCTCAGCTTGTTCGTCTGTCTCTCGTCCGAATTTGCTAGGCAGTTAGTGTCTGTCTGTCTGTCGGTCGGTCTGCCGTTCGTTAATAGCTGCCTCTCTCATGACTGGCTGTTAACGAATTTATAGAATTAAGGTGTAAAGGCCGAATTCCTGAAATATGATTTTATCTTGCCTATCATCTTGCGAGGCGGCATATGTGTAATGTAGAGCATGTTATACATTTTATGTAAGTCTGAATTTGATGGCTTTTATTTAAATAGTCATTTTTATATAGTTGCCACCCTTCCACCGTCAGAGTACTTTCAAAAACAAATTGCACTTGCGGTGGCAAATAATTTATTTGTACCATTTCCATCCCTCTTACGGGCTGCATAGTTAATGTCTTTATGTGAGTTGTTAAAATTTTTAGTTTAAAGTAATCTGGTGTGTTGCAGATTTGCACCAGTGTTGAGGTTGTTGTGAGCGGTCGTGACTGCGGCCGTGTTGAAAGGGAGCGGTAAGATTCTCAGCCCGAAGGCTCATACTGTCAATATTACACTTTCTGCCTCTTAATAAAATGGTAACTTGATATTTCGAGGGTCCTTTTCTGCTTATAAATTTTAAATCTGTTTTTGAAAAGGCTTTTATGAATAAAATTCCCATTTGTTAAAGGTAATTTCATTTTCATCAGTTACTACTTCCACTCTCACCTAGTGGGATTAAATGTGTTAATGTTCTTGATGAATCGCTAGTAAATAAAGTAAATTCTTTAAGAAAAGATTTTGAAAGTATCCAGAATGAGATTTTCACTCTGCAGCGGAGTGTGCGCTGATATGAAACTTCCTGGCAGATTAAAACTGTGTGCCCGACCGAGACTCGAACTCGGGACCTTTGCCTTTCGCGGGCAAGTGCTCTACCAACTGAGCTACCGAAGCACGACTCACGCCCGGTACTCACAGCTTTACTTCTGCCAGTACCTCGTCTCCTACCTTCCAAACTTTACAGAAGCTCTCCTGCGAACCTTGCAGATCTAGTGTAAGTAGGCTGTTTATGTTTTCTCTATGTAAGTAGGCTGTTTAGGTTTTTTATTGGTAACGCCACCTCTGTATGACAATCACTGGCTGTGCTGTGGGCAGTCTGTGTCTGCTTTGCATTGTTGTAATACTCGCCATTGTAGTGTTAGGCAGCTGGCTGTGAACAGCGCGTAGCGTTGCGCAGTTGGAGGTGAGCCGCCAGCAGTGGTGGATGTGGGGAGAGAGATGGCGGAGTTTTGTAATTTTTCATGAACTGATATATTTACATATGATGATATCAAGGTAAATACATTGTTTGTTCTCTATTAATATCTTTCATTTGCTAACTATCCCTATCAGTAGTTAGTGCCTTCAGTAGTTTGAATCTTTTATTTAGCTGGCAGTAGTGGCGCTCGCTGTATTGCAGTAGCTTGAGCAGCGAAGATTTTTGTGAGGTAAGTGATTTGTGAAAGGTATAGTTTAATGTTTGTCAGGGCCATTCTTTAGTAGGAAATTTTGAAAGTCAGATTGCGTTGCGCTAAAAATATTGTGTGTCAGGTTAAGCACAGTCATATGTATAATTGTTGAAAGGGGACGTTTCATATGTCGACCCTTAGCCTAGGATACCTCACTGGAATCTTCTGATTTTTTTCTTGTAGTTTGTGTATTTAGTGTAGCTTTTGTTTATTGCTAGCGCGTAATTGTAGAGAGAATCTCCTTTGTAGTTGTAGTTTTCATTGTTGTAGAGTAAAACAGTTGTGGCATGCATGTAGATTTGCACCAAGTATTTCGCAGCTGCAATTAACTAGACATTATTTCCATTGCTACGTTATTTTATTTTGCTCTTCAAATTGTGTTTTTCTGTGTTGTCGTGTGAAATACTGTGACAATAATGGCGTGTGAAAAACGTAATACTAGGCTCCAAAGTAAACTGAGAAATGACAGTGAAGTCGAAGGCAGTGTGTTAGCGCCGCAGAGTAATGAATTAACTGATGTTCAAAGTAGTAATTTGGTAATCGTGCATAGGGAAATGGAGCGGGCGGCAAACAATGGCACGGACAGTGAAACAATTAGTGAAGAGGGAAGCATTATCGATCGATCGGTCGGCAACAGCTCGCCTCAGGAATCCGAAATGACAGGACACAATTTCGCAAATACTGTAGATTCAGGTTTTGGGTTATCACCGTTTTCTCAAATAAGTCAAGACGCATTTTCTGCTTGTCAAAATGTGAATGTTGCCGGTGCAAATGCACTGCCGAAAAGCGTAGAGAAACAGATTCCAGACACTAATACATTATTATTGCAATTAATGCAACAAATGGAACAAAATCAGAGACAAACACAGCAAAAGCTTCAAAAGTTAGACACAATGGAACAAAATCAGAGACAAACACAGCAAAAGTTAGACACAGTGGAACAAAATCTTCAAAAGTTAGACACAATGGAACAACACCAGAGACAAACACAGCAACAGTTAGACGCAATGGAACAAAATCTTCACACCACGCTTGAACAAACACGTGAAGATTTAACTACTGAGTTACATAACATTGAATCGAAATGTCAAAAAGTCTGTAATGACGTAAAAACACAAATTTGTGAGCATTTTCAACCTATTTTTTCGCGGCATGAAAATGCATTACAGAATCACGAAGCAGCCATAAAAGAACTGCAAGCCATTGTTCATGAAAATCATGAGACCTTGTGGGCTAAAATTGACTCAGTTGCATCTACCGATTCGGTTACGCAACTTGCAATAACTCAGGAAAACTTAAAGGACACAGTAGATACGATTTCAACACAAATGGACACTCTGAAACTTGGTTCAGAAAAACACACTGAGGAAATGTGTTCACTATCGGAGAAAGTAGCCGAACTTTCGGATCAGGTCACTAACTTATCTACAAAGGTAGATGATGATCTGAATGACACAAGACCTGTAGCCTTCACTGACACTGAAGAGTGCGAACAAATTAGGAAATTCAAACAAAATCAGAATCAGATTAATACGCAACACCAAAGAGAAATCCGGGAAGTACAAGATCAGCTGACACAGTTAATACAAGAATTACGTATTTCAGAGGATACTCGCGCCCCAATACGGGAAGAGGGACTTAGAAATACGGAACAACCACAAAATAATAACACAGGACACTTCGGAAGTTATGAAAGAAATTGGCAAGGTGCACCGAATTTTGAAATGGAACCGCCGAAACGACATAACAATGACCGATATGCGACTCGCCGACATGATGACTTTGACTATAAGCTGTTCATTACTACACGTAAATTCAAAACATTTAAGAATTCTGGGAACGACATTCATCCACAAGCATGGCTCCATCAATTCTCTCATTGTTTTCCTCCCAACTGGTCATTAGAGCACAGATTAGAATTTATGTGTGGCTACTTAGAGAATGAACCAGCTGTAAGAATGCGGTCGGTCATTCACGATTGCCACAGTGAAGGAGAATTTTACCATGCCTTCCTCTCAGCATATTGGTCTCAAGCCACACAAGACCGGGTAAAACATGGTATCATAATGATGAAACATTTCGAACAATCTGAATTCTCCAGTCTTGTGAAATATTTTGAAGACATGTTGCACAAGAATCAGTACCTGTCAAACCCATACAGCCCCTCAGAACTCATCCGCATTTGCTTAATCAAATTACCTGAACATTTACGACATATTATTTTGGCAGGACGTTGCAAAGACGACATTGAAGCTTTTCAGGGACTGTTACAAGAATTGGAAATTGACACTGACAATCGCGGAATGCGGAAAGAGGAACACAACAATTACAGGTCACATCCGTCGCAATTCCGCGATGAAAGAAGTAATAACTGGACACGACAAGGCTATTCTCACAGCACATATCGTGACCAAAACAGACACCACCCGTATGACAAGCGTTGGCAGAGTAGTAATAACTACAGGGAAAGATCACCTCTCCGTGGTAATGACTATCACAGAGACAATCAGAGAAACAGACAATATGGGAACCAAAATAAATATTATCAGGGGAGACAGAATAACTTTAGACGCAACGGTCCAGCGCGCAGTTTCGATTCAGGGAGAAATTCTCCACCACGTGACCGACAAGAAAGAAACTATGGCATCTACCGACATGACGACAGACGATATGATCGTAACGATAGACCTGAACTGCATCAGAACTGGCGGGATTCAAACAGAGCAGGGCCCTCTCGTCACGGTGAATTTGTAGAAGTTAGGTCTCCAAATCCCAATAACGACGCGCGGCAACAAAGAGACAGACAATGACTCACACCGCAGGCAGCCGCGTGCGCCGGCTGGCTCAGAGAAAAATAACATTGACGCTAACCTTGAGCAAGATTCCAGTATTCTTTACGGACGAATACCGCATGATAATTGCATTCAAGTTGAAATTCTGCGTATTAGGAAGAGTAAAGGTTTACACCACATTTCACATGTAAAACCATTTATTGACAGATAATCTGCCTTTTAACTTTGTCTTTGCCATAAAACGTTTCACTTCACGTTACTAGTATGCTTTAGAAACTGTTACCATGCAACAATGTTTGAAGTTCAATATCCAGCCAAGAACCAAGAGAAATTATTTAAACAGAAATGACGAATGCATTGTTATAGTAAACAGACGTCACAGTGTTATTGTGTGTGTACATTCTTGCTTGTTTGTTGCACGATTACGTAACGACTATAAGGCTCACATACTTAGAACATTTACCAGTACTGCTAATGAGATTTTAATGCAACATTTTGGTTTATTTGAAAATACATTCTGAATTTAAAGTGCTTTCTGAGAGATACCAGATGACACAGAGGTTAGTTTATGTGACAGCTACACGATTTTTATCACGACGCTACTAATGAGTGACAATTTACAATGTTGCTTTTGCGGTGTATCTGTTTTATATCTGCACAGTTTTCTGAATTCTTCTGGAAAGAAAAACATGTTTTAGTAGTAACTTTTGTGGTATAGCAACAATGAGACAGCCTTTTTCGTGGCACAACATTACGTTACTGTACAGTACTTTCTTCATCACGCCAATAAGCGTAATAACTAAGATATCTATACGCAAAGCATTTCACTTTTGTGTATCATGAGGTAAGTACATTGACTTTAGCAGAACTTTGCTTACAGAGGACGATAACTACGACAGTTCCACAGAATTATCTTACAGCAAGACGCGCATTTAGCGCTACAGGACACGCATTTGAGTGATTAATCTTATACTTAACACACTTATTTTCAAAGATTTTTTAATTACAAAGAAAGTTTTCCGTGATACATTTCATTCCATTGCGGTAATTTGTAACACCTGGGAGTATAATTACATTAATCCTCAGGGGGGTACACGCTTACTTTGTGTACCATGTGTTTGGCAAGCACAAGGAGCCCTAGCTAATATGGTATTTGCTTATACAACTTTACACATCGGTACCATATTTCTCTAAAACACAGAATTACACAGCTATCTGATCATTTAACTGAGAGATAAACATTTTTTTACTACATCAGTGACACATGTTTACGCAATTACACAGTTGGATAACTTCACACTTATGAAATTGTATTTTGTCTGTACTTTGTGAACTGTTCATATTTTTTCGGAATCATTGTGATACTATGAGAGCTTTGAATGATGTATTTGGTATGAGATCATGATTTTTAAAGTACGTTTGAGGCAGCTGACACTTTTGACATGAGCAGAGAATTTTTTTAGGCTTAGAAATTATTGGAGGAAGTTACGACGATTTTGAGATTTGACTGAAGTGTTATGATGTTATTATTACGACGACGATGTGTATTATGTTGTTGAGGAATGTCTATTATGCTACGTATTTCTCACGATGAAATATTGAAGAAGTGTCGACGAATATGTATATGTATAATGAGGTAAGGAATAATGAGTAGTGTTTAGGGACTCTGATTTATGAAAAGGATGTTGGAAACCAAGAAACGTACTTTAAGAGTTATGAAATGTGTGACTGTATCACAATGCTGACGAATATTTTTTTTGGACACTTATATTTATAGGATTTTGTTTCTACAGATTTGCAACGCTAATTCTTGACCTGTGAAATATTGTTAAATGAGACTGCAACGGTAGCAGAAACTGCTGTCGTAAATATTTCCGTACGAAAGTTAAGTGACCACCTGCACGTAATTCGTCGCGGGCACCCAGCTGTGTCAGACGCCTGGAGAAAAAGCCATTATTGCGAGCCCTTTTCAGCGGCACAGGTAGAAAAAAAAAGGGGACGTGGGACGTGTCAAACACCTGGAGAACAAGCCATTAGGGTGTGCCTTTCATCGCTAATGCGACACCCTCGTTACTTGAAAACATATGATTACTAGCACTTTGTGCTAATTACTGAAATGCTTATGAATTGATGGGAAATATTCGTACATCTGCACACCTGATTACGACAAGCGTCTTTCTACGAGAGTTGAGAGCTACTAACTTATGAAATGTCACATGACTACTGAATGATATTTTTATACTTTGCTTTTCGTAGTTGCTTATTTCATTTGACATCTGGTTTCCAGCTGTGTTGCAGCATTGCTTTTATAAAATAAAATGCATTTGCTAATGTGAACACTTTCTGTCAACAGATCTATTAAATAATTATTTTATGATCCACATTCTTTAAAAAAGGAGCACTTGGAAAGGAAAGAACAATAAGAAGGGACTAATACCAGTAACTGCATCTATAATTTTCTTTTCAAGTACATGGTAATATTTCTTTTTACAATCAGTTGTTGTGGTGCACCACTTTAATTACTTAGACATTAAGATGTGATTATACATTTCCCTTATCTGCATTGTTGTTTTTACTGTAATATTTTTTCTGCTTGAGCTATGTCATGTTTAGATATAAGTTATTGCATTTGCTGTTGCTGTTTGCCAGGCATAGTGCTACTAAATTTCACATTACATTACTCTGCTAAGCCAATTTTACTACTCATTGATTTTTCATGTTGCTGCACATTGGCTCATATTAGTTGTAATTTTGCATTTTATCTGTAAATTAGATTTACTGCTGCTTGCTTTGCACTCTGCATTTTTTTGGTCATTGCTGTTTGTGTTACATGTTTTGTGCTGCTGCATTGCCTCGTCCTTTAGTTTAGCATCTGAGCTCAGTAGATTTAAGTTAGCTTAAGAGGGGGTAGCCTCTAAGAGAATGAGTTGCGATGAATTGGAAGAAATGCATTGAGAAAACAGGTTTAGGTAGGATTTTCTTGGAAATAAATGATGAGGTAAGATAATGGAAAATAAAAATGAGGTAAGAGATGTGTGAACATATAAACACAGAAAGCATGCTTAGTTAGAATTTTTTTTGGTGGAAACAAAGGATGAAATAAGAAGAAAGATATATGAAGTTTTGGGTTGGACTGCAGTACCACATGTTACACTGAAAACGAACCCTGTCCTTTCCCTTTTGTGTTATCCCACTATGTGTTTGTGTACCCTTGAGTATTTGTTTTCTTCCTGTCTCTGTGTACTGTTTCATAGAATTTTTTTCTCTTCTAATACTAAGCTATATTCACTATGAGGAGGAATACTGTTATCCTCAAATATAAGTTGCATTAATAATATGTTATTTTCTTTGTAAAGTTGTTTACAATTCTGTTCTGTTTCAATGTTCATGTGTGAAATTAACGTTTCGAAAACTATTCTCATTATTTTATGTATGTACTTATGTCACTATTTTTGTAACACTGATGTATATGTTTATTTCTATTCTTTTGTAAAGCCTGTACTACAAATGTTATCTGTATTATTATGTTTTTAATGATGTATTTTGTACCTTTGTAATTGTATTCTTATGTTATAAAATTGTAATTGTCACCAGTTCATGACATTATTAACTTGTTAGTTACATTTCACTGCACACGTTTCTGTTGGTCATAGTATGTGGACAATATGTGAGAAGTAGGGACTGTTAGTGTTTGCACGTGTGTTAATAACTCAGCAAGGGACTGGATAACAGCATTGCTGGTTCTAAGGACAATTTCAAAAACTTTGTGAGTGCACAAGTGGTGGTTTATGGACTTGCTATATTATCCGCAAGACTCTTCAACGGTGATTGTGCACCTGCACAGTCACAACAGATGGCTGCTGGCCATCTCTACAAGGACTACAGTGGGTCTGCATCTTTGGTGGCCCACCAATACCACAATCTCTACCAGGACTCCAGTGGGTCTGCTCTGTGATGACCTACCTACCAATATTCTTCAAAACTTCGAATGACTCTGCTGTGGGTTTGCTCCATTGTGGCCCATTACCTGTCAGCATGTCAAGAGTCAGCACTGTCTTTCCGTTGGAAGGACAACACTACTTCTTCAAGACTGCATGGAAATCCACTACTTCTGTGTGCATTTTCTTTTACTGCTCAGACTTTGAGAAAAACACTGCTATTCTCCTGTTATGTACAATTAGGACTGTCTTTATGGACTGTGAGACAAAATTTTAGCTTTTGACCAACATTGTATCAATAAGTGTGTGCATTTTATATCTTTGTTACTGTAATTGTGAAAAATTTTTGTCAAATCTGTATTGGCCAGTGCCCAACACCATTTGTAAAAATTTTTGTGGGGAGCATGGGGGCTATGTAAGTAGGCTGTTTATGTTTTCTCTATGTAAGTAGGCTGTTTAGGTTTTTTATTGGTAACGCCACCTCTGTATGACAATCACTGGCTGTGCTGTGGGCAGTCTGTGTCTGCTTTGCATTGTTGTAATACTCGCCATTGTAGTGTTAGGCAGCTGGCTGTGAACAGCGCGTAGCGTTGCGCAGTTGGAGGTGAGCCGCCAGCAGTGGTGGATGTGGGGAGAGAGATGGCGGAGTTTTGTAATTTTTCATGAACTGATATATTTACATATGATGATATCAAGGTAAATACATTGTTTGTTCTCTATTAATATCTTTCATTTGCTAACTATCCCTATCAGTAGTTAGTGCCTTCAGTAGTTTGAATCTTTTATTTAGCTGGCAGTAGTGGCGCTCGCTGTATTGCAGTAGCTTGAGCAGCGAAGATTTTTGTGAGGTAAGTGATTTGTGAAAGGTATAGTTTAATGTTTGTCAGGGCCATTCTTTAGTAGGAAATTTTGAAAGTCAGATTGCGTTGCGCTAAAAATATTGTGTGTCAGGTTAAGCACAGTCATATGTATAATTGTTGAAAGGGGACGTTTCACTAGCACTCCTGAAAGAAAGGATATTGCGGAGACATGGCTTAGCCACAGCCTGGGGGATGTTTCCAGAATGAGATTTTCACTCTGCAGCGGAGTGTGCGCTGATATGAAACTTCCTGGCAGATTAAAACTGTGTGCCCGACCGAGACTCGAACTCGGGACCTTTGCCTTTCGCAGGCAAGTGCTCTACCAACTGAGCTACCGAAGCACGACTCACGCCCGGTACTCACAGCTTTACTTCTGCCAGTACCTCGTCTCCTACCTTCCAAACTTTACAGAAGCTCTCCTGCGAACCTTGCAGAACTAGCACTCCTGAAAGAAAGGATATTGCGGAGACATGGCTTAGCCACAGCCTGGGGGATGTTTCCAGAATGAGATTTTCACTCTGCAGCGGAGTGTGCGCTGATATGAAACTTCCTGGCAGATTAGAACTGTGTGCCCGACCGAGACTCGAACTCGGGACCTTTGCCTTTCGCGGGCAAGTGCTCTACCAACTGAGCTACCGAAGCACGACTCACGCCCGGTACTCACAGCTTTACTTCTGCCAGTACCTCGTCTCCTACCTTCCAAACTTTACAGAAGCTCTCGTGCTTCGGTAGCTCATTTTGAAAGTAAATTCACGGTTCAGAAACCTGTACCCCGTTCCACACTAGATTGTCCGAGATGTTGTTGTTGTTGTGGTCTTCAGTCCTGAGACTGGTTTGATGCAGCTCTCCATGCTATTCTATCCTGTGCAAGCTTCTTCATCTCCCAGTACCTACTGCAGCCTACACCCTTCTGAATCTGCATAGTGTATTCATCTCTTGGTCTCCCTCTACGATTTTTACCCTCCACGCTGCTCTCCAGTACTAAATTAGTGATCCCTTGATGCCTCAGAACATGTCCTACCAACCGATCTCTTCTTCTAGTCAAGTTGTGCCACAAACTCCTCTTCTCCCCAATTCTATTCACTACCTCCTCATTAGTTATGTGATCTACCCATCTAATCTTCAGCATTCTTCTGTAGCAACCCATTTCGAAAGCTTCTATTCTCTTCTTGTCTAAACTATTTATCGTCCACGTTTCACTTCCATACATGGCCACACTCCATACAAATACTTTCAGAAACGACTTCCTGACACTTAAATCAATACTCGACGTTAACACATTTATCTTCTTCAGAAACGCTTTCCTTGCCATTGCCAGTCTACATTTTATATCCTCTCTACTTCGACCATCATCAGTTATTTTGCTCGCCAAATAGCAAAACCCCTTTACTACTTTAAGTGTCTCATTTCCTAATCTAATTCCCTCAGCATCACCCGCTTAATTCGACTACATTCCATTATCCTCGTTAAGCTTTTGTTGATGTTCATCTTATATCCTCCTTTCAAGACACTGTCCATTCCATCCCACTGCTCTTCCAAGTTCTTTGCTGTCTCTGACAGAATTGCAATGTCATCGGCGAACCTCAAAGTTTTTATTTCTTCTCCATGGATTTTAATTCCTATTAAGAATTTTTCTTTTGTTTGCTTTACTGCTTGCTTAATATACAGATTGAATAGCATCGGGGAGAGGCCACAACCCTGTCTCACTCCCTTCCCAACCACTGCTTCCCTTTCATGTCCATCGACTCTTATAACTGCCATCTGGTTTCTGCACAAATTGTAAATAGCCTTTCGCTCCCTGTATTTTACCCCTGCCACCTTCAGAATTTGAAAGAGAGTTTTCCAGTCTACATTGTCAAAAGCTTTGTGTAAGTCTACAAATGGTAGAAACGCAGGTTTGCCTTTCTTAACCTTTCTTCTAAGATAAGTCGTAGGGTAAGTATTGCCTCACGTGTTCCAACGTTTCTACGGAATCCAAACTGATTTTCCCCGAGGTCGGCTTCTACCAGTTTTTCCATTCGTCTGTAAAGAACTCGCGTTAGTATTTTGCAGCTGTGAGTTATTAAACTGATAGTTCGGTAATAATCACATCTGTCAACACCTGCTTTCTTTGGGATTCGAATTATTACATTCTTCTTGAAGTCTGAGGGAATTTCGCCTGTCTCATACATCTTGCTCGCCAGATGGTAGAGTTTTGTCAGGACTGGCTCTCCCAAGGCTGTCAGTAGTTCTAATGGAATGTTGTCTACTCCCGGGGCCTTGTTTCGACTCAGGTCTTTCAGTGCTCTGTCAAACTCTTCACGCAGTATCATATCTCCCATTTCATTTTTATCTACATCCTCTTCCATTTCCTTAAGATTGTCCTCAGGAACATCGCCCCTGTATAGACCCTCTATATACTCCTTCCACCTTTCTGCTTTCCCTTCTGAGCTCTTGATATTCATTCAAGTGGTTATCATTTCTCCGAAGGTCTCTTTAATTTTCCTGTAGGCAGTATCAATCTTACCCCTAGTGAAATAAGCCTCTACATCCTTACATTTGTCCTCTAGCCTTCCCTGCTTAGCCATTTTGCACTTCCTGTCGGTCTCATTTTTGAGACGTTTGTATTCCTTTTTGCCTGCTTCATTTACTGCATTTTTGTATATTCTCCTTTCATCAATTAAATTCAATATCTCTACTTTTACCCAAGAATTTCTACTAGCCCTCGTCTGTTTACCTACTTGATCCTCTGCTGCCTTCACTATTTCATTCCTCAAAGCTACCCATTCTTCTTCTACTGTATTCCTTTCCCCTATTGCTGTCCGGGATATGCTGAACAAAAGAACGATGACCCCTGAAACCTCGCTTATTTAGGTATATTAGCCGTGACTTCTCGCGATGCTCTCGGCAGGATAGTTACGCGCTTTGCGGAGTCTTGGTTGGCTAGCGCCCTCTGTGAAGCACGGCCACGTCTCACGAGGTGAAGAGCGTCGGTTGACGGCAGTGACAGAGGGCAGGCAAGGCACGGAGCAACGCGAGTAGTCACCCGGCTCTCGGTGTACTGCGAGGACGCACGGGCTGACATTCCGGCGGCCAGTGGAACTGGAGTGCGGAAGCAGTCACCCGTCAACAAAGTCACGAGTCGTGCCCATATGGAATCCTGAGGAGAGCGCGGGAGCTTACCCTGGCGTGCACGTTTACGGTGAGCACCTGGACTAGCTCTAAATGGTGAGTCATTTTATGGTGGAGCATTTGGATGTCATTGCTCCGTGTAGCCACACTGATTTTCGCTAGTCATTCCTTAAACCACAAACTCGTGTTTTCGTTATTGAAATACTGTAAGTTTGTCAGTTACTCTTCTTTCTTGTCTTGCGCTCTTGTTGTCAAAACAAGTAGAGTTTAAAAGGAACAGAAATCTTCTGTAGCACAACACAGCTCTCGTAATCTCCATACCTGTGCCATCTGCTGTCCACAGTTCTATGCCATCAGTGTAGTTTTCTTTCTTAGACCAGAAGAGATACAGCACTCGCTGCAATGTTATTATTTCGCATCTTGTAGTTCCTTTAGCATCTGTTCCACTCGAATATCGTACACTTTCTTTCTGAAACTGAATATACACTGATGACCAAAAACAAGTTATTTTTCCGTCTTTGGACCGGAGTACAACACAGATTGTGCGTATCAGGGACCCAGCAGTTTGTTCGTAGGTTTTTGGACGTATGTGGCATTAGCTGTCTGCGCGCAGGTCATGAAATTCGCCTAGATAACCAGCCGCTGATTTTCGTACGCGGTGATGTCACCTGATACAATCCAGATTGTTTCCGTGGCATTTACATCAGGTGAATTTGCCCACCGAGGCATCAACGTGGCTTCACTATACTGCTCCTCAAACCACTGCAGCGCTATTCTGGCTCCGAGACACTGAAAGATGAGATCGCCGTCGCGGGAGACATAACGCATGAAGGGATGCAGGTGGTTCCCAGCTGTCGGCGCACCTTCGATTACTACCACAGGTCCCATGCAAGTTCAGGAGAACGTCTCCCGTAGCATAATACTGCTCCCAACAGCCTGCGCCCGCAGCGCGCTGCACGTTTCGAGCCGCCGTTCACCTCGAAGACGGCGTTAATGGAGACGACCAGGGACCTCGTGTAGGAAAACTGTGATTCACCCGAAGAGCCGACTCGTTGAGATTGATCGACGGTCGAATTCCTAAGATTCTGTACCCACTGCTATCGTAATTGACGATATAGCTGGGTCAAAATTTGAACACGTACGGGTGGTCTCCTGCAGAGCTCCATGTCCAACAATGTACGATGAAGGGTGTGCTCCGAAGCACTTGAGCATACACCTGCATTGTGCTCTTTCGGCACAGATGCCACAGATCACTATCTACGTTACTTTAGAGAGCAGACAAGTCTCCGAACCCTACGTTCTGGGGACGGTCGTGGACATCCAACCATTTAGCGCCCAGTGGTACTTTAACCGTCCTTCTACCATTTCCCGTAGATGCTCACAATAGTAGAATGTGAACATTCGACCAGCTTCACTGTTTCCGAGATACTCGTTCACAGGCTCTGTGTAATAATACACTACTCGCCATTAAAATATATTATACTAGAACTGACAAGTGATTACATTTTCACGCAATTTGGGTGCATAGATCCTGAGAAATCAGTACCCAGAACAACCACCCCTAGCCGTAATAACGGCCTTGATACGCCTGGGCATTGAGTCAAACAGAGCTTGGATGGCGTGTACAGCTGCCCATGCAGCTTCAACCCGATACCACAGAAGTGACTGGCGTATTGTGACGAGCCATTTGCTCGGCCACCATTGCCCAGACGTTTTCAATTGGCGAGACATCTGGAGAATATGCTGGCCAGGGCAACAGTCGAACAATTTCTATGTCCAGAAAGGCCCGTACAGGACCTACAACATGCGGTCGTGCATTATCCTGCTGAAATGTAGGGTTTCGCAGGGATCAAATGAGGGTCGTAACACATAAGAAATGTAACGTCCACTGTTCAAAGCGCCGTCAATACGAACAAGAGGCGATCGAGACGTGTAACCAATGGCACCCCATAAAATCACGCCGGATGATACGCCAGTATGGCGACGACGAATACACGCTTCCAATGTGCTTTCACCACAATGTCGCCAAACACGGATGCGACCATAATGATGCTGTAAACAGATCATGGATTCATCCGAAAAAATGACGTTTTGCCATTCGTGCAGCCAGATTCGTCGTTGAGTACACGATCGCAGGCGCTCCTGTCTTTGATGCAGCGTCAAGTGTAACCGCAGCCATGGTCTCCGAGCTGATAATGCTGCTGCAAACGTCGTCGAACTACTCGTGCAGATGGCTGTTGTCTTGCAAACGTCCCCATCTGTTGACTCAGGGATCGAGACGTGGCTGCACGATCCGTTACAGCCATGCGGATAAGACGCCTGTCATCTCGACTGATAGTGATACGAGGCCGTTGCGATCCAGCACGGCGTTCCGTATTACCCTCCTGATCCCACCGATTTCATATTCTGCTAACAGTCATTGTATCTCGATCAACGGGAGCAGCAATGTCGCGATACGATAAACCGTAATCGCGATAGGCTACAATCCGACGTTTATCAAGGTCGGAAACGTCATGGTACGCATTTCTCTTCCTTACATGAGGCATCGCAACAACGTTTCACCAGGCAACGCCGGTCAACTGCTGTTTTTTGTATGAGAAATCGTTTGGAAACTTCGCTCATGTCAGCAGGTTGTAGGTGTCGCCACCGGCGCCAGCCTTGTGTGAACGCTCTGATAAGGTAATCATTTGCATATCACAGCATCTTCTTCCTGTCGTTAAATTTCGCGTCTGTAGCACGTCATCTTCATGGTGTAGCAATTTTAATGGCCAGTAGTGTAATCTGCTCTTTGTCAAAGTCGCTTGTCTCAATGGAATTTCCCATTTGCAACTCCTATCGTCGCTAGCGTATTTCCACTTCCACGTGTCCTCTGCTTACATACTTTTGCTACCGCATCACGAGCCCGCAACCCCACCAGGCGGTATCCAATGTCACAGTGGACCGACAAGAACCTTTAGATGTACTTAAGTCGTACTATGATCTTTCGTCGGTGTCTGCAGCTTCTATCGAGAACCGGGCTGTAGAAGGATGCAAGAAAGACTGCGAAATAATACAAACTACGAAAAAATGGGAAATAAGAATACGAATAAGTAAATTTTACCAGTGATAGGATGTTGTGTGAGGTAGTTTCCTGACACTACTGACACCACTTGACCCAAGAAACGGCCAGCGAGACCTGCGTGCCGAGAGAGCACACAGGGACTACAGCCAGTTCTGCCCTGGAACCGAGATGACGGTAGCCCCAAACGCCACGCATTCTGGACACCGAGTTGTGATGTGGACGTGTGACAAACAACCCAGAGCCTGCACGGGTGGCGCCACTAGGCCAACCAGATGACTCAACACAAAAAGCAGGTGACGTCTATGTCCGTGCACATCGGGAGAGACTGCTTTCATGCCAAACACACTGGCGCCATCCAACGTGTCATTTCTGTCCAGCCACTTGTGACTCGTTTCCCACAACAACAAAGACTGAATTTATATATCCTAGAATACAAAAAATTCATTATCCTGCACTAGAAGCAGATATATAACACCAAACAATTATATTTCAGTGACCTTCCATCCTTGGCCAGTTTTTCAACCTCCACGAGTTTCAGCCACTGTGAAGCAATGGCTGCCTGTAGCAAGTCTTTTTCCTTTATGTTGGTACTTTAATGACCCATGAGGACAAGGGCCAGGCAACGGATAAACACGGTCTGTCAAGACCTGATGTTGTTTACAAACGTTGCATACTATAAAACAAAAGAGGGGAGGCAATTGCCCGCATCTCGTGGTCGGGCGGTAGCGTTCTCGCTTCCGACGCCCGGGTTCCCGGGTTCGATTCCCGGCGGGGTCAGGGATTTTCTCTGCCTCGTGATGGCTGGGTGTTGTGTGCTGTCCTTAGGTTAGTTAGGTTTAAGTAGTTCTAAGTTCTAGGGGACTGATGACCATAGATGTTAAGTCCCATAGTGCTCAGAGCCATTTGAACCATTTGGGAGGCAATTTGCCACGCGGGATTAGCCGAGCGGACTAGGGCGCTGCAGTCGTGGACTGTGCGGCTGGTCGCGGTGGAGGTTCGAGTCCTCCCTCGGGCATGGGTGTGTGTGTTTGTCCTTAGGATACTTAAGCTTAGGTAGTGTGTAGGCTTAGGGACTGATGACCTTAGCAGACCTTAGCAGTTAAGTACCATAAGATTTCATTCACATTTGAACATTTTTGAAAGAAATTTACACACACACATTAGGAAGATAATAAACTCTCTCAAGAATAAAAGCTCACATGCAGTTGATGGCATTTCCAGCAGGATAATAAAAGCTTGTTCCCAAGAAATAAGTGGGATTCTTAGCCACATATGTAATAGCTCTCTGAAGCAGTGTATTTCCCCAGATAGACTGACGTATGCCATTGTTAAACCACTGCATAAAAAGACGATACGTCTGATGTCAACAACTACAGCCCAATCTCTCTCCTGACTCCCCTATCCAAAATTGTTGAAAAAGTAATGCATGGTAGAGTAGCTTCACACCTTTGTAAAAATAAAGTTTTAACAACAAGTCAGTTTGGTTTCCAGAAGGGTTTATCAACGGAAAATGATATAGATACTTTCACTGATGAAATATTAAATGCTCTGAGTAACCGGAAGTCACCCATTGGAATTTTTTGTGATCTATAAAGGGCTTTCGATTGTGTAAATCATGGAATACTTCTAGATAAGCTTAAGTACTGTGGTATGAATGGGGCAGTGCTCAAATGGTTAAAATCATACCTAACTGGAAGAGTGCAGAAAGTTGAAATAAACAGTTCACATAATATGCAAAAAACTGGTGAATTCTCAAACTGGGGAACAATCAAGAATGGGGTGCCGCAAGGTTCGGTCTTATGTCCTTTGCTGTTCTTAATATGTATTAATGACTTGCCATTCTATATTCACGATGATGCAAAGCTGATACTTTTTGCCAATGATACAAGTATAGCTACCACACCTGACAGACAAGAATTAACTGGTCAAATTGTAAATGATGTTTTTCAGAAAATCATTAAGTGGTTCTCTGCAAATGGGCTCTCATTAAACTTTGACAAAACACAGTATATACAGTTCCACGCAGTAAATGGAATGACACCATTAATAAATATAGACTTTGATCAGAAATCGGCAGCTAAGATAGAATATTCAAAATTTCTAGGTGTATGCATTGCTGAGGGGTTGAACTGGAAAAAAACACACTGAGGATCTGCTGAAACGTTTGAGGTCAGCTACTTATGCTATTAGGGTCATTGCAAATTTTGGCGATATACATCTGAGTAAATTAGCTTACCACGCCTATTTTCATTCTGTGCTTTCGTATGGCATTATATTCTGGGGTAACTTATCACTGAGTAAAAGAGTGTTCATTGCACAAAAGCGTGTAACCACAATAATTGCTGGAGCTCATCCAAGACCATCCTGCAGACACTTATTTAAAGAGCTAGAAATCTTCAATGTAGCCTCACAATATATATATTCACTTATGAAATTTGTTATTAACAATCCGAACGAATTCAAAAGTAATAGCAGTGTACATGGCTACAACACCAGGAGAAAGGATGATCTTCACTACTCAAGGTTAAATCTATCTTTGGCTCAGAAGGGGGTAAATTATGCTGCCACAAAAGTCTTTGGTCACTTACTTAATAGCATAAAAAGTCTGACAGATAGCCATATAGCATTTAAAAGGAAATTAAAAGAATTTCTTAATGGCAACTCCTTCTACTCATTAGATGAATTTTTGGATATACTAAGTGGGTAATTTCCCAAACGCCCCAAAAAAAAAAAAATTACAAATATTGAGTGTCATGCAACATTTTGTCTAATGTAATATCTTGTATAGACACCTTTTATTAACCTCACACGTTCCACATCATTACGAAGTGTCGTATTCATGATCTATGGAACAAGTACTAATGTAATCTAATCTAATCTAATGGTGAATTGAGAAATATACATGGTTATTCAAAGGTTGACATTTAATCTTCAAGCTGAATGCTACTGACTCTGTGAACGCAAAGAAGTATGTAGAGATCGACTGAAACAAGTACTTTACTGTTAAGAGTCTCCCCTCTGCCTTATTGGAAAATGCAATAAAATGGTGTGTGATTTATTGTCTGTAACTACTGGCTGACGCCCCCGTAATTCATACTGTGAATATGAAAAACGTGGACACGTTGCGACGGAACTCACCTCATGCGAGAGACTTCAGCGTCAGCAGGTGGTGGAGTGGGGCAGGCTGGTGGTGCAGCTGCCACGGGAGTACAGCTTTGCTCGCTGGAGGTGCCGGCCGCCGTCGCCCTGCTGTCTTCAGTGGCTGGAGTGCTGGACCGAGGGAGACACCGTGTTAGTGAGGAGGCCAGGGGGCACCTCACGACAGGCACTACTGCTAAGGGATTGTCATTCTTAACAATGGAACACACGCTGCCGGCGACTGTACTGTGACCACAAAGGTGAATCCCTTACCATCGAGCTAATCAGTTCACACACCTCTTCTCCTCAGATTCTCACAACAATCCGTTGCATACCAAAAATACATGTTGTATAAAACAATATGCAAATGAGAGGTACATACAAGGGCCAACAGTTATCGTGGAGCCATATAACTACTGTACAGCACAATTTGAATGCATAAAAACAACAATAAAACAGAAACTAGAACTCGAACAAACTTTAAATAAACTGATTGGGCACTGTAGTCACTGAATGATGTTCCCAGCTCGTGTGTCACGGTCGGGCTGTAAAGCCACAGGTGCAAAAACGAGGAGAGCATCGTTTGAACTAGTGGGGAGGACGTTCAGAGAAGCAAGGGGTACAAAATTAGCGATATTATGAAGCCATTCCAGTAAACCATTTAATTGCTGTAAGAATTAATATCACAGAAATTGAAACATTTCCCAGTGCCTGTATTTGATTCATATTAGCCAACGAGTACCCTCAATGAACAGGCCAATGTTGAATATCATTTGACTGCAAAGTTTAAGTGTCTGAGTAAGATCAGTAAAGAAAACAGAGACAACGCATATATACATTTACGCTTTGCAATGGGTATAGAGAGCAGATATTGTCGTCATTGGTACCATAACGTCTACCCACTCCTGTGTGCTAGTTATGTTTCCTCTGTGTCTAACAGTATTCCCAAAAATAAGTCACATAATGTACTACCTGATGTTTTCGCATGTCCACAACTGCAGCACCATTAAGTGGACTACACTTGCCAGTATAGACTCAACATTTGCATCCACATGTCCACACTTCAGCACCTGACTTGCTGCTCTTGACACATCTACTTGGACTTGCTAACCAACCTAAAACCATATTACTCCTAATATTTGTTATTATTAGACTTCAAATGAATTAAATATGGCATAATATTGTGCACTCACTGACTTCAGTCATCAATATAAATATATGCAGTCGTACATCTACACTCTGTGTTATATACATACAACACTGTCCATTAATATGACCACCTGTCAAAACACTGAATAGGGTAAATAACCGCATGGGCAACTGCGAGACATGCAGGAAGAGAACCAATGACGTTCTGATAGGCTCCAAGAGGCATGTGCTGTCATGCCATGGTCATCTGTGCTGGGTTTCTCATTTGAAAATCCGTGGTACAGACTGTTTGATCAAAGTGGTCCCGTACATTCTCGTTTGGTTTGAAATCCGCTAGTTTCGTGGCGTGGGGATTACAGGCCACCCACCCTGATGCTCTTCACACCATGTACATGTATTGCGAGCTGTGTGACAGGTTGCATTATCCTACTGGTAGATGCAGTGATGACGAGGAAAAAAAAACTGCTTGTAGGGATGGACATGGTCTCCTAGGACAGATGCATACTTGTGCCGATCCTTTGTGCCTTCCAGAATGACGAGTTCAGCCAGTGAGTGCAACGGAAACATTCTCCGAAATGGCCACCTGTCGCCATTCAGTGTACACCTAGTTCTGGTGCTCCCATGCAATTTCCATCCTTCGTCACTGAAGAAAAGCAGGACCATATGTACCAACATTCACTGAATGGTCGTTAAATAAACACTGTTGATATCCCCTTGGTTAATCTGGGCAGTCAACTGCTCAATGGCTGCATATCCGTCAGCTCATACACGTCTCTGCAGCCATCATTCACCACTCTTATCCATGGCACGCAATGCACAACAGTTGTCTTGGCACCGGTTTTGGGTGGCGCCAATATGCCACGCAGGTTGTGCTTTAACCAGGACGGTGAAATGTTTATTTTCATTTGTAAATAAATTTCAGTCCCAAAACTGAAATAATTTATGTAAACCTACGTCAGAAACGTCGTATTTTTGTATGAATTCCGCGTATTGTCTTATAATGTGAAATTGCAATTAATTCTTAAATGGGAGAGAGCATACAGATGTCAAAACTAGCGAAAGAGAGCAATTGTATCTTATAATTCATAATAATGCAGCAAATGCAGCGCAAGCGGCGTCAACAACCAAATTTGATGCGACCGGTCGCACCGGAAAGGAGTGCAGTGAAGTCTCTTGAACATTTTCCCCCGCAAGAGACTTCTAGAGAAATAAGAGACTGAGGAAGAGTGACAGTGGAGTTGCCTTCAGTTGTCTATTTGTATATAAACACGAGCGGAGTCTGGATCGGTCTCTCTCGATATCTCTCTCTCTCCTGAGGCCCGCTCTCTTCCGGTGTCTCCGCTCTTGTCGATCGCTCTAAATGATCGCTCTCTCGAATGGTTTTGTGGTAGGCAGCTGTTCTTGAAAGATATTTTCAAGGTGTGTAAAGTACTTATCTATGTAAAAGGTATAGTCAGCATATGAACAAATGTTTCATTTCAACAAGATTAACCTTGCTGCCAACTTTCCTATGTCTCAGTTAGGAGAACTGCGAGACTGTGGTACATATCGTTTGCTATCATATCATTCTTTTTACTTGGCTGCTTCTTTTAATTAATGGCACTCCAGTTAATTTCCTCTCATCAAAATGTATTTTTCCATTACCAGTAAAGGGTACCACTCAGAATAGAGAAAACTTTGCTTTTTGGAAATAATAACTCGACAGCACTCATGTTGTTGTAGTTGTTGTGGTCTTCAGTCCTTAGACTGGTTTGATGCAGCTCTCCATGCTACTCTATCGTGTGCAAGCTTCTTCATCTCCCAGTACCTACTGCAGCCTACATCCTTCTGAATCTGCTTAGTGTATTCATCTCTTGTTCTCCCTCTACGGTCTTTACACTCCATGCTGCCCTCCAGTACAAAATTGGTGAACCCTTGATGCCTCAGAACATGTCCTACCAACTGATTGCTTCTTCTAGTCAAGTTGTGCCACAAACTCCTCTTCTTCCCAATTCTATTCAATACCTCCTCATTAGTTATGTGATCTACCCATCTAATTGATTGGCGACTCCATGGAGTATTCTGAGCACCACAATTGGAAGGAGAAAGAGCATTGGTCGTATTTTTTTGTTTATTATCCGCAAAATCGATTTTCGGTCACTTAGTGACCATCCTCAGTGCTGTAATATACAATTAAAATTGGTAGCACTGGTATCAACAAGCTTAGAGCGATCACATCTAATCTTCAGCATTCTTCTGTAGCACCACATTTCGAAAGCTTCTATTCTCTTCTTGTCCAAACTATTTATCGTCCACGTTTCACTTCCATACATGGCCACACTCCATACAAATACTTTCAGAAACGACTTCCTGACACTTAAATCAATACTCGACGTTAACACATTTATCTTCTTCAGAAACGCTTTCCTTGCCATTGCCAGTCTACATTTTATATCCTCTCTACTTCGACCATCATCAGTTATTTTGCTCCCCAAATAGCAAACCTCCTTTACTACTTTAAGTGTCTCATTTTCTAATCTAATTCCCTCAGCAGCACCCGACTTAATTCGACTACATTCCATTATCCACGTTTTGCTTTTGTTGATATTCATCTATTACCCTCCTTTCAAGACACTGTCCATTCCGTTCAACTGCTCTTCCAAGTCCTTTTACTGTCTCTGACAGAACTACGATGTCATCGGCGAACGTCAAAATTTTTATTTCATCTCCATGGATTTTAATTCCTACTCCGAATTTTTCTTTTGTTTGCTTTACTGCTTGCTCAATATACAGATTGAACAGCATCGGGTAGAGGCCACAACCGTGTCTCACTCCCTTCCCAACCACTGCTTCCCTTTCATGTCCATCGACTCTTATAACTGCCATCTGCTTTCTGTACAAATTGTAAATAGCCTTTCGCTCCCTAGATTTTACCCCTGACACCTTCAGAATTTGAAAGAGAGTGTTCCAGTCAACATTGTTAAAAACTTTCTCTATGTCTACAAATTCTAGAACCGTATGTTTGCCTTTTCTTACTCTTTCTTCTAAGATAAGTCGTAGGGTCATTATTGCCTCACGTGTTCCAACGTTTCTACGGAATCCAAACTGATCTTCCCCGAGGTCGGCTTCTACCAGTTTTTCCATTCGTCTGTAAAGAATTCGCGTTAGTATTTTGCAGCTGTGACTTATTAAACTGATAGTTCGGTAGTTTTCACATCTGTCAACATCTGCTTTCTTTGGGATTGGAATTATTATATTCTTCTTCAAGTCTGAGGGAATTTCGCCTGTCTCATACATCTTGCTCACCATATGGTAGAGTTTTGTCAGGACTGGCTCTCCCAAGGCTGTCAGTAGTTCTAATGGAATGTTGTCTACTCCCGGGGCTTTGTTTCGACTCAGGTCTTTCAGTGCTCTGTCAAACTCTTCACGCAGTATCATATCTCCCATTTCATTTTGATCTACTTACTCTACCATTTCCATAATATTGTCCTCAGGAACATCGCCCCTGTATAGACCCTCTATATACTCCTTCCACCTTTCTGCTTTCCCTTCTTTGCTTAGAACTGGGTTTCCATCTGTGCTCTTGATATTCATGCAAGTGGTTCTCTTTTCTCCGAAGGTCTCTTTAATTTTCCTGTAGGCAGTATTTATCTTACCCCTAGTGAGATAAGACTCTATATCCTTACATTTGTCCTCTAGCCATTCCTGCTTAGCCATTTTGCACTTCCTGTCGATCTCAATTTAGAGACGTTTGTATTCATTTTTGCCTGCTTCATTTAGTGCATTTTTGTATTTTCTCCTTTAATCCTGTCCGGGATATGCTGAACAAAAGAACAAATACTCCTGAAACCTCGCTACGTTTGTTATATGAGCCGTGACTTCTCGCGATGCTCTCGGCAGTTTAGTTACGCGCTTTGCAGCGTCCTGGTTGGCTAGCACCCTCTGTGAAGGACGGCCACTGCATAAAAAAGGGGATACGTCCGATGTCAACAACTACCGCCCAATCTCTCTTCAGACTGCCTTATCCAAAATTCTTGAAAAAGTAATGTATTGTAGAGTAGCTTCACACCTTTGTAAAATAAAGTTTTAACAACATGTCAGTTTGGTTTCCAGAAGGGTTGTTCAACGGAAAATGCTATAGATATTTTCACTGATGAAATATTAAATGCTCTGAGTAACCGGAAGTCACCCGTTGGGATTTTTTGTGGTCTATCAAAGGCTTTTGATTGTGTAAATCATGGAATACTTCTAGATAAGCCCAAGTACTGTGGTATGAATGGGACAGTGCTCAAGTGTTTTAAATCATACCTAACTGGAAGAGTGCAGAAAGTTGAAATAAACAGTTCACATAATATGCAAAAAGCTGGTGATTTCTCAAACTGGGGAACAATCAAGAATGGGGTGCAGCAAGGTTCGGTCTTGGGTCCTCTGCTGTTCTTAATATACAGGGTGTCCCAGCTATCTTGTCCACCCAAAATGTCTCTGGAACAATAACAGCTATTGGAAAACGACTTTCACCGGTATCAATGTAGAGCTGGGGCCCATGAATGTACATATTTGGAAACATTCTAAAACGAAAGCATATGTATTTTTCAACACAAACTTACGTTCTTTTAGTGGACCTCCTGTATTTTTTCTTCAGCGATCCATAGCATGACAAAGCACATACACAATGGCGTTGATTGCTTCGCAATATTCCCATTACATCCCGAGATATTGAGAAGCTAAGTTGACGCTTGAAACACCCGACATGACACTGCTAGCGCACGTCCTGAGGTTCAGGCGTGAACCCCATGCTGCCCGTAATCGCGATGTGATTGACATGTGTAATCACACCTCCATACTTATCAAGAGGTCCGAAACGAATAATACGGTCTGCTGCGATTACGGGCAGAATGGGGTTCACGCCTGAGCCTCAGGACGTGGGCTAGCAGCGCATGTCGGGTGTTTCAAGTGTCAACTTCGCGTCTCAATATCTCGGGATGTAATGGGAATATTGCGATGCAATCAACGCCATTGTGTATGTGTTTTGTCATGCTATGGATTGCTGAAAAAACTAGGAGGTCCATTTAAAAAAACAAAGGTTTGTGTTGAAAAACACATATGCTTTCGTTTTAGAATGTTTCCAAATATGTACATTCATTGGCCCCAGCCCTACATTGATACCGGTGAAAGTCGTTTTCCAATATCTGTTACTGTTCCAGAGATATTTTGGGTCGACAAGACAGCTGGGACACTCTGTATATTAATGACTTGCCATTCTACACTCCTGGAAATGGAAAAAAGAACACATTGACACCGGTGTGTCAGACCCACCATACTTGCTCCGGACACTGCGAGAGTGCTGTACAAGCAATGATCACACGCACGGCACAGCGGACACACCAGGAACCGCGGTGTTGGCCGTCGAATGGCGCTAGCTGCGCAGCATTTGTGCACCGCCGCCGTCAGTGTCAGCCAGTTTGCCGTGGCATACGGAGCTCCATCGCAGTCTTTAACACTGGTAGCATGCCGCGACAGCGTGGACGTGAACCGTATGTGCAGTTGACGGACTTTGAGCGAGGGCGTATAGTGGGCATGCGGGAGGCCGGGTGGACGTACCGCCGAATTGCTCAACACGTGGGGCGTGAGGTCTCCACAGTACATCGATGTTGTCGCCAGTGGTCGGCGGAAGGTGCACGTGCCCGTCGACCTGGGACCGGACCGCAGCGACGCACGGATGCACGCCAAGACCGTAGGATCCTACGCAGTGCCGTAGGGGACCGCACCGCCACTTCCCAGCAAATTAGGGACACTGTTGCTCCTGGGGTATCGGCGAGGACCATTCGCAACCGTCTCCATGAAGCTGGGCTACGGTCCCGCACACCGTTAGGCCGTCTTCCGCTCACGCCCCAACATCGTGCAGCCCGCCTCCAATGGTGTCGCGACAGGCGTGAATGGAGGGACGAATGGAGACGTTTCGTCTTCAGCGATGAGAGTCGCTTCTGCCTTGGTGCCAATGATGGTCGTATGCGTGTTTGGCGCCGTGCAGGTGAGCGCCACAATCAGGACTGCATACGACCGAGGCACACAGGGCCAACACCCGGCATCATGGTGTGGGGAGCGATCTCCTACACTGGCCGTACACCACTGGTGATCGTCGAGGGGACACTGAATAGTGCACGGTACATCCAAACCGTCATCGAACCCATCGTTCTACCATTCCTAGACCGGTAAGGGAACTTGCTGTTCCAACAGGACAATGCACGTCCGCATGTATCCCGTGCCACCCAACGTCCTCTAGAAGATGTAAGTCAACTACCCTGGCCAGCAAGATCTCCGAATATGTCCCCCATTGAGCATGCTTGGGACTGGATGAAGCGTCGTCTCACGCGGTCTGCACGTCCAGCACGAACGCTGGTCCAACTGAGGCGCCAGGTGGAAATGGCATGGCAAGCCGTTCCACAGGACTACATCCAGCATCTCTACGATCGTCTCCATGGGAGAATAGCAGCCTGCATTGCTGCGAAAGGTGGATATACACTGTACTAGTGCCGACATTGTGCATGCTCTGTTGCCTGTGTCTATGTGCCTGTGGTTCTGTCAGTGTGATCATGTGATGTATCTGACCCCAGGAATGTGTCAATAAAGTTTCCCCTTCCTGGGACAATGAATTCACGGTGTTCTTATTTCAATTTCCAGGAGTGTATATTCACGAAGATGCAAAACTGGTACTTTTTGCCGATGATACAAGTATAGCTATTACACCCGACGGACAAATATTAACTGGTGAAATTGTAAATGATGTTTTTCAGAAAATCATTAAGTGGTTCTCTGGAAATGGGCTCTCATTAAACTTTGACAAAACACAGTATATACAGTTTCATGCAGTAAATGGAATGACCCCATTAATAAATATAGACTTCGATCAGAAATTGGCAGCTAAGGTAGAATATTCTAGGTGTATGCATTGATGAGGGGTTGAACTGGAAAAAAACACACTGAGGATCTGCTGAAACGTTTGAGTTCAGCTACTTATGCTATTAGGGTCATTGCAAATTTTGGCGATATACATCTGAGTAAATTAGCTTACCACGCCTATTTTCATTCTGTGCTTTCGTATAGCATCATGTACTGGGGTAACTTATCACTGAGTAAAAGAGTGTTCAGTGCAAAAAAGCGTGTAATCAGAATAATTGCTGGAGCTCATCCAAGATCATCCTGCAGACACTTATTTAAAGAGCTAGAAATCTTCACTGTAACCTCACAATATATATATTCACTTATGAAATTTGTTATTAACAATCCGAACGAATTCAAAAGTAATAGCAGTGTACATGGCTACAACACCAGGAGAAAGGATGATCTTCACTACTCAAGGTTAAATCTATCTTTGGCTCAGAAGGGGGTAAATTATGCTGCCACAAAAGTCTTTGGTCACTTACTTAATAGCATAAGAAGTCTGACAGATAGCCATATAGCATTTAAAAGGAAATTAAAAGAATTTCTTAATGGCAACTCCTTCTACTCATTAGATGAATTTTTGGATATACTAAGTGGGTAATTTCCCAAACCCCACAAAAAAAGGAAAATATTGAGTGTTATGTAATATTTTGTCTAATTTAAAATCTTGTGTAGACACCTTTTATTAACCTCACACGTTCCACATCATTACGAAGTGTCGTATTCATGATCTATGGAACAAGTGCTAATGTAATCTAATCTAATCTAATGGTGAATTGAGAAATATACATGATTATTTAAAGGTTGACATTTAATCTTCAAGCTGAATGCTACTGACTCTGTGAACGCAAAGAAGTATGTAGAGATCGACTGAAACAAGTACTTTACTGTTAAGAGTCTCCCCTCTGCCTTATTGGAAAATGCAATAAAATGGTGTGTGATTTATTGTCTGTAACTACTGGCTGACGCCCCCGTAATTCATACTTTGAATATGAAAAACGTGGACACGTTGCGACGGAACTCACCTCATGCGA
The DNA here is from genome assembly GCF_023864345.2 of Schistocerca serialis cubense. Classification (NCBI taxonomy): domain Eukaryota; kingdom Metazoa; phylum Arthropoda; class Insecta; order Orthoptera; family Acrididae; genus Schistocerca; species Schistocerca serialis. The sequence continues at coordinate 71,403,300 of NC_064647.1, forward strand.
GAGACTTCAGCGTCAGCAGGTGGTGGAGTGGGGCAGGCTGGTGGTGCAGCTGCCACGGGAGTACAGCTTTGCTCGCTGGAGGTGCCGGCCGCCGTCGCCCTGCTGTCTTCAGTGGCTGGAGTGCTGGACCGACGGAGACACCGTGTTAGTGAGGAGGCCAGGGGGCACCTCACTACAGGCACTACTGCTAAGGGATTGTCATTCTTAACAATGGAACACACGCTGCCGGCGACTGTACTGTGACCACAAAGGTGAATCCCTTACCATCGAGCTAATCAGTTCATACACCTCTTCTCCTCAGATTCTCACAACAATCCGTTGCATACCAAAAATACATGTTGTATTAAAGAATATGCAAATGAGAGGTACATACAAGGGCCAACAGTTATCGTGGAGCCATATAACTACTGTACAGCACAATTTGAATGCATAAAAACAACAATAAAACAGAAACTAGAACTCGAACAAACTTTAAATAAACTGATTGGGCACTGTAGTCACTGAATGATGTTCCCAGCTCGTGTGTCACGGTCGGGCTGTAAAGCCACAGGTGCAAAACGAGGAGAGCATCGTTTGAACTAGTGGGGAGGACGTTCAGAGAAGCAAGGCGTACAAAATTTGCGATATTATGAAGCCATTCCAGTAAACCATTTAATTGCTGTAAGAATTAATATCACAGAAATTGAAACATTTCCCAGTGCCTGTATTTGATTCATATTAGCCAACGAGTACCCTCAATGAACAGGCCAATGTTGAATATCATTTGACTGCAAAGTTTAAGTGTCTGAGTAAGATCAGTAAAGAAAACAGAGACAACGCATATATACATTTACGCTTTGCAATGGGTATAGAGAGCAGATATTGTCGTCATTGATACCATAACGTCTACCCACTCCTGTGTGCTAGTTATGTTTCCTCTGTGTCTAACAGTATTCCCAAAAATAAGTCACATAATGTACTACCTGATGTTTTCGCATGTCCACAACTGCAGCACCATTAAGTGGACTACACTTGCCAGTATAGACTCAACATTTGCATCCACATGTCCACACTTCAGCACCTGACTTGCTGCTCTTGACACATCTACTTGGACTTGCTAACCAACCTAATACCATATTACTCCTAATATTTGTTATTATTAGACTGCAAATGATTTAAATATGGCATAATATTGTGCATTCACTGACTTCAGTTATCAATATAAATATATGCAGTCGTACATCTACACTCAGATGGTTTCCGTGGCATTTACATCAGGCGAATTTGCCCACCGAGGCATCAACGTGGTTTCACTATACTGTTCCTCAAACCACTGCAGCGCTAATCTGGCTCCGAGACACGGACGATTATACTACTGAAAGATGAAGTCGCCGTCGCGGGAGACAGCAAGCACGAAGGGATGCAGGTGGTTCGCAGCTGTCGGCGCACCCTCGAGTACTACCACAGTTCCCATGCAAGTTCAGGAGAACGTCTCCCGTAGCATAATTTTTTTTTTTTTGTAGTCAGTCTACTGACTGGCTTGATACGGCCCGCCACGAATTCCTTTCCTGTGCTAACCTCTTCATCTCAGAGTTGCACTTGCAACCTACGTCCTCAATTATTTGCTTGACGTATTCCAATCTCTCTCTTCCTCTACAGTTTTTGCCCTCTACAGCTCCCTCTACTACCATGGAAGTCATTCCCTCATGTCTTAGCAGATGTCCTATCATCCTGTCCCTTCTCCTTATCAGTGTTTTCCACATATTCCTTTCCTCTCCGATTCTGCGTAGAACCTCCTTATTCCTTACCTTATCAGTCCACCTAATTTTCAACATTCGTCTATAGCACCACATCTCAAATGCTTCGATTCTCTTCTGTTCCGGTTTTCCCATAGTCCATGTTTCACTACCATGCAATGCTATACTCAAGATGTACATCCTCAGAAATTTCTTCCTCAAATTAAGGCCGGTATTTGATATTAGTAGACTTCTCTTGGCCACAAATGCCTTTTTTGCCATAACGAGTCTGCTTTTGATGTTCTCCTTGTTCCGTCCGTCATTGGTTATTTTACTGCCTAGGTAGCAGAAGTCGTTAACTTCATTGACTTCGTGACCATCAATCCTGATGTTAAGTTTCTCGCTGTTTTCATTTCTACTACTTCACATTACCTTCGTCTTTCTCCGATTTACTCTCAAGCCATACTGTGTACTCATTAGACTGTTCATTCCGTTCAGCAGATCATTTAATTCTTCTTCACTTTCACTCAGGATAGCAATGTCATCAGCGAATCGTATCATTGATATCCTTTCACCTTGTATTTTAATTGCATTCCTGAACCTTTCTTTTATTTCCATCATTGCTT